>NC_133001.1:58110151-58413181 GCF_048564905.1 Vicugna pacos
TTTTAAGAAATTAAAAAAAAAACAAGAAGCCGGTGATTGAACAAGAAAAGTCAAAGTCCCAAATCCCAAGTTCTTCCCAGTGCCGCACATTTTAATATCATGTGTCTGAATGTCATCCGTGATTTTGTAAGCTGTCTTACCTGTGTCATGCGACTCATGGAAGGCCCTTTAAAGATCTACCCAACACCCCATGGTGGGTGGGGTCACAAGATCAGGAGCAGCCAAGGTGGCCCCGGCTGCCCCTCCAGCCCTTTGGGGTCTCCAGACTCCAAATTCAGCAGCGTCCTAATGGGCTCCTGGGTGTCACCAGGGCTTGCGTCTCGTGGGCTCACAGTCCTGCCAGCCCCCCTAAGGTGCCCGCCCCCTGCTCTCTCCTCCCCTGGCTCCTGGTTGTGAGTCTGGCCCGGCCTCCACCCTCCTGGGCCGCAGCGTGCTCCTAGGAAGCTTCCCCCACGGCTGCCGGCCCAGCCCGGGCCTCCTGCCGTGCGGCCTCCGCCCTCTACCCGACTCGGCCCTGCTGGGTGAGGCCCAGCGCATCCGCCCGGCGCTTCGGACATCCTGCAGAAGCCGCGTCCCCCGCCTCAGCGGGGGGCAGGACAGGCGTGCGGCCGCCGGACCTGGGTCAGGATCACGGCCGCCTGCCCTTCACCAGGAACAAGCTGCGTCCCACGCCCGGACCAAGCGTCCTCGGTCTGAGTCTGCGAGCAGCCGCCTGGGCCGCGGCTCCCGCTCCTCTCCCCTCCTGCTCAGGCTGAATTTCGTCTGAGGCTCCGCCGGAACTCCGGCGGGTCAGTGTCACTGACCACCCGGGACAATCAGTCACCAGGTCCTCCTGCCTCGTCCGCTGCTGCATTCTCAGTGCCTTGTTTTCATATCCCCTAGCGCCCTCCAACGTTTCTCACTACTTTTGACGTTGTGCTTGTGGTGCGCCTTCCCCGGGGCATCACCTCCACGCAGGGCCCGCTGCGGTGTCACCAGTGCCTCCTGCCTGCATCCACACCAGATGCTCAGTGGATGACCTGTTGAGAGGACACCCTGGCAATGATGGAATTGAGCCCACAGGTGATCAACAGGTGAAATTTATCCAGCGTCTCGAGCTCACAGGTGGTTGAACTTCAAGTTCAGTTGACCCTGGAACCATGAGGGGCTGGGGTGCCCATCCCTGCACACAAATGAAAACATGAGTATAATTTTTGAATCCCCCAAAACTTAACTACAGATATCCTACTGTCCGACAGAAGCCTTTCAAATAGCATAAACAGTCAATGCGCACAAATTTTGTGTTATATGTATGTTTACCCATATTTTATTAATTTGTGACATATCTTTTTTTCTTTTCAATATTTCCAGGATACACAGTTCATCTGCTAGTGTTTTCAAACTGTAGCAAATCTCAAAAAAAAAGTCCAATGTATTTACTGAAAAGAACCCGCATGTAAGTGGACCCGCACAGTTCAAAGCCGTGTTGTTCAAAGGTCAGCTGTCCGTTGTCTTGCGAGCCCCTTGAGAACCCGGCTAAGGATGCAGCTTACCTTGACTCCACCACGGCCCTGACTATCAGAAACGTTCACTCGCTTACCCCAGGTTCTCAGCCCCAGATGTGAGTTGAATTCAGGGCTCCTGGCTTCAGGATTCGGGATTCAGGACTGACGTGGCCCCAACAATCCTGCTCTAAATGAGGCTGCAAGGGTCCCACAGCTACTTAAGCAGCTGGGCTCCAATGCTGTTCCTTTCCTGGTGGGCCTCGTCCCACTGCCCCAGACCTCTTCCCAAGGGGACTCAGAACCCCTCGGACCAAAACCACTGGGGCCAGGGAAAGTGTTCCAGAACATCCCCCAACCAAACCCTCCGAAAACACGAGATGCGAGGACACATTATTTGGAATAAAGAATCACAGGCAATGGGACCCCAGCTGTCTGTGTGCTGACATCTTAAATATCATTTGTTACTCACAGGCGATACCAAAGTGTGTGGCCGGGAAAGCTGGTGCTACACGCAGCCACTAAGACGTGTGTCTGTTTGCTTTTTTTTTTTTTAACCACCTAAATAAATCTTCAGTTGTAGGATTTGACTTGCCTGAGTGACTCTGCCTGACCAGGGGCCGCCTCCCTCACCTGCTCCCCCAAACATCTTCCAAAGCCAGGTCCCCACCCCAGGGAGTGTTGGTGGTGAGGTTTTTTTTTTTTAAATCATCACTGTGTTGGTTTTTCCCATTGCTGACTTCGCATAAATGGGCTCCATCCTTTGCCACTAATCTGACCAGGCTAAGCTAAGAGTGCTCAATACAGATTGTTTTGCGTTGTAATTTACAGGACGATTGCTTGGGATGAAAGGGCATGTGTCTCCCGTCCGGACTTCTCTCATCCTGGGACACCCTCAGACACAAGATGTTACATCACCGTGGGATTCTTTCCTGAAAACCCGTTAATGAATTTTTGTAAAAAGTCATGTTACAGGGGCTCGCATGGTCTTTTCATAGTTTGCTGTAGAAGATTTTAGTTGTCTCTTCAATCTTCTCCCTGGTCTTTCCATTTCTAATTTCGAGGCTTAGGAGTGACTTCTGAGAGTCAAAAGGAAGCACGGGCAAGTCGAGGATGAAAGAAGCGAAGCGATACGGTCCCATGAGCGCGAGTGCCTGGCAGCTGAGTCTGACAGAGCCGTCTTCTCTTGTATCAGCGTTTTGCAGCCCTGCTGAAAAGAGACTCTCCAGCGTCCCCGGCGCCCGCTGCCCGCGCTTGGGTTTTTACGGGGCGCTTTCATCGAGAGCACATAAACCTCCCGTGCTTTCTTGGGAAGCCTTGCCCGGGCCTCTCCTCGGCTGAGGGAGGAGTCAGGGGGCGCCTGCCCGGAGGAAAGGGTCGGACTGACTTGCACGAAGCCGCCCCAGGCCAGTGTCGCTCCGCAACCCAGTCCGGAAGGAGGAGCAAGGCACCTGCCAGCAGCCCTGACCGCAGACCCCTCAGGGCCGCCCGCCGCGGCCTCTGCAGGGAGAGAGCCCCGAAGGCAATTCCAGGGCGTGGAGGCAGGAGGTCTGCAGTCTTCCTGAGGCTCCCCCGGGCTGGGCGCCCCCTTCTCTCTGGGCGTTTCTCCTCCGCGGCCGGGGCTCCCCGAGGTGGACGCACACCGTGGGCACCTCACGCCGCTGCTTCTCGAGGAACCCGTGAGTCAAGGAGCTGCCCGCTTCACAGGTGTGGAAGGACAGCTTCAGAGTTGTCACATACCTTTCACGCCGACGGGGAAGGATGTGATGGTGACATCTGCCCCGGGCTGGCCTTTGTGTGGGCGGTGCAGGAACATGGACCAGCTCTTTCTGATCTCAGAGGCAGTCTTCTCTTCCTGGATAAAGAAATGGAGTCTGGGAGGGGGGGCTGCTTGAGACGACACGGCCAGTTAAAGGGGCAAAGCTGTGGCAGAGCCCAGACCCCGACTCCGAGCTCGCCGCCCTTCCCGCCTCACACCACTGCTTCTGGAAGGTGGCAGCCTGCCCCGCGTCGCCGCAGCCATCTCACACACCTCCCCCCGCACCACACCGCGGAGCCTGCGTGCAGGAGGTGCTCAGGCGGTGCCCAGCACGTACATGAATGACGACTTACATGGGTGTGGACGGGCGGGTGAGCACACGATGACTGTGCCTGTAAACTGAACGGGATCCTGAAACTCACAGGATCTTGTAATTCACCAAAGTCACTTCTCAAGGGACGTAACACGCCAGCCAAAACATCGCCCTCCCGCCCCTCACAAGGCACCTGAAGGCGGCAGGCAGCCGGATGAGAGCTGCACCCGCCTCGTGCGTCTGCGCCCAACCCGCGTCCCTCCCGCCCCAGCGCGTGGGACGTCCCGAGACGCAGCCGCAGTGGGTAAACAAAGACGCGCGAAATGAGCGCGTGGTGTGACTCCGAGTCCTGAGCTCACGGCAGCGACGAGCCCCGCTCGCTTTCTGTTTGCTGCAGGAACATATGCGAGGAACAGAATGTTGTGCGCTCTGGAGGGCCTCCAACTCAAACCCTTCCCAGCCGGATTGCAAGTGCAGGCAAACTCTGATCCAAGTGAACGAGATCGCTGGACAGCAGCGCGTCCCCCTCTGTGGTGCGCCGCGGAGTTCCCCCCCTCCGAGAGTTTCTGGAACGTCCTCGGCTCCCCCTTGACCCATGCCTTCGTCAGGCTGGTGTCTTCGCTGTCGAGAACATGGCAGCGGCGGCAGCCTGTCCTTGGAAGTATGCTCCTCACCCTCTTCAACAGTGCTTCCAGGCAGGTCTTTCTAGAACGTCATTTGATCCCGTCATTCTCTTACTCCAAATCCTTCCGAGGTGCCTATGAGAGAACTTTAGAAGCTGTGCAGGAGTAAGAATTGCCAGAAGAGCCTCAGCTGTGTTTCTTTTTATTCGAGAGGTAACATATCAAAGACTGAAATCTAGACTGCGAAGCCACACTGCCTGGCGTGCAGCCTCAGCTCTGCTGCTCCAAGCGATGTGGCCTCGGGGACGTCATCTGCCCGCACCTGGAGATCAGGGTCGCAGCAGGACGTACCTCCTGGGCTGCTGTGAGGACGAGCTGCGTCGAAGCCCAGCACGGACACAGCGTGGTGTTACTATTAGCATGGTAGCCGCACGGTCATCCTGGTAAGGAAAAGTTCATTTCTCTGAGTCCCAGGCTAAGAGAATTTTCCATCCCAGTAATTGCCAGGGCTCCCTGCCACAGTTCGGGGTTTGTGGAGATACTGGGACTGTGTATCTTACAGAAGAACGGGCTCCTGGACACAGGGCTACAGGGCGCCATTGTGTGCTCAGAGATCCGTGCTGCCCGGCAGCCTGAGGCCCCGCCGCCAGCCCCCCTGCCCCTCGGCCGGGCTGTGAGCCTCCCCTGCCAGCCCCCAGCATCTTCTTTCCCTCGGTCTCTTGTCCATGCTGTCACTTCTCTGAGGCTCAGTCTGCTCCCTGAGAGTCCGGGAGGGGCAAGACTCATCCCTCTACTTGTTTGGGGCACACAGGACCTTGGTCCTAGGGTTAATACTTGGTTTTGCCTGAATTTTTTTTGACTCAAAGATCTATTAGTCCTTGTGAGATACTTAAGTGCAAAGTGGGAGAAGAAAATTTCTCTCGTTATTTCAGATTATTCTACAACGCGACAAGAAGAAAAGACAAATCGGCATCTCTGGTCCTGTGAAAATACCTGGGTTAGACTTGGGCCACTTCCTCCAAAGCACACCCAGAACACCACTTACCTGCCCATCCTGAACACCAGGCGACTGTACCATCACACCTGCAATGCTCTCTGCCTCCCCTTCTCGGACTGGCGAACTCCTAGCCATCCTTCAAAACCCTTAGTAAATGCTCCATCCTTGGAAATTTCTTCTCAAAGAATGATTTCCTTCCTTCCCCCAGACTTTCCTCCAATATTACTGGTGGCCAAAGCAAAGGGCAAGTTCCACAGGTTACACAACTCTCTCTGGCCAAATAAAACCAGTAAGCTACTGAGAGCAGCACATTCATGTCTGCAGAGGGCCAAGCTCCCAGACCCTCTTTACCCAGCACCGTGCAGAGCAAGCCCCAGGATTTCTGTTCCCTTTGTTCTTAGTTTTTGCCTGACTAACTTACATTCCTGGCCTCGCAAGGTAGCTAAAATTGCTGATGAATCCTGTCTTCTTGTTACTGAAGATAGCCAGGTCCAAACATTCAGCCCTCAGTGGTCATATTTGTATTCAAAGAAATGGGGCTTCTTCCTCTGGAGTCGCTGATGGTTCCCGAGGCCTGGAGTGCCCCCCAACCCCACTCCGAGCCTTTGCTCCCCCTGCAAGGATGCTTCAAGCCAGGCTGCAATGCAGCTTCTGGGCAGGCAGGTAGGAAGAGCTGGATAAATATTAACCCCCCTCCATCCCTCCGGCCAAACGTCACAGTTACTCTGGTGCCTCCTCCATCCCCGGGTCAGGCCACCATTGCCATGTTCAGGGCCAGGGTGGTTTTGTTCTTTAACGGCCCCGGCCGGATGGATGGGGGGTCCTTGCCCTGCGAGGGGGCCCTGTTGCTCCTTTCCCGAGCAGGCTTGTTCTGGCTGCAGAGAAGCTGCCACTGCTTGGAAGGTGCGTGATGCCGTGATGGCTGCTTCTTACCCTGAGGCTCTCACCCGGCGCGGGAGCAGCGGACTGCAGGAGAGCAACCAGGGGGTGACTCGAGAGCACCTTCCTTCTTTGAATGTTTGTTCCCAGCAGTCTAGTAAGCACATCGTGCTTCTGCTAATGGACTAAGAACCATCGCTCCCTATTTTTCACTTTATTTTTTATTTTATTTGGGGGGTCAGGTGATTCATTTTTTATTTATTTATTCATATGCAGGGACGGGGGATTGGACCCAGGAGCTCGTGCGTGCTAAGCGCAAGCTCTACCGCAGAGCCCCACCCTCCCCCACCAGTCACCCCTGTTGTTACGCAGCAAAGTAACATTGGCACAAGGCTCTCACCCCCCCTTAACTCCCACTGTGACCCTGTGAGTCAGGCAAGGAAACAGCCTCCGCCCCCATTCCAGAGAGAGGGAAACTGAGGCACTGAGTGGTTAGGTGACTTGTTCAAAGTGACACAGGGTTAATGGAAAAGCTGGCAGGAAAAATAGTCATCTAATAGTTCCTGATTTTTTTTTAATTACACCACGCTGAAATAAAAAAAAAATTGTCTTCCAGTTTCTATAAAACTATTTTCTGAAAATGCATTATAATGGTAATAGTTACCTATGCTATAAAGGCCGGCTACAAACCAGGTACATTTTTTACATCGTGTCTCTTCCTCAGGGGCATTCTAGAACGTACATGTTTTTACAATCTGCAGGACTTTAAATCTCAGAGAAGTAAAAAGACCTGTTGAAAGTCACAGGCCAGCAGACGAGAGAAGCTGGGTTTCTAGATAAACCTCTGCCATCCCCACAGCCCCCCCGACAGCCCCCACCCAGCCCCACCCAGTGTCAGCCTCCTGCAGCCCCACTGGGCCTGGGAGGGAGGGGCTAGACCCAGGAGGGTGGTCTCATGGCGGTTTGGACACCTGCGCTGGCCCGGCAGGGGCAGGGCTCTGGGAGTCCAGCGGTGGACAGAGCTGTCAGCGCCGCCCCCCGCCCCCCGCGGAGTTTATGTCCTAGCAGATCAAATGAGGGGGTCGCTACACAGCTCTCGGTGAGGGCGGTATTTCTTACAATAGCAAACAGGTGGAAGCAACCCAAGTGTCCATCAGCAGATGAGTGGACAAACAAAACGTGGTTGAGACACACGATGGAATCTTATTTTGCCCTTAAAAGGAGGGGCGTTCTGACACATACCATGGCTTGGATGAATCCTGAGGAATGACGCTGAATGAGATCAGCCAGACAGAAAAAGACAAGCACCGTGCGATTCCGCACATGTGAGGTCCCAGAGCCACCAAATTCACAGACAGAATGGAGATCACCAGGGGCTGGAAGAGGGGCACGGGGGATTTCCTTTAATAAGTAGCTTCCATTCTGCAAGCACCTTCAGGAGACACAGAGAGTGATGGCTGCAAACCAGCGTGAGTGTTCTAATGTTGTCGAGCTGTGCGCCTAGAAGTGGTTGAAATGTGCATTTTATATTATATACATTTTACCACAATAAAAGTGTTGACATCTCAGAGCGTTTTAGACCAGCTCCTCTATTCCCTGAGAGTTTCCACACTGTCTTTGCTGGAAAACTTTTTTCTCTGTCACTGTGTCCCCAGGCTCGCCTCTTCCTGGACACCCAGCTGAAATGCTACGACCTTTCCAAACCTTTCCTGATCCCCAGGGAAGAGCAATCTCTTCCAAACTCGACTTACTTGGTACCACGTTCCTGTTCCTGGACCTGTTGCCTCTCAAGTCCCTCAGTCCCGCATGTCGCTTTCTTGGGGGTGAACCTAAGTCTGGTTCAGCTTCTAACCCCGCAGCACCCGACACAGGACCCAGGACACAGAAGGTCCTGGATGTTCAGTGGACAAGGGACAGAGGAGCCAGTGTTAGCTCATCACCGTGTCCTTTTCCAACAGGAGCACTTGGATGATCCCAACCAGAGTGTCCAGGGCAGAAGGGCCTTCCCGTGGGACCCTCCTGGGCGGGAGGCAGAGAGTCTGACTCAGCCGTTCTCCCGGCAGCGGCGACAGCCCCACACGCGGCGGGTCCGACCTCTCTGCGGCCTCGCGGCTGCTTCCTGCAGCTGTAGGGTCACTCCTAGTCCGCACCTGCGTAAAGCTTAAAGGTGCCCCACACCTTAGCCAACGTCCAAGTCCAAGCAAGCGGCCGAGGCAGGATTTGAATCAAATGGACCTGACCTGCATCGCCTGTCCTGCGCGTGGACCTGGCCAATCCAACGACGTCTACGTGTTGGCCGCAGGGCTGGCATCAGCCTTACCGCAGGGGTCTGCTCTGAGATGCCGGGTCAGCCATGGGCAGAAGCTCATGTGGAGCGTGTTGGGGAGCATTCATCTCCAGGTGACAGCACCCCCGTGTAAGTCACATGGGGCGCTCTCCCTGGGGGTGGGGTCAGTGGGGAGAATGACTTCCCAGTCAACTCGCTTCTCCCCAGGCTCTCATGCTGTGAAAAACAGCAGTGTCTTTTGATCATCTCCTACAATTTTGATAAAGTTATCTAAAAATGCCAAGGAGTAAAATGTCTTAAAGTCACCCATCCTTGTGGCAAAAATTTCTAGAGCTACAGTGTTCCAAGTGTTTTGTTTTCAGCCTGGAAGCCAGTCTTGGGAGTCAAAGCTAAGAGAATCCAGGAGATTCGTAGAGCAGTTTCAAACCTTTCTGGGGGGCAGGGGCTGCCCCAAGCAGGATGGTGATGGGGCTGGCGTGTGAAGGAGGAAAGGAAGTCCCTCCGAAGGAAGTGCCCCTGCTGGGGCAGCACCATCGTCCCGGCCTGGAACCAAAGCCCCGCTTTGCTGAGCACCTGAGGACGAGGTCTGGTGCCACAGGAGGAGTTTGCCTGGCTCTGATCAAGCACAGGTCTGAGAGCCGTGCTCTGGAGACTTTCAGGACGCGGGCCTGCCCCTGGGCTGGTTCTCATCACACAAGCCTGCAGTTAAGCTCAGCCAAGGAGGCTGTGTCAGCCCGCCAGCCCCAGGCGGCTACTGTGGTCACTCCTAGGGTGAAGGAACGGGGCCCTGAGAGGAACTTCACGTGGCTGGAGACGGGCTCTGGTCACTTAGCTCCTCGGAGACCAGACCCATCACTGCGATTCTGCTGGAACACCTTCAGTGTAGTCAGTGTGCGGGCTTTGCTGCTGGCTCAGGCTCACGACCAGAACCCCTCGCCACGGGTCCCCTTCTGATTCCGTGGAAACGGCCTCAAATCCACCCCCCACACGTTAGCCAGACACCTCGCAGGTGTCAGGCTCTAATCTAGGCTCTGGGAGCAGAACACACGGAGACCTACGTAGCCATGGAGTTTACAGACCAGTGGGAGAGAGAACAAAGAAGCAAACTGGGGGGGAATGTGCTGGTGAAATCACAGCAGAGAACGGAGCCCGAGTCGGGGGTGCACAGCTTTAACGCGGGGTGGTCGAGGACTCCCTCCAAGTGGAAGGCGGTCAGACCTGAAGAAGGGGCGGGAGGGAGGTGCCTGGGGATCAAGTCCTGAGTCCCTGGCAGAGGGGGTGGAGGCGGAGGGGCCCCCCGGGTGGGGGGGTCCATGTGGCCAGGACAGTCTGAGCACACAGCACGGAAGCCAGTGAGGCCTGAGCCCCCAGACCTTGTGCCGCATCACAAGACGTGGGGCTGGAGATGCCGCTGGGAGCAGAGGGCTGGGGGCTGGGGGCGCCGTGTGGGCTCCGCGGGCTTTGAGGGAAGGGGAGGGGTCTTGGACAGAAGGATGATGTAATGCGACTTGGGTTTTAACAGACCCCTTTAGCTGGCTGCCTGCCGTCTAGGACCCGGTCACGGGGCTTCAGGGCCGTGGACTAAATGATGGCGGTTGACATTTCAAAATACGTCTTGAAAGCACAGCCAATGAGACGTGTCCACAGACCTCACGAGACAGTGAGAGCCCAGACGTTCGGTTTTGACCTGGCCAGCCCCATAGAGGGAGCTGGTGTTCTGTGAGACGGGGAGGCTGCAGCCCAAGCAGGCCAGTGTGGTGAAAGGCGGGGTTACAGTTCTGGACGTGCTTAGCAGGAGACGTAGGAGACATTCGCCAGAAGTTCAAGGGGGATAGCAAGTCTGCGGGTGGACGCACAAAGCTGGACCCTGGGACAGACGGAGCCAGGATGTGAGCGTGGGCGTTGCCAGCAGGTGGAGGGTCTGCACACACACGGGTGGAGGTAGATGAGATGGCCGAGGGGCAGGCCACGAAACAGAAGAGAGACGTCCAAGGTGGAGCACCTGGTCACTCCAGTGCTGACAGGTTGAGGGGACTCCAGAGGCCAACAGGGACCTTGAGAAAAAATGAACAGTGACTTAGAGAAACCCAAAGAGCGTGGGGTCCTGGAAGCCAGGTGACCAAAGCATTCGTAGCACAGGAGTGACCAGACCAGCTGGGTCACTGCTGTCCGGGCAGAGGTCAGGTTAAAGATGGTTATCCCACCACTGGGTCCGTAGTGAAGATGCCATGGTGACCCGCGCAGTTCCGAGGGTGGTGGGGCTGACAGAGCTGAGGACCTGGGAGGAGGTGCTGAGACCTGGAGGAAGGGAAAGGCAGGAGACCGCCGTCCAGAAGGGCAGGGCGACTGGCCGAGGCTCACCCTGGGCAGCTGGAAGTGGCCACTTGAGGTCAAAGGTCGTAAACGAAACCGGGGCCAATCCAGATCCGCTGCCCAGCCAGAGTATCGAAGAAAAAAACTAGAAGCTGCCAAGGTTCACAAAATCAAGAATGGACCGAAAAGGGCAAAGAAAGGTCTGCTTTTATAAAAGATCACCCTTGATCCAGGGCTTGGCCGTCCATGCACGTGGAGATGGGTCCACTTCTGCACAAGCCGACTTTCTGGTATCTGTGGCCACCTCGCGATTCTCGCTTCGTAACTGACACCAAAGAAGTTCTGTCCCGTGTGCCGTTGCTCGGATGAACCTAGAGAACAGAACACCAAGCCAGCTGCATGGAGATGGGGGTTTCCGTCGCAGGCCTGTCCCCCGGGCGGTGCTGCCCACACCCGCCCTCCGGCGTCTCTGAGTTTCAGCGCCTGACGCAGAAATGGGAACATGATGTGAGTGACCGGACCTGCCATCTCCTCCCACTGGGACCGTCTGAGTTTACCACCCGCGGTCCCTGGGAAGCCCGCCAGCCAGCCCAGGCTGGGACGGAAGTTCCCCCTTCTCCAAGGGTCTGACCAAGGCAAAAACAGGGCCAGTGAGCGGGTGGGGATCCACAGACGCCCCCCACAAAGGTGTCCCTCCACTTACTCCGTGGTTATCACGTGCCAAGCAGCCTGCTCCTCACTGCCTCTTCCCAGAGCACCTTGGAGGGAGTGGCCAAGGAGCCCAGCCACCTCGCCGTGGCTCCCAAACTTCCCAGGAAATATAGAAAATAGCATTGTGAGTTTTTCCTAGAATAAAATGCAGTCCATTTCCAGGACAATCCTCTAAGGTTATAACCTTCTGCTTTTCAGGATTAAAGTGCCTTTCTCTGCAAAGGTGATAGTCAGCCTCTTTGCTGTACCTTATGTGACAGAAGAAGGAGTGGACACCTTCAGGTCTGAGCCCGCGACACTGCCCTGGGAGACCCAGAGGCTGAGAAGCCGGCCCTGGGGACAGTCAGGCAAGCCGGGAATTTGCCCCGCTCACCCGCCAGCCCCCAGCGCGGCCCAGCCCTCCGGTCAGAGCCCCGCGTTGGGCTCAGCTCTGCTCCTTAAGGAGATCCCTGGGGCTCCGGCCTCTGACTGATGGCCCCTGAGACCAGCCTCCTAACACACCAGGCTTTTGAACCTGCAGGAGGGTGGGTCTGGTCACTTTCCATAAAAATACTTACATCTTTGAAATTCTCTATTCTTCCAGATCTAACAAGGGCACATTCACTGGCATTCATCAGATGCTTTCAACTCTGGTCCTTTGACCTTTGCTTTTATGTTGGTTTCTTTCTTTTTTTTTTTGGTTTGTTTGTTTTATTGGTTTTTTCCCAGGCATAATGGAAAAGTTTGTTAAACTAATCAAAGTATGTTAATTTGCTGTATTTAAATAACTTTCAGGTTAGCCTAAGGTGAGGACCCAGAATTCAACTGTGACTCTCTCTGGGAGACAAAGTTCTCAAAGAAAGGGGAAAAGCAAAAGAAACTCCCTGAAGCCTTGAGCACCCACTGGACCCCAGGGCCGGCTGTGCATTTTACAGAATCTTTCCCTTGATCTTCAGGTTCAAAGTGCAAGCCAGGCCTCCTGAGCCTTACCGTCCAGACAAAGGTCAGGAAGTTTAAGTGACACGCTCAAAGTCATGGAGCTGGTAAAAGGCTCAGGTGTGAAGCCCATCCAATCAAGCCCGCCTCCCGTGGCGACCTCTCCTGAGACCCGAGACTCACCTTTGCCCGGCAGGTTTCGTCTTCCCTGGGCATTCTGGCTTATTTGTTATTCGTTTTCCTCTCGAAGCTTAAAGGCTGGCTGAGTGTGCCAAGGTGGCCAGGGTCAAGGAGCACCTCTTCCTTTTTCAGACGTCCTCTGGGTTCTGGCGTCTTCAGAATCCCAGGAGAGGGGTTTCCCATCCAGCCCGGATTGCGGAGAGCTGCCCCTGGGTCCAGCATTCCTCCGAGTGCAGCGCGGTGATCAACGGCAGGGCTCTGTGGCGGTTCTGACAAGTTATTTTGCAGACGTCATTTCTCCTGATGCTAGGATGCCATCCAAGTGCACAAAGCCTCATCGATGAAAAGCTCACCTGTGCAGCGTGGAACCCCAGTCTGTAAAACAAATTAGCCCGAGCAGACCAGAAAGCAGGAATCCAGTCTGTTGTCTGCTTGTCCTTAACCCTCAGCTGACGCATCTCTGATTACAACCTGGTTTCTGAACCGGCTGTGACCCAGAAGCAGCTGTGTGTCACGGGTCACCTCCTGCTGACAAATACCATAGCTGTCATCTTGCCAAACCACAGAGGCCACGTTTACCAAAGGCCCACTATGTGCTCTGTGCCCAGCACTCTTCCAGGCCCCTCGAGAGAGCATTACCTTGGGTCATCCTCACTCGAACCCTAAGAGGTAGGGACGCATATGCCACACATTTCACAGATGAGAAAACTGAGGCTCAGAAAGGTTCGCTCAGGTGCCCAGACCCCACAGCAGGACGTGCAGAGGGACTCCGAGCTGAGGGCTTCCTCCCCCAGGCCCCCAAGCCCGCTGCTCAATCTGCAACACGCCTGCACCCCGGCGTGGAAAAGCACCTGCCTCCAAGTCCACGGCTGCGTCAGCTGTGGGCTCCGGGATGGCCCCAGGTCTCTGGGATGTTAATCATCTCTCAGCCCCTCCTTCTTCCTGGGCCTCCGTCCCTCGGATCCGGCTTCTGCACGACTCACATCGATCTCCAACTCAAACGTCTTTCCACCTTTCAGAGCCACGCCCCTCTCAGGCTGTCCAGTCCCTTCTGTAGACTCCTCGTCTTCATCCTCATCCACGATGTTACGTTCTTGGGGCTACGTCCTGACTCCTGCTGCAGTGACAAACGTTTATGAAATCTCCCAAAGGGCACAGGAGAGAAGGTAGAGAAACGAGGTTCCAGAAAGGGGCCCCTTTAATAGATGTTTCGGAAAGATGTGTCCCCATCGAAGGTCAGAAAACATGCCGTGCAGTTGTACTTGCCTACATCGGAGCGGTTTAAGGGTCCTCGTGGGGTGGCTCCCACTGGGGTTGCAGGGCGGGCTGGGCAGCAGGGTAGGGTCTTGACACCCTCTGGCTCTCTCCCTGTCCTCACGATGGGGCCCTGGGGCCAGGAAGCTGGTTCTTAACAAGCAGGTCAGGTGAAGCTGATGAAGTTGGGGTCACGGGCCCCCAAGAACCCTGCAAACAGCGCATCAGAATGACCGAACAGCGTGAGCCGGTGCCCGGAGCAGGCAGTTCTCGGGCAGGTTGAGTGAGGGAGGGCGGGTGTCAGTGGGAGCGGAGGTCGGCCGGCTATCTCGGGAGCCCTGGGCTGGGAGTCAGGTCCTGGGGCCCTGGTTTCTCATCCTTTAAACAAATTCCACAGCCCCTTTGGCGAGTTAGCCGCGAGCCTGAGAGAGTTTTGCAAAATCCCTCGCACTAGACCCGCCAGAAAGAGGTCTTTCTAAACCTTCATCAGGAGAATGCAGTACACCTAGCGCTCCATGCCGGGTGTGCGAACTGCCTGTGAGGTGCTTAATCGTTACCTTTACTGTGAGAGCTGGGAGGTGACATTCTAGGGTGTGTTGGTCCGGATTTGAGAAATAAAATAGAAGAGTCCGTTCGGGGAGAGAAACCAAGCTCGGTGTCCTCCCGGCGATGACAGAAAGGACAAGCAACGTTCTGTCAAAGGCTCGCCCGTGGGAGAAGCCGCGCGAAGTCCCTCAGAGA
The DNA here is from genome assembly GCF_048564905.1 of Vicugna pacos. Lineage (NCBI taxonomy): Eukaryota > Metazoa > Chordata > Mammalia > Artiodactyla > Camelidae > Vicugna > Vicugna pacos. The sequence continues at coordinate 58,124,605 of NC_133001.1, forward strand.
ACGGGCTGCTCCGGGCGTGTCCGCATACCGAGGGGCCAGCCGCTGGAGGAGCCGTGCCCTGGGAGAGGGGAAGAAGACAAATTCCTCATCTTGTTTTGGCTTGTGCAGCCAGGGAGGGCTGGGATTTTGGAAAGAAAGGCTGTATTTAAGTGCGCCCTTAACTTGATTTACTGCCACTGACAAGCCAGCCTGAAGCCAGCAGCTCCGTCCGCCCGGACTCCCCGCCTCACCTCCCCGGCTCTGCGAGGGCAAGGCAGCATCACTGTCAGGTGGGTTCCACATGTGACCTCACTGCCCTTCACACCCTGGGAGCAAGTGGGGACCGAGCCCGGTGGCTTCAGAACACGCCCGGGACGTGGGCAAAAGGCTCTCTGGGGCCAGTGGAGGTGGCGAGGGGGCGACCAAATGAACCGCTGGCAGGCGGCAGCTGGGCAGCTGGCTGCTGGGAACCCGAGCGCAGTGTGCTTTCCAGGCACAGCCCGGTGGGCACTGTCCGCCCGGGGAAGGGCCTCCCCACTTCGGGAACCTGGAGACATGAACCTGGGGGGAGAAAGCCCTGTGTTGCCTCCTCCCCCTTAAGGCTCACGCGGTATCAGCCCCTGCCCCGGAAGATGTCACTGGAACACAAAATGGAACTTCAGATTTGTGCCTACTCGTTTTCTTACAGTTTCAGCTGCCTTCGTGGATCTCGAGAAAAATGAATCTTTTATTCATTTATTCATACACGACGCAGGCATCACTCGCATCCATTTACATCAACGGAGCCAGGTCTGTGCGGGGCGCAGGAAGGACGCTGTGAACAGGAGAGGTGCAGGTCGGCTCCCCCGGGCTCATCCTTTGCACAAGAGGATGGCAGCTGGACGAGCCGTGCACCCTGGTGCGATACAGGAACCTGCAAAACCAAGTGCAGGTGCGACAGGAAGTCAAAAGCAGAGCGGCCGCCAAGTGCGGGGAGGGGCAGCCTGGAGTGTTTCTGCCCACACAGCGTGAGACGTGGAGGACGAGCGTGTGTGAGGTGTCAGCCAGTCTGCAGACAAAGGGAAATAGCAAAGTATCATCTTCAGCTGTTGAGTAACTGAAAAGGTCCGCCCTGGTGGAAGCGAGTCTGCGTTACGGACAGAAAGTCAGAAAGGAGCCTGACGGCAAAGACACGGAGCCAGCCGTCAACCTGAGGAGGGACTTTGGACCCAGGCGAACAGAGGACCTGTGAGGGAGACCAGCTGGAGAGGGGCTGCATTAGACCTGCTTTTGAAAGGTCGCTCTGCAGTGCGGGAGGGAGGCAGGGAAAGGACTGGAGACCAGCGGGTGTCATGACACAGCAGGTGGCTGTGTCCTGCGGGAGGGTGACGATGGCGGTGCCGAGGGAAGGAGGGGAAAGGGGGCGAGAGGACCAGAGAGCCTGCACACCTGACAGAGGTCGGCCACCTGTGGAAGGAGACAGGGGAGGAAGGAGGCTGAGGGGTGGAGAGCTTCCAACTGCAATGCGTTTCTCAGAAGCCCTGGCCAGGCTGACCGAGAGCCCTGGCGCAAAGGTAGCCCCTTAGAGGAGCCCAGCCTGGGGCGGACGTGGCCGGGAGCCCCCAGCGAGAGCACGGCCTGGTGTGTGCCTCCCTGCGACCTGAGGGCTGGGCAGCTGGGGACGCCCCATAACCGTGTTCCCAGCAGCAGGTGTTCCTGAAGGGAGTCCTGAGCAAGTGGTAACCTTGCATCCACACAACCGAGGTCCCTGACTTGGACCTCAGGGGAAGGAGGGTGGCATTTGGGGAGGTCTGGAATAGGGAAGAAAAGGCAGATTTTTCTGGGGACAGAGAAGTTGACGGTGAGCTCAAAGTTGAATATGGTGGGTTTGGGGATGCCTTTGAGAAATGTGAGAGGAGAGGCGATTTGAGCTCTGCTTCTGGAAGCCGGAGGAGAGAGGTCAGGGCTGGGAACAGATGCGAGGAGGAGGCAGCATCACGGGAGTGGCACGGGGTCACCAGGGGAGGAGGTGCAGAAGGACAAGAGAAGAGAAATCAGGGGCAGAATTGTAAGCAAAGCCGCTTTTAAAGAGTGAGCAGAAAGCAAGGAAGCAATAAAGACGGCTTGACGGGAAAACACTAGATAAGAAATCCGGCCAGTAAAAAGCACCTCCGAAGGAGGCAGAAGAAAACCTAAGCATGGGGAAATTGGTCAGATATTCACAGCAGCCAAGAGAAATGAGGTTTTAAAGGTCCCTGCTGGGTTTAGATACACAGAGAAACCTCCACAGCTTTGGCAAGAACAGCCAGTGTGTGGATGGAAGGGAGCCCCAGCGTCACGGCCGGCGGGGAAGGAAACACAGAGCGGAGGGCCTGGTGGAAAGATGCCCGAACGGGGACGAGAGAGAAGGTGGTGCCCAGAAGGGGGGTGGCGCTGAGGGAGTTTCTGAGTTGTTTGTTTTTTCTTTCAATTTTGAGGACACTTGAGATGTCTGCTTAAAGGCAGGAAGGAACCAGCGTACGGGAAACGCTGGAGCTTTTGGAAAAGGAGCACAAGAGTGAGGCCACGAGGCACCTGCCGGGGGGGACGTGGACCCCAGAGGGGAGGATCCACCCCAGCCAGGAGGGAGGAGGCAGGGAGGACGGATGCCTGCAGTAATCATATGTTTGCAGCTTCGGGGACGAGCGGACAGAATCTTTACCATATGGTTTTCAAGGTGTGTGCAGTAGGCGAAACGATCGCATGGCCGTGCGGGAGACGGGGCCAGCGCTTCAGTGGATAAAAGTGGAAACAGTTTTGCACAGAGTGGGAGGCATCAGGGGAACCTGGAGGGTGGCAGGTGGCTGTGGAAACTGGGTGGAAAGCAACCGTGTCTCTGGTCTACGTGGCAGGCGTGAGCCACGCCCTGGACCGGACCTAGGCTCTGGGAACTCGTTCCGTGCGATAGTAATGAACACTGCCAAATGCCACCTCTCCGGGCTGCCGTAAGCCCAGCGTTCCGGGCCATCAGCCTCGTTTCCCCTGAAAAGGCGTGCGCCTCCGGGCTGGTGAGCTTGCAGTAAGAGGGGCTTTTGAGACTGGCTAAACTGCCTCTCAGCTCTTTTAAAGAAGATTCAGCGAGATTTTTGAGGCCCCTTGATAACACATTGGAAAGCCCTAGGTCCGAATCATTGGCTCCCAAGCCACCCACTCGGTTCACTCTTCCCACACCGCCGCCGTTAGCCCGGTTCCTTAGCCTAACGCGTGCGCGGCCCTCGAAGGTGAGCTGGGCACCATCACTGCTCAACACTCTAAGGAGAAGCCCAGGCCCGCCGTTTGCAAGGAACGCTTCGGGCACTCTCTCCTTTGCTCAAATGCAAACCCCGTTTACCTGACAGATCGATGTAACAGGGTCCCGGCAGCAGAACTGCCCCTTGGCACCACCCCAGCCTCCCTGCAGCCCCAGAATCTCCGGCCACAGACACTGACTTGCCCTGGCCCCCAAGAGGGCTCTGGATGCCACTCGGACATGTGAGTTGGACACATGCCACCGGCAGGAAGATCTTCACCTGTCACGGCCTCTGAGCCCCACTGCTTAGAGACAGTAACTTCCACGTGGGGAGATGCTGTCGGTTAAGGGATATCATTTATAAGAATCAAGCCAAAAACATCCTTATATTTTGTACTTCAATTCGTGAAGCATTCCATGTGATTATCATGGATTTTTTAACTCTCAAAATTGATTCTTTGCTCTGACTAATATGCTCCCAAACACAAGCTTTCCCCAAGGTTTTCTTCTTAAATAATGCAGTCTTACTATTTCTTTTTAAGTTTGAAGAGTAGACAATGTTGGAATGTTACGCAGAAGTACCTCAATGTGGAATTTCTTTCTAATGCAGCAATAGCATTTCAGAGGTCGCCTTGCTAACGTTCAGCATTCCCCCTTACAGTGAGAGCTGCCTATCTCAGAAAAAAGTTGAGTCCAGTCACCAGCAAATGTCATTTCCTTTAGCGTGAATGTAACATTTGCTTTTTATCATGGTCCTTTTCTTTGCAGCCACTAAGATGTTGCAAGTTTGTAATCAGTGTAATAGGTGAGGTGCAGAATGTGGATTTTTTTTTATCTAAAGACTCAGGAATTTATCAGAAAGGTCAGAGAAAGAAATAGAAAGAAAAGGAAAGAAATACCTATTGATTCATGCAGCACGTTCCACAAGGATGTCAACAGTCAGCCTTTTTTTTTTAGGAATAATTTTTATTTATTTGTTTTGGGGGGAAGTAGTTGGGGTCATTTATTTATTTAATGAGGGTCCTGGGGACTGAACCCAGGACCTCGTGCATGCTAAGCACGTGCTCTACCGCTGAGCTACACCCTCCCCTGCCAACAGCCACCCTTTGGTAAGTGTGTGTGGTGCGTGACAGGCTCCCATCCCAGCCTGCACCACGGGAGCCAGACTCTTCCCCGTTTACAGATGAGAACACTGAGGCTCACCCAGACAGACGGGACAGCTCGAAGGGGCAGGACCCAGATTCTGCCTGGTTCCTCCACTGTGATTTTTCTATAATAACTTGCTGCCTCCTGCTGTTTATCTTTGCTCATTTAATCCTCCAAACAGCCTCGCCAATTAGCAGTGACTCTTCCCGTCTTTGCAGAGGTGACCTGGATACCTTCCTTCTCCGTCTGGGACGTTCAGTTAAATCACGAGCTCGTCCGGAAGCCTCCCTTGGTCGCCTCTGCCTTCCCAGCTCAGGAGGACTGCACCCCTCCCAGCTGTGCTGTCTGCACCCCTGTCATCACGTCATCCCCACTGGGCAGAAACCACGTAGCTCATGGGTTGGCCTGCTTTCTCCTGCAGCCTGGGTTTTTCCTGTGGACCATTGCACACTTAAAGACTGATGAACGAATGAATGAATGAATGAATGAAACATTTACTTTGAGAATAAAATACACAAAATTCAGTGAGAATAGGAATTTGATAAAATTTCTTTGCAGCTGAATTACTAGAGCCCACTGTGGGAGTGGTCTGTCTAATTATGGTTGAAAAGCACCATGAGGATGACTCTTGGGGTGTCTTTGATTCATAAATGTTTCCTCAGGCAAACTCCAAGCCGTCCGGCTCTCTCCAGTAACAAGCCCAGCGCTTCTGACTGCCCGTCGCGGTTTACCTTAGGGGCCTGGCCGGTTTCACAAAGTGGAGCGGAGGAAGCCGTGACCCTACCTGTAGTCCCCAAGCCGTGCCGACGGTTTTATTCAGACGCGGCGCGCTCCTTTTGCTGGGAACCCACATCGTTTTACCAATGTCAGCTAGTTGTGCAGGGCGACCTTACGCTCTGAGAAAACCTGAGTCATCAGCTTGAGTAAATCTTAAAACCCCCAAAATGTCTAAAGAAGGCAAAAATTGGCATACCCCATTTTTAAGACAAAATTCAAAAGATGTCTCATCGTTCTTTACATCTCAACATTGGCCCTCAGGGCAGCAAAACGCCCCACCTACCACGTTGGTATTAAATGGATAAAGCCGCATCAGAGGAAGAGCTGGTGCGTTTTCCACTGGTCTGAGTTCAGGGCGTGGTCCTGGGAGACGGTGCTGGGGCTTTAAAGGTCTGAGGAAGGGACCCCAGATTCTTCTGTGCAAGGTTCACGCTCTGATTTTCCTGTAGTGTTTACTCTGTAATGTGCATGTGCAGAGAGACCACAAAACCCTGCTGGTGTTTATCTGCTCCTGGAGATAAACGTCCCTTTGATAGAGCACTCAGTTTCAATGTCAAGCACCGTGCAGTGGTGCCTGGGAATGAGAGGCACTTGCCAGGCATCCTGACACTGTGGATCCCGCTTCAGCAGACGGCGCTACAGCAGGTCGGGGTTTGCCTCTCTCTGTCTTTAATCATGACGTTGCTTCCACTGTTTCCACAAAAAGCAAACAAATGTCTCCCCTCTTTTTGCCAAGCAGCCATGTTAATGTGCACAGAAGAAAGAAAGTAAGTTCACTTTTCAGTCCCTAGAAGTTCACCACCCAGATGGGCATCCACACAGGTCAGAGGAATTGCTCTGTAGGTTGGCTTGTCAGACACACCCACCGCACAGAAGAAATGGAAAGTGCCCGCTCTCAGCAGGAGGCATTTTCGTCTGAAATCTGCAGAAAGCATCACCACGCTGGTTGTCCTGGCGAAGGCTTTGGAGAATACTGCCTGCCTGCCTGAATCCCTCCGGAGGCAGTCCTGGGTTTCCGGAAGAGGCGGGCAGCCTGCTGTGACCTCGCCACAACCAGGAAGGCAGCAGCGAGCTTGGTGACAAGATGTCAGCTCCTCTAGCCTCCCTGGACTGCAGCCCGCATCTCCCGGTGACTGCTCAGTTTCCCAGGTGCTCAGCTCAGTCATAAGGTTCTTGAGGACTCCGTGAAAATGCACTGGGATCGATCCTCCTGTTTGGTGACAGTCCCCATTCAGCAGTGAAAACAACAGAAGGCGGCAGAGGGTGAATTCACTGCCTAACGTGGCTCCCCCAGATGGCTGGCCCAGGGCGCTCGACATCCCTTTCCAGGATTCCACTCCGTGGGGTCACCGAGGAGTGAGGCACCTGCTTCACGTGGGCAGCGGGCCCTCAGCTGTCTCTCCCTCCCTCTCAGAGCTGCCCTGCGCTCTGGGATCGGTGGTTGTGGGGCTGCATTTATAACTGGGTCAAGCGACGGCAATGGAGTGAGTATAAAGTACAGAGTTATCGCTCCTCTGATAAAAACAGGGCCCCGGCATGCTCTTCATGAGGAAAAGCCACATCGCCGCACTCGCGTGCTGACGGGCCGACCGTGATGACAGGAGGAACCGCAGACTCGGGTCCAGGGAGCCGATCATGACGGGCCCCCAGCGGACCTGGGCCGACAGCTCGCCCGGAGCCTGGGCCCCAGGCAGGCGCCAGGCCACACTGACCCCTGTGAGGGCGGAGACGTGGCAGGGCCTCCTCCTTCTCCTCCTCCCAGGCTGGCAGGCAGAGCCGACCCGCTGGGCCCCCCAGCCCAGCGCAGAGCGTTCCGAAGCCCTGGGGGTCTCGAGCTGGGAGTGGAAGCGCGGAGGCTGGCAGGGTAAGCCCCCGTGGGCTGTTTCAGAAGCAGCGATGCTCAGTCATCATGTGGACCTACGGGCTGCTTAGTCTTTGTGGCCCCTCCTCCGTCCCCACACCCGCCCTCCACGTTCGTGGGTCCCCTGCAGGCTCATGGAGGGCTCTCCGTTCCTGCAGGGTAATGTGTTTGGCTTTCCCGCTCACCTTCTTGAGTCTCTGCTTACAGGCCTACACAGGCTCCCCAATGTCTCCCAGATCAAACCGTTCCTGAAGGTGCCTCAGTTCTGGCCCACCTTCCAGGATCATCTGCTTCTCTCCTCCAAGCCAGACCACATGGTGCCCAAAGCCTATCCCCTTGTCCACCTGCACTTCCTACCAGCTGGGGGCCCAGAGGTTCTTGGGTTGAGAATGTTCTTTCCCCTTTATTCCCCTGGAGAACGCACCCTCTTTCAAGGACAAGGTCCAGTTCTCCCTCTGTCTGTCTGCTAAGGCTGCAGTAACAAAGCACCAGCTTGAACAACAGAAATGTATCATCTCCCGGCCCTGGAGGCTGGATGTTTGAGATCAAGGCGTGGGCAGGGCTGGTTCCTTCAGAGTCCGTGAGGAAGGTTCCGTCCCAAGTGTCTCTCGCAGCTCCTGCTGGCTTGCTGCCAATCTCGGACACCCCTTGACTTGCGGCATCACCTGATTTCACCTTCACCTTCACACTCTCCTCTCTCTTTTTATATGGACACAGCCATATCGGATTGAGGCTCACCCCAATGACCTCATTCTAACTCGATCATCTGTAACACCCTGTTTCCAAGCACACACACAGCCCCAGGTACTGTGGGGTTAGGGCTTGAGCCTGTCTTTCTGGGGATCATAATCAGCCGTAAGTCCTTTCCTCACGTTTCATGCCCCGCCGTTCCAGCCAGGCCCCCCCCCACCGCTGTGGCCCCAGGCACCCCCCCCCCGCTGTGGCCCCAGGCCCTCCTAAGCGCACAGGACGGGGGGAGTTATCTCTCTTTCTGATCCCCGACCCTCTTCTCGGCGCCCCTTGAGGGCAGAAGCAGCCAGGACATCGTTATGCTGGGTCCCCCAACAAGGCCCCCCAGCAGGGCCAAGAAAGAAAAATGGCTGTCAGCTTGACAGGTTGTTTTGAGTCCTCCTAATCTTCAAATAGGTGAGTGTTATCTCTCCTCCGGGATTGTAAATTCCTTGGGGGAGGGCTCCCGGGCCCTTGCTGCCTTCCCGTTTCCCAGGGCCCTGAGCCAGTCGTAGGTCGGGGAGGAAGCCAGAAAGTACTGGATCGGTCTCATCACCCGGAAGGTTTCTGGGTCTGCCTGGGTGTTTGTTCGTGAAGAGTCTACGGGGGGGAGCCGGCTTGATCGTTTCAGGACTCGTCTGCACCTCTCATAGGAATAGATGGAGAGGCCCGATTTCTTCCTAACTTCGTTCACCTCTAGGAAGAGAATCTTCCTTCCTGGAACTTCTCTGTAAGTGTCTTTTGTCTGAGAGCACACGGTTGGTATTTTTCGAAATATCTCTCAGTTGTTCATCTTGACCCTTGAAGTGAATCTCTTAGTAAATATTTTTAGCCTTTAAACAAAAGTAGCAAGTGTCACTAACTAATTTGAGGCCAACCTTCCAGAATACAACATGCGAATCTTCAGGGAAAAGAGCTTCCTGACTGTCACCAACAAGCTGCTTCTTTGCAACCGCCCCTGGTCTCAAGTTTCAAGGTGTGCTTAGGAGCCCGCCAGAGCAAACATCCTGCATTTTGTCCTAGGGCTACACCTTCTAATTGATCTAGACACTACACAAAGGAAGCCATCGCTCTCCTTATCGGCCCAGGGAGATCAGCAAATGTGCACTTCCTGCTTCCGCAGTAAATGTTGGTTAGGAATTTTCCCTCCTGTCACAGAAGCCTCTGATTTCCCATATACTGTGCGAGCATCCTTCCTCGGACTGAACGCTCCTGGGAACGGGCACCTGGGGAATGGAACAATGGCTGAGAGTTACTTGAATCTTGTTGTTTTTGTCCGTAAATCACAGCTTTGTTGAGACACAATTAACACACCGTAACATTCACCTTCTCAGATACACAAGTCAGGGGGTTTCACAGGGTTGGGCAAACCCCCCCACTGCCTGATTCCAGAGCATTTTCATCCCCCAAAAGACATCACTTCCCCGTCCGCAAGCGCCCCCACCCCTGCCCCTGGCAACTGCTAAGCTCCTTTCTGTTTCTGTGGATAAAGAGGAAGATCAGCTCGAGGGACCAGCTTGTGTATTTAACGCTGTGCTCAATAAACAAGGACGAGGTACCAAGACTCAATAGTAAGTCAGTTTAATTTTCTTGGGAACTCCTTCTATGTTATCCAGAGAAAAAAAAAATGTGACTTTTCATTAGGACTGACGGATTCATTTAGTCCCCATGCCTGAGGGCGAGACCAGAAAGGAAGCCTTGACACCCGGTCCTCAGTGCCTCAGGACTCCTGGGAGCCCAAAAACGTGGGGGTGAATCCGTGGCCAGCCGGAAGCGGGCACTCGGGTCAGAGAGGGCTCGTCCTCAGAGCATGATCGTGTGAGCAACAGACCCGGCAGACGGCGCTGGGTCCAGGCGCTCAGCTCCTCCAGCAAAGTCCCAGCGCCCTGAGCCCCGGCTGATTCCCGGCTCAGTGCTAACAGAGCTTGGGTGGGCCGGTCCCCCAGCGGGGTGTGCTGGAGGCCAGACCTGAATTTCCAGTTTCTTTCAGCATCACTTCCCCTTTCGTGCTGGATGAAATCAGTAGCTGAATAAACCCTTTCCTAGGATGGCTTTGGTGTGTAAAAATCGCAGCTCAGAGGAGTTTGGGGAGAAAGTAGACAGTCACCTGTCCGTTGTTTACTCAACATGCACTGATGGTTGCCTTGGAAAGCGCACACACACTGCTTTCTGGAGGAGAGGCTGCAGTGGATCCAGACGCTGTCCTCGGGAGCTCATGGTCACTTTAGAATACGTGAGAGAAGCAGGAAGAGGGGGCACACTCACCAACAGCCACGTTAGACGCGGAAACTGACATGTCTAGGAGCCAAGGCTGGAGAAGAAATGGGTTTAGAGTAGGAAGAAATTATTTCCACCGAGTTGATGCAGTCTACAACTACCCACCCCTCACCGTACACGCATGTGCGAGCCTGCACACAGGTGCACGCGCACTCGGAGGAAACTCCCCGATCACTGAGCACCACGGCTGGTCAGATGCTCTGCTCCTCGCCTTATGTGCATATCCCCCTCTGCCTTTCAGTAGCCCCAAAACACAGAAGTGGAGTTATTCACTTTCTTCCCCAAGGAAAAGAAGAAGAGCAAGAGAATCCAAATTGGAAAAGAAGTAAAACTGTCACTGTTCACAGATGACACGATTCTATGCATAGAAAATCTGAAAGCCACTACCATAAAATGACTAGAGCTCATCAGTGAAGTTGGTTAAGTTGCAGGGTACAAAATTACTGTACAGAAATCGGTTGCATTTCTTTACACTAGCAACAAAATATCAGAAAACGAAATTAAGGAAACAATCCCATTTACCACTACATCAAAAAGAATAAAATACCTAGAAATAAACCTACCTAAGGAGGCAAAGGACCTGTACTCCAAAAACTATAAGAAACTGATGAAAAAGACATTGAAGATGACATAATCAATTGGAAAGATATACCATATTCTTGGATGAGAAGAATCAATATTGTTAAAATAATCATACTACCCAAGGCAATATACAGATTGAATGCAATTCCTATCAAATTACCAATGGCATTTTTCACAGAACTGGAACAAAAAATGTTAAAATTTATATAGAAACACAAAAGACCCTGAATAGCCAAAAACGATTTTTTTTTAAACACTCTTGAGAAAGAAGAATGGAGCTGGGGAAATCATGCCCCCGATATCAGACTATACTACAAAGCTACAGCAATCAAAACAGTATGGTGCTGGCACAAACACAGACACACAGATCAAGGGAACAGGGTAGAAAGTCCAGAAATAAACCCACACACTTATGGTCAATTACTCTATGACAAAGGAGGCAAGAATATACAATGGAGAGAAGACAGTTTCTTCAACAAGTGGTGCTGGGAAAACTGGACAGCTGCCTGTATGAAATTAGAACATTTTTTAACACAATATAAAAAATAAACTCAAAATGGATTAAAGACTTAAATGTAAGACTGGATACTATAAACTTCCTAGAGGAAAACATAGGCAGAACACTCTTAGGCATAAGTCACAGCAATATTTTTTTCAAACCAGCTCCTAGAGTAATGGAAATAAAAGCAAAATTAAACAAACAGGACCTAATTAAACTTAAAAGCTTTTAACCACTAAGGATACCATCAATAAAACAAAAAGACAATGTATAGAATTGTAGAAAATATTTGCAAATGATATGAGCAACAAGGGACTAATTTCCAAAATATATAAACAGGTCATACACTTTAATATCAAAGAAACAAGTAACCCAATCCAAAAATAGGCAGAAGATATAAATAGACATTTCTCCAAAGGAGGTATCCAGAGGACCAGCAGGCACATGCTCAGTATCGCTAATTATCAGAGAAACGCAAGTCAAAGCTACAACAAGGTATCACCTCACACTGGTCAGAATGGCCATCATCAAAAGGTCTATAAATAATAAATGCTAGAGAGGGTGTGGAGCCCCTATGGAGGGCAGTATGGGTTCCTTAAAAAAACTAAAACTAGACTTACTATATGATCCAGCAATCCCACTTCTTGGCAGATATCTGGAAGGAACTTTAAGTTGAAAAGATACATGAACCCCAATGTTAACAGCCACACTATTTACAACAGCCAAGACATGGAGGCAACCCAAATGCCCACTGACAGATGACTGGATAAAGAAGATGTGGTGTGTATACACACACACACACACACACACACACACACACACACACAGGAATACTACTCAGCCATAAAAAAGAACAAAATAATTCCATTTGCATTAATATAGATGGCCCTGGAGATTATCATTCTAAGTGAAGTAAGTCAGACAGAGAAGGAAAAATACTATATGATATCACTTACATGTGGAATCTAAAAAAAGTAAAAAGACACAAATGAACTTATTTACAAAACAGAAACAGAGAAGAGCCACAGGCATAGAGAACAGCCTTATAGTTACCAGTCAGGAGAAGGGGATGGCAAGGGATAAATTGGGAGTCTGAGATTTGCAGACATGAACTACTAAATGCAAAATAGATTAACAGCAAGCTGCTTCTGCCCAGCACAGGGAACTATATTCAGTATCTTGCAGTAATCTATACTGGAAAAGAATATGAGAAGGAATATATGTATGTACATGCATGACTGAAACATTATGCTGTACACCAGAAATTGGCACACTGTAATTGTAAATTGACTAAACTTCAATAGTATAATTAATTAATTAATGGGAAAAAAACAGCAAAAAAAAGAAATTCAGAGTAACTCAGATATCACACCCCTCCAAGGAACTGAACCCAGGGCCCAAGGATTTATGTTCTGCTTCTGCTCTCACCCGGGAAGCCAGCTGCCTCTCTGACTCTAAGACGAAGTGACACTGGAGCCGGCTCTCAGCACAGGCGGCGTTTGGACAGGTGACATCCAATCCGGTGGAAGGAACAGAGGGGATAGAGCCAGGGCCGGGGGGACAAGGCGAGCAAGAGGTGGCAGAACAGGGATTCTGGGTCACATCTGTCCCACACAAAGGCTTCCATGCTCAACCCCACAGTGCCCTCTGTAAGTTGCAGAAACTCTGTACAATTCTCATTGATCAGAGGGCTTTCTAGGATTCGGGTACATGAAAGGCTTTGAAAGCCAAGCAAACCGCAGGGAGGAGGCATGAACAGGGCTTCCCCGTGGTCACCAGGCACTAATCCTCCTGTATAATGAGTGCATCCCACAGCTGGGGTGCCCAGCACAGCGTGGCTGACCAGATCCAATAGTTTCCCAAGAAGAATAAAAATTAGTAGATTGTAGTCCTTTAAAACAACCCAGTTGCCACTCACGGGCAGTGTGACTTTGGAAAATTTGATCCACCTCTCTGTGCTTCAGTTTTCTCATTTGTACAATATAATGAACACCAACAGGTTTGTAAGGATTGACAGTCTTACCCACAAGAGTGAGGACCGTGGTGCGGGGCGCCTAGGGAGCCCCAGCAGATCCCGGTTCTCTCCTCACGGCCACAGTCCCCTCCCAGGGGGCCTGGCGAAGCTCTTGACACCTGTGCTTTCCATGGCTACTTAGAGAACCGACGGTCTGAGACCAGGGAGTGATTCTTCAAAGGGCACCTGAATGCTTATCTGTAAGCATCAGAAAACCGAGTAGTGCTTAATAGTTGCTAAGCGTGACGCTACGGGAGGGCACAGGAACGGGAGACCAGACACTGGAGACACCTTCCCCACCACTGATTCTCTCGTGTGCCACCTCAAACGGGCAGCAGCAACCTGCACCGCCAAACAGGGGACAGGGTGCTGGGTGAGCGCACCGGCGAATGGGTTACTAGAAAAGCACCAGCCGCTAACTGGTCTTGGTCCACCACCCACTCACTGACTTTGTAAGTGATGCTGAAACCAGTCGTCATCTGTGTCTGACACTGTGGGTTATAAAAGAAAGGCATCGTGGTGACTTTTCTGGAGCCACATTCAATCTTACAGGCACGTTCTACATAATTGTTAACGTTAAGACACTTTACACATAATTTACAAGAGAATGGAGTTACCACCTTTGTGTATTCTTCTCCAAAATGTTTAACTTGAATCCATTCGAGCTTCTAGTCAGACGGAGGTGAGCCACACCCATCCCGAACATCCTGCCTCGTCCAGCAGGCCATGCAGTGAGGAGAGCAGCCATCCTCGATGCAGGGAGACTCGGGGACCACCCAGCTTCACTCGTCATCTGAGTGGGACGATGCTTTGTTCACACAGACGGTAAAGAGCATTGTGAGACCAGCGGGGAAACTGCGGGACCCGGGGACACAGTTTAGTCCTGGTCCCTAAAGCTAAGCGCGGGCATTGCACTTCCGTAAAAATGCAGAGGGCATTTTTAAATGTGACCTGAGAGGTGTGGGTAGCCAATGCTACGTGTTTAGAGGACAGAGGGGCCACCTCAGTCACCAGGGCGGCCAGCAGAACGTGCAAGGCTTAACCTGGGTCTGAACTCCGTGCGTGCGGAGGGCTTGGTCGTGCGCGGTGGGTCTTGCTTGGAGAAGGGTCTGATTTCACTTAAATGTGGCTCAGGGAATGTGGACCGAGCCCAGCACTTCATGCACCGTGTTGCGTGGGCAAAGACACGGAGGAAGGTGGCCGGACGAGAAGAATTAAAATACGATCAAGCCGCCACTTCCCCGCCACAAAAACACTCCTCCAGGGAGAAATGAGGCCCCAAGGCTGAGTGGGCGAGCGCACCTGCTCTGATTTCAGGACCCCCGGCTTTGAATCTCTCCTCTGTCATCACTGCTGAGTCATCTTGGATGGGCTGCTTAACTCGTGCCTCAGTTTACTCGAGTGAAAATGCAGGTGATTACAGCAATCCCATGTCATGGTGTTGCTGTACCACATGACCCACCCTGGAAAGCCTAGAACAGCCCTGGACCCTTGTAAACGCTAAAGCAGCCTGGAAATGCCTTGGATTCAAAATAATAAATAAATTCACACATCTTGTACACCAGAAACTCATGCACCGTGGTAAACCAACCATACTTCAACAAAACAAAATTAATGAAAGAATAATTTAAAAAAAAACCACACATGATCTAATATCATATTCATTTAAATACTGAAAGGAGATAAACAATATATTTACAATGGCTAAACCTGAACAGTCAAGTCGCACACTACTTTTAAGTTTTTTTTCTTTATGCTTATTTGTTTCCTTAATTGGCTACAATTAATAAGTGCGAGGACCATGAATCAATGGTACAATGAAGGCAGAGCAATGCAAATTCTATTAGCTGTTCAGCTATGAGGAATAATATATTCTTTGTTTATATAGCACTTAAAGGCTTAGAAAAAAATTTGCATATTTTTTTAATTTGAATCTCCAGACAGCCTGTCACTATCCTCATTATGACAATGGAAATAGTGAGCAAAGGGGCCCAACGTTAGGGTTAAATTGCTTTCCAAGGCCTCGGAGTCAGCATTAGAGCTGGCCTTCCGCACGGCCAGAGTTCTCCCCTTTGCAGTGAAAAATACAGAAATGCAATTTACAGGCCATCTTGGTGACGTTTCAGGGCCCCTCGTAGGTGTCTGTGATGTGCCCTTAGGTCCAGGAACACCTGGAAATCTTCCGCCCCTGCAAAATGAGTGTTTTGGAGGAAGTCAGCCCCAGGCCGCTGCTTTCTTATGCATGTTCCCAGCTAATTCTGAAAGCCATGACAAAGCGAGGAGGGCGTGGACGGGCAGGGGTCCTCTGGGCCGATTCAAATGCCTCCGACCTGGTTTTCAATCTGAGAAGTCCTGGGAGAGGCAGAGAAAATGCCAGGACACGTGGCGGCCAAGGCTCCAAGCTAAACTCTGCCAAATCCCACGGCCAAGTCCAAGAAGGCCTTTTGTCTTTCTCTTTCCTGAGGCCCTTGCCACTTCCAAAGCTGTTCCATTGTTCTGGGATTACCTCTCTCGCCCGCCCGTGGGAGAGAGGTAAGAAAGGGACCTGGTTAATGATTGGTGGCTGATTCATCAGGGGCTCTGACGCCCACCTGGGTGAGATGGAGCCAGGAGCTCGGCTGGTGGTGGAGGTGGTGCCGCGGGGCGTTGCCCAGAGGAGGGTTTAGACCCCATCACCGCCTGGATTCCCGCAGGGTGACTCTGGTGCCCTCGGCTCCCTTCAAGTTTTGCTGATTTGACATTCTGTCCCCCTAAACTGTTACTTTACACGTCTGCATTCCCTGACTGACTGACTTGATTGCCCAGAGTTACTAACGTGGGGCTTCACTGGATGGTTACAGGGGGTCGGGGTGGGGGGGGTGCTATGAAAATGAAGGGATTGAAGATTTCAGGGAAGAAAAGTGATTTGTAAGACTTAAAAAAATACCAACACAAAAGGCGTTGTTAAAATGGAGAAGAGGGAGGAGTGTGAAAGTATACCTTACGTATTTTCTCCCCAGATCCCTGCAGTGCTCTTGTCCGTTCGCTGCCAGGCTGACGGGTTAACTGGACCACTCTGTTCCTTTCGCTTCATCCTCATCACCGCAGGACCATGGGCTGACAGTCGTGAAGCAAACAGGGAGGAAGGCCTTTTCATATGCATTAAGAACTCCTCCTTTCAAGAATCAGGTACACCCACGGTGTCTTTCTTTTAATTAAATTATAATCAGTTACAATGGGTCAGTTTCTGGTGTACAGCATTATGTCTCAGTCATGCAAACACATACACATACTCGTTCTCATATTCTATTTCATTGTAAGTTACTACGATACATTGAATAGAGCTTCCTGTGCTCGACAGAAGAAACTTGCTGTTTATTTTATATACAGTAGTGTGTGTCTGCAAGTCTCAAACTCCCAATTTATCCCTTCCCTCCTCCTTTCTCCCCTGGTAACCATAAGTTTGCTTTCTATCTGTGAGTCTCTTTCTGTTTTGTAAATAAGTTCATTTGTGTCTTTTGTTTTAGATTCCACATACAAGTGATATCATACGGCATTTTTCTTTCTCTTTCTGGCTTACTTCACTTAGAATGACCTTCTCCAGGTCCATCCATGCTGGTGCAAAAGCATGATTTTATTCTTTTTATGGCTGAGTAGTATTCCTTTGCATAAATATACCACAGCTTCTTTATCCCATTCAACTGTCAATGACATTTAGGTTGTTTCCATGTCTTGGCAATTGTAAATACTGCTGCTATGAATACTGGGGTGCATTATTTTTTCGAATTAGAGTTCCCTCTGGATCTATGCCCAGGAGTGGAATTACTGGCTCATAGGGTAACTCTATTTTTAATTTTTTTTTGAGGAATCTCCATACTGTTTTCCATAACGGCTACACCAGCTACATTCCCACCAACTGAAGCTCGTTACTCAGCCTTTCTGTTCCCTGGTTTACTTCCTTACTTCAGTTGGGAACATCCCATTCTGCCCACAAAAGAGCATCCTGGAGCAGGGGCGGTGCAAGATAACATACACCTTACAGAGTGACTAGCCTGTAAGGGGTTTTCAAGATAGATTCTAATACAACATTAGGTATATTCTAGTAAAAAATCTAATAAATATATTTATCTACTTCTAAATTTAGTAAATATATCTAATTAAACATGTAACTGAAATTTACTAGACTTCAAAAAAAACAATTTCCTATCTGAAAATCCAACACCATAAAAACCCCAAATAATTTATTTGAAAGTGATAACTGTCCTATATTTTGTCCAGTAAAGTCACCTCTAATGTATTTTTTTCCTTCTGGGATCTTCAAATTCCATGTAAATTTCACGAGACATCCCCGTTCTAGGAAGGGGAGAGAAAGGAGTAATGTTTTGTAGAAGCACTTTGATTCATTAGACCCATGAGTGCACAATCACCTTGTCTGTTTTGCTTCAAATACGTGTGCCAGTGATGAAAAAAGTATAAAACAGAAAGTTCCCCACATACACAAGAATAAATACAATCGACCTCATGCTTTATCACCCTTCAACAATCAATAATTTGTGGCCATTCTTTTCATTAGTAAGTCATCTCTCAGCTTATTTTAAAGCAAATTCCAACATCATATCATGCCTGTGATTTTTAAGTTGTTCTATCTGTCTACACTAAAACAGAACTCTGTAACCAGTGATTTTCTTGAATTAATTTATGTTGCACTATATTGTAAAGCACAGATTAGGTCTGACTCGATTTCCCATCCTTCCAAGAGGCAGGTCACTATCAGGTCTCCTACTGTTAATGATTAAATGCATGAATAGTGGTAAATTTAAAAGCAGCAGTATGCTAATAGCAGCAACGAGAACCATTATCTACTGAGTACTCAGCCTGCACCAGCACGGGTCTGCACCAAATATTTTCAAGGAAAATTAGACCCAGACAGGTAAACGGCTTTGTCCAATCTTAAGCAACCAGTAAAGGTCTGAACAGAAATTTGATCTCAGGTCTTCAAAAATCCAAGAGTTTGTAGCTGTCTCATTGGGAAATCTACTGTTGAGATCGCACGTTTCCTTGGACACGTCTACACGTGTCTTTTGATAATATTTTAAATGGTTAATCAATGCAGTGTTACAGTGCCTTTTGACCTCATCATTCTTTCCATCCAGATGAGATATTAACTTACAAGGTCTTTAGAGATGAGCTGATATAACAGAAACGTGGGGGGAAGAGGGCGAATAGCTACTCCTGGGCTTCTCCGTGTAAAGCCGAGATTCGTATGAACACTTGCTGAGTTAATGTGCACCCCTGCCGGGAGAGCTAAGCCCCCAGCTGCTCGCACCCGCAACCCGCAGCCCCTAGTGGATACCAGGCTGGGAGTCAGCAAGGTGCAAAATTCCTCTGTAACCTCCAGCGAGGTGTGAGCCCCTGGAGAAGTGGGGCTGAGCAGAGAGGCTGACATCACCTCCAGTTTATCGGAGGAAGTCAGCTGTTTCCCACTCACGTAGCGAGAACAGTGCATCACCCAGAAGACCATGCCGAGATGAGGGCTCCTCCCTTCCAGTGATTACCCACCGCGCAGATGCTCAGGACCCCCAGTCGAAGAGAACGGTGCATGCTTCAGAAAACGCCCACGCAGTCAGATGTAGACTACAGAGGAAATCATCTCCTTTCCCACGGAAGCCTGCCTTCGTGGTAATTTATACAAAACGCTGAACTAAATAAACATCTGTTTGACTAAATTGACCCTAATTGTCTAATAGTAAGTTTCTGCCTTTGGGCCAAGTAGAGGCTTGATAGAGAAATTGTGTTCAGTTACAGAAAACAGAGAAAATGATAATGTTTGCTTGAAACGAGTGCCCTATATAATTTTACCTGCTTATTAGTGTTACATGGGGTAGGTTTTAATCTCAACTTTTCACTTTATGAAATAGCCATTATCTGAGTGTTTCGCAGTCAGTGTGTGTGGCTTTGGACCTTCTGATCGGAGAGCTGCCCCTCCTGGACCCCGTGTGTGTGGGGGGGCACTTGCCTGGCTTTATTCAATCATGTGCAAGGGGACTTGACACGTGTAGCTTCTGGCCAAGCGTGTTCGCTGCTGCTCCGACTTTCTGGAAACCTGCGATGTTTCCGGTTTCCAGTACCAGCCTGGGTTCTGGAGTGGAGTGTGAAATAGTGACCCTGGCTACTGTGAACTGTGCAGGAGGTGAGAATCCAGGAGCCTTTTTCTGTTGGTTGGTTGGTGGATTTTCTTTTGTTCCTTTGTTTTTGTCATCACACCATAGCTTATTCTGACTGACTCAGGTAAATTGTCTGAGTAGTAGAAATTCTGAAAGCCCCTACCTCCATCATCGGCTCTTCCCTGAAAACTCTGTACTACAGATTTTACAACTAACATCAAAAGAAACTGAGGACTATTTCTTTCCTTTCCTTTCATTTCATATTCAAATTATATATAAATGTTTAAAATAAATTTAAATAAGAATCATGTGCTTTAAAAATTGCTGTCCTCACTTCTACAGGAAGAAAAAATACCCTGTGGCAATGCTGATTCAAGTAATATGGTAAATACTGTGTGATGAGAAATACTGTTCCGGAGGGTGTAGCTCAGCGGTAGAGCCATGCTTAGCAGGCACGAGGTCCTGGGTTCAATCCCCATCACCTCCATTAGAAAGTAAATAAACAAAAAATAAAGACTGCTCTAACATGCTTTAAAAAGAGAGAGGCGTGCTGTTCCTCTTGCAGTTTGTCACTTTGGGAAATGATTTATTTGTGGTACACACCTCGCTTCTCATCTGGAGGACGACAAGTTTTCTCCCACGCTGCGCTTGAAGAGGAGGCAGTTACATGACTCCCTGCTGGGTCCCACTGGCTTCTTCCCGTGTTTTCTTCCATCCCCACGGTGTGGACCAACCCCCCCCCCCAAGACAGTTCGGCTGTCACGGCAGAGCCACCGTCTTTGGGGGACCTTTCAGGGCAAGTGACAGAGAGGGTGGCTTTCTGATTCCCGCTCCAGCTGTCCTGCAGTCTCCATGTCTGAAACCACTTCCCAGCTACGACAAGCGTAACTATTTCTCATCATCCACACAGGACTCATCCCCGCACAGCAGGTTTTTAACGCGCTCCCAAGCCTAGACCCTGTTCACAGGAGCACAGCAGCTCCACGTGAGCGAGGCGGCTCTTTCCCAGCAAACTCCGCCCGTGTGTATCCGCGTGTCGCTCTGTCCCCACTGCTCAACCTTGGAACAGCTCCTTTTTGGTTTCCCCCAAATATGACAAAGTCTCAGACCCACAAAGGCATCTTCTCCCAATGTTCTTAGCGTGACAGATGTATTTCCCAGGTGCACATGGACCGTCATTTCTGTGGGATTTAGGAGAAAGAGGAGGTGAGGAGGTGGACATACTGAATGGGGAGCTGTTTTTAGTGCAAATGACACATAAAATGGTAAATGTACCATGTTAGTTTGCTTGGCTGGCAGAACAGGGTACTGAAAACTAGGCGGCTTACGTAACGGAAACTTGCTGTCTCTGGTTGGAGGTCAGAAGTCTGAGGGCAAGTTGTCCGCAGGGTCAGTTCCTTCTGGGGCTGACGGAGACCTGGTCCAGCCTCTCTGTTGGCTTCAGGGGTTTGCTGGCCGTCATCGGCATTTCCTGGCTTATAGATGCTTCACCCTGATTTCTGTCTTTATTGTCACATGACATTCATTCTGTGCACGCGTCTGTGTTCCAATCTCCCTTTTTATAAGGATACCCGTCATACTGGATGAGGGATTCCCTCACCTTAACTAACTACGCCTGCCACGATCCTATTTCATAACAAGGTCCTATCCTGAGGTCCTTCAGGTTAGAATTTCAATATATGAATTTTGGGGAGGACACAGCTCAACCCATAAAATGTACCCATTACTTACAACAGAATGTTATTTTTTGTATGATGCTGATAAGGGTTTTGTAAATCTGTACGTCCTCAAAGTCAGTCAGCTTTAGTAGGAAAACGATCAATTTTATCCTTTTCCAACTTTTTTCTTTCCATCCCCAGATGTTTTGGTCTGATGAGAGACTGAGTCTTAACTCAACCTTGAGGGCCAGCTTCAAGTCAGCGACTGAAAAAGAGACAGATTTCTTGGGAATAGGAAATGACGTTAATCAGGAGGGTGAGTGCAAAGACCGAGAGAAGCCCACCTTCCAGGCTGAGTTTGTTTTGTTGTTTGCAAGCACTTCAGCCCTGACAAAAAATGAAAAATGTGTTTTTGACTAAAGGATGTGCAACTAATGGTTTTCTGGGTTGGCAAAGATCAAATCCGCCGTTCCTGATTCTTCACGCACTAGTGCGCCTGGAGGGCGGCGTCCTGCCGCAGCAGCTGGAAGCTCTTTGGCCCAGGGTTTGGAGCTAGGACCCAGCATCAAACGGTCAAGGTCCTCAAACCCAGTGGGCTTTTCTCAAGGTCACCACAGCTCCACACCGTGGCTTTCTTAGCACCTGCTTTTCTTACAGTGGAGACAACAAAGACTCAGAGATGTTCAGGGTCTTACTGAGGGGCTGCTGGGGCAGAACTGAATTTAAAACAAATTTTGTTTCTGTATCTAAGCTAATATCTATTGCGTTGACTGCCACAGACTATATGCTCTCCCTTGAGCTCTCTCTCTCTCTCTCTCTCTATATATATATATATATATATATTTAGTTTTTTTGGTATATACATTTTATTGAAGTATAGTCAGTTTACAATGTTGTGTCAATTTCTGGGGTACAATGGCCATCATTCAAAAGTCCACAAACGAGAAATGCTGGACAGGGTGTGGGGAAAAGGGAACCCTCCTACCCTGCTGGTGGGAATGCAGTTTGGTGCAGTCACTATGGAAAACAGTATGGAGATTCCACAAAAGACTAAAAATAGACTTACCATATGACCCAGCAAGCCCACCCATGGGCATATATGCTCAATATATTTTGAATAAACACATGTTTATGATTTTGGTCTCACAAAAAATAGATTAAATAAAACAAATTTTAGCAAACGTGAGGTCGACTGCACCCTGGGGCACTTTTCCAGCGCCTGGATGGAGTGAAGTTCTCCCACAAAGCTCTGGTTCCACCTGTGTTCCTCCTCGAGTTTTCTCACTGTAAATGTAGCCAATAAATTATTTTCAGAGCTACACAGTGAATTCTTGTCTTTCCCAAATAAACTGCACATTTTGCTCATTCATGTTATTGCTGTGTTCTCCTGATTGTGTTAAGCAGTTAAACAGATGATTTGATCAATACGACGTTAAACAGAACACTTGTGGGTCAAATACAAAAGGCTGAATGAGCTGAAGGAAGCTTTGGTGCCACTGGCAGGGAATACCGTGCCTTCCAGGACTGGGGCAGACCCCGTATGATCAGCATTCGAAGCTAAGCAGGTAGACTCTCATGGAGGAGGAACATTATAAAGACCTCTTCGGGACACTAATGAACGCATCTACAAAACAGAAACAGACCCACAGACATAATAAACAATGTTATAAGTACTGGGGGGAAGGGGGTGGGAAGGAATAAATCTGGGAGTCTGAGATTTGCAAATATTAACCCCTATATATAAAAATAGATTAAAAACAAATGTTTTCTGCATAGCACAGGAAACTTTATTCAATATCTTGTAACAACCTTTAATGAAAAAGAATATGAAAATGAATATATGTATATATATGCATGGCTGAGACATTATGCTGTACACCAGAAACCGATACCCTGTAGCTGACTAAAAACTATTGCCTAGCAATAGAGGAAAGTTTCACTAAATCAGAGTGTAAACATATTGTTAATCTGTTGAAATCGTTCTTGATAAAATTAACAATATCAAAAGCCTACTCCACAATATGAGGTGATTAAAAGCAAGGGATGCAAAACAAGTTAGCATGCTGCTAATTTTGTAAAAACACTATGTATTTGTGTGCATGTGTACATATTTGTGTGAATAGAGAGACAGTAAGACTTACATCAATATTTACCAGTGGTTGATACTGAGAATGTAGTTGCATGTGCTTTTCATTTTATATTTTATGATTTCCTGTATTCCAAAAGTCTCTATAATGTATGCATACAAAAGACATCAAAATCAATGGTTTTCCTTCGTTTCTTTGCTTTCAAGCCACCTCAAATAGTTTCACGGAAGATTTCTGGTGCTGGGTAATCTCTACTAGACTCTACAGAAAGCATGCCTGCATTCTTTTCACAGACAGAGGAAAAAAAAAACTGATGCAAAAACCTGGAAAATGTATCTGTAATCACCCGTTTGTGTGTGCCTCTATACGTGCACTTGGACACACACAGGCACGTGTATGTGACGTGTGTTTATCTCTCCCAGCATCCAAGTCCTCTCCCCACCTCTGGGAGATTTCCTACCTTGGAAGTATCACTGCCTCTCAGGCTGAAAAAGACCAAGACACACATTCCAGACAACTAGTGGCGCTTATTCTGAACCTGGAATCCTTGATGTGGAGATGCGCCCTGGGTGGCAGGGATGGGGCGTTGCCGGGGAAGTCCCAGCTGGCGGGCATGGGCGTACCCCGGGCAGAGCAGGGACACCAGAGGCCCGGCCCTGAGAGCTGGTGTTTCCCCAGGTAGCCTCGCCAGCCCCAGGATGGCTTTGGGGCACGGTTTGGGGGCTTGGTGCTAGCTGTACTTACACTTCCTGGCTTCTGTTTCCAGACTGGATTCTGCAGCCTTCCAGAAGATTCTACCATTCAATACACTGGACTATTTCTAGCTGTTGCCCAGAGTAGACTTCTCCTGCTTGCATCTAAGAGTCCTGGCCACCTGCTGCCTGTGCTACGTGACGGTGCCCAGGGTTCAGTGCCGAGCGTGACCTTGGAAAGCACGTGAGAAAACAGTTCAGAAGACATTACAAACATCGCACAGGAGGGCTCCTGGCTAAGATGCTACAGAAACATGCAACTTTCTGTTCAGGAAGCCTGAGTCCATTAGTGAACTCCACTAATAGGTCACGAAAAGTAATAGCTAGTAAATATTTTATTAGCGTTTTTTGAATCTTGCTAATGGGAAAATCAACTATGTCAAAAGTAGCAAGAGTCACATTTGGCATCAGGCCATCACTCAGGGCTTGGTGTCTGCTGTTTCTCACGACTTTTTGTGGAATAATTAGAGAAGTTCAAATAGAATTATGTGTGCAACAATGAATATTTTTATTTTGCTATGGTAAACCATCCTATTTCCTTACCTCGTTATTTGCCTACATTATGTACTCAATACTAATTTTCTATCTATGGCATAGTGAATTTATGGCTGTGTTAATGCTAATATTTCTCCATCTAGAAAATGAAATGAATGATTCTTATATATTTTGTTTTTAAAATATTAGCTACAAAACTTCATTAAATATAATAATGTCTCATTACATAGTATCTTTCATCCTGAAGATTATTAGAAGCCTTTACAAACTAAAAGAAAAATAACCAATAAAAAAAGAAGAAAAAAAGGAAAAACACCCAAAGCTAACAGAACCATCATCCGTCACTGAAACGGAGCTAAATAATTGTTTTCTTTGTTAAGCTTATTTGAAATCTTACCTCTTAGGGGAAAAAAAAATCAAGCTTAGACCACTAAAAAATTACCACTGTTTTTGCTAATAATGAATATAATTTGCTGATTCTCTTTCAGTGGTTGTGTGTCACCTGGCTGGGAGTTTTCAGGAATGGGATTATTTGGGAGTAAGAGACCCTTATCATGGGTGTTCAGAGCTTGGAAATAGGAGCAGGGGTCTGCAGGGAAACAGGCCCTGCAGGATACAGAGAGATGGTTAAGAAGAGATTTCATATGGGAACCGGCTTTTGTGACTGTGGAGGCTGAGGACGCTATGACCTGCCGTTTGCAAGCCGGGGACCCAGGAAAGCTGGGGGTTTAATTCATTCTGAGACCACAGGCCTGAGAAACAGGGAAGATGCTAGTGATTGTTCCCAAGGCCCAAAGCCCAGGACCTCGGGACTCCAACGTCAGGGGCGGGAGGAGACGGACGTCCGGCACAAAGCCAGGCAGAGAGCAAATCTAGCCTCCCTGCGATGCTGTTGGGGTCCTCAGAGGATTGGGAGGGTGATTTTTCTTTATTCTGTTAGCTGATGCAAGTGCTTATTTCTTCCCATAGTGCCCTAGCACACACACCAAAAAATGATGTTTTATCAGCTGTGTGGATGCTCCTTAGCCCAGTCAAGTAGTCACGAAAACTAACCACCCCCACTCTGGGTTCCTCAGTATTTTCTCTACCAGTTTCGACAGGCCTTTCCCGGAAAGCAAAGCGCTGTGGTGGACAGTGGCCGTTGTAGCCGCGCTCACCCGGGAACACGTCCTTCGGCAGCTAGGGAGGTCGTTCTGTCTCCTCAGTTATAAAGCCACCCCAGCCCCTCTGTTTCCTGGGACCTGCTTCTGTGCAATGAGAGGGGGACAGGGCATTTCTCAGCTCATTCATTCATCCCACAAGTGCTTCTTAAGAACTCAGAAGTCACAAGTGCAAAAGAACACGACAGCCGTGGAAGCCTTCAGGAGAGAAGTAACCTGGTCAGGGCTGCCAGATTACTGCTGTGAGTACAGGCACCGGCAGGGCGCCCCGACAGAGCGGCCCGCGGCCGGAGGAGTCGCGGGGGCGGGCACGGGTGCTGCCCTTCGCGTACCTGGGCTGCCCCGGGGAACCGTCAGCTTGCCCTTGCTTCTGTAAAATGAAGTAGAAGTTTTGTAAAGATGGGAAACTTCCCCAAAGGTGTGTATATAGATAGACAGATAGATGTATATATAGTTTGGCACATAGAAGTTATTTAATACATTTAGCTTTATTGTTGGCAAACCCAGTCCAAGACAACCCTAGGTGACTGGAGACTGTGTTTCTAACTGTAGGATTCTGTTATAACAACCATGGACCTTTTTATGCTCCTCCAGCCCTTATGTTTGGATTGAATGAATATGGTTCATTATTGCCAAGGAAGACAACTTATTCTGGCTTGCCTGGGACTTCCTGGATTTTAGCCCTGGAATTCCCATGTCACAGGAAACAACTCAGTCCCAGACAAGCCAGGACGCCGGGACACCTGGAATTACCTGAATTCCAAAACTGCCCACCTCAAAGCCATTACTATCATTCCTCTTGAATGGCTACCCTAGATTTTTTTAGATAAAGGCTGCACAATTATGTTACGTGGTCTCCCAAATGCATTCTTACAGCACCTACTAAAGAACTACTGTGACAGATTCCCAGAAGAGATCAAAGATCTCAGTTTACAATCTAGTTGAAGAAATAAGACATACGTCTGATATAAAGTATCTAGTAGATGTCACCATAAGTGGTCAGTGGCAGACCCCTGATCGTGTCAAATCAGTGATGAGTCAAATCATGAGTGATGCTCTGAGAGAAAAGAGAGGTTACCAGGGATTGAGCCATGGGGACAGGGTCTACTAAAATGCTCTCAATACTGAAATGCAAAACCAACCCAAAATGTCTGAGCCAAGAGCGGGGACTTCAGGCTCATCTGAGACGTCCAGAGGGAAGACGGCTCCAGTCTGTTGGCCCTTGGGGCCTAACAATGTCAACATGAATTTAGTTTCTCCTCCAGTTTGCTGCTTATGGTGTCAGGTGGCGCTTCAGCCTGGTTCTCCTTAGATCGCCAAATGGAGACACCCACTCCAGAATTCGGAACTTTCCACATTACCATCCAGAAGGGCCTTGACCGTCTGCCTCTGAGCAACACTGTAGCAAGCATCTTGGTAACTGTGATAAGAGCCCGTCCTTCTGCCCTGCAGTGGGGAAGGGAGGTGAAGGGCGAGTGGTCAGAACTCCCTGCTGCGGACTGGGGGATGCTGGCAGTCACAGTGCCTCAGAGAGTTTCATGGGAAAGAGGGAATTCAGAATCTTGGGAGAGTCCAATGCTCCATAAAGAGGAGCAAAGGGTGATCTCTTGTCCAAGTTCACGGGGAAGCTTGGGACAGAGCCAGATGCCAAATCTGCAGAAGCCAGACAGCACGGGTCCAAGTCCAGCTCTGTCCCTTACTGGCTGGGAGACCTTCAGCCAAGTGTCGAGCTTCCTCTGCGAAATGGGAAGAACAATGGCCCCTGCGTCCCAGGTGGCTGTGAGGGTGGGGTGAGCTGTTTAATGTGGACCCGCTCAGCACAGTGCCTCGTCCCCGCTCAGGGCTCCATCATGGACGGCACCACTGGTCCTGGGTCAGGGGCCTTCCCACGGAAGCATCCCACCTGCACAGACCATGGAAAAATGCAAAAAGGGGAAGGGGCAAAAAGAAACAGGGAATTACATGTACAGGGTTGGGAGGGGGGAATACTTGGAGACCAGCGTTACAGAGGGAGAACTTTCCCAAATGGTAAGGAAAAGCAAACGGAGCGTGGGGAGACGGTCTGGGGCTGGTGAATAGCGAGCTGGAACACCAGGCTTGAGCGGCTGGGCTTTAGACTCCTGCACGGCGTTCCTTGGGTTGTCAAAGCAGGTCCAGAAGTAGCTGAGCCACTCCCACCGCAATGACCACCTCCCAGAGGCAGGCGCATGCACTGTCGGGGCCAGAGCCTCCCCCAGAAGCGGCCTTTTATACTTATTCAAATAACAGGTCTCAGCTCTGGCGCTCAGTGGTGAGTCAGCGTACGTGTCCACTCTGCGGGCCCACGGTGCCCCTGTTTGTGGTCCAGCGTTACCCTGGCTATTTCTGGGAGGGTGTTTTTGGATGAGACTAACATTTGAATCAGTGACTTTTTCTCAAGCAGACTGCCCTCTGCAGTGTGGGTGGGCTTCACCCAATCAGGTGACGGCCTTGAGAAACCGCAAAGACGGGTCTCCCTCAGGTGAGATGGAGTTCTGCTCCAGATGGCCCTCAGACTTCATCCTCAGCCCCTGTTCTTCCCCTGTCTCCAGCCTGCTGGGCTGCCCCCTCAGACGTTTTTGGACTTGGCCAAGCTCCCACAGGCACCTGAGCCAATTCCTGTGACATGTGCCTTTCTGTATCCACCCTCATCCCCTCAGTTCTGTTTCTTGGAGAATCCTGTCTAGCACATCTTCTGATCAGATGTCTTGTAAGAGGAGTTCCGTAAGTGAAATTTGGTCAGGGGAATGCTGGTCCCTGGCAGTACTAAGGTGCACCCACCGCCTCCCTGTAACCCTTTGGGACGCCCAGTTTGTTGCTCCCCCAGATCACCATCTGGGCCAACTGTGCAACTTCCGCCGGCCTGGGGTCCACACAGGACCACCTCTGGCCAGGTGGCAGTCCTGGAAGGGCGCTGACTGTCACTCACTGGGTTTCTGTGGAGCAAGAGCTAACTGTGCTTCCTGGGCCTGGTCAATTTCTCAAGTGCTTTCTACCTGCAGAACTTCCCACCAGCCCTGGACTTGAGCAGGAACCATCTGACCTTGGGTTCTCCTTAAGCCACCGTCTGCTCTGGCTCAGGTCTGGTCCAGTCTATGGGCGGCAGCTCCCACTGCAACTGAACTTGGTTTCCATTCTTCTTTCTCTCAGAAGTACACAAGCACTGCTCCTCACCGTCAAACTAGCATGACAAATCATTCTGAAGTAAGGTGCCATCTTCTCTGGTCTTCCCGTCCCATCTGTGCATCTTCATCAACATTCCAATTCTGAGAAGCCTTCTCCATCCACAATCTCTTGTATTCAAGAGATAATAATTCCCCTCAGATTACACAGGGGCTAGGGTGTGTGTGTGTGTGTGTGTGTGCGTGTTTAATCGGTTCCCCGCAATTGTATGAGCGATGTCCTTTTAGTTTTATTCTCCGTTATCTCTTGCAGAGCATCTCCATCTTCTGTTTTATTTCGTATGTTAAAGCTTATAACAAACCATCAGTCCCAACCTAGGTTTCTCCTTTTCCTCTCCATCCTTTAGCATCCAGTCCCAAGGCCTCGTACCACTTGAGGCCAGTGTTAATGTCAGGTAATTTAAGTCCGCAGGTCTCACAAAGCTTTGCAAATGTTAATTAAGCAACAGAACGCTTTTTATGAAGCGAGGATTATGGTCCTCACTTCACAGGTAAAACTCCAAACACACAAAGCCTGAATGCCATCACCACCTGCTCACGACTCGAGAAATGCCATCGTTTCACACTGCGTGGTGACATCAGTGGCACCGAGCTTGTCAGTGCCATGGCCCCACTTTCCAGAAGATAAGATGGACTGAGGGGTCTGGACGGTATTAAGTACTCAGACTGCTTGTTATTTACAGACCTACTGGCGTTCTCATTTTTCTTTATTTTCTCACTGTCCCCTTCCCTATGGCAACGATGCTCAATGAGCAAGCAATGAAAACTCGAGGTGTGACAAGGGTGTGTTCATTCTTATTATTTGGTATGGAGACTCCGGTTTCTGCTGAGGTAATTTTTGTTTTGCGTTGATGCCCTCACTGGTTTAGGGCCAAGGGTCTCAGAGGCTGGTCTGTGGCCCCATAACCTCAGAATTGGCTGATACAGTTATTAGAAAAATAGTTTCCAGGTCTCATTCCAAGTGCACTGAATCAATATTTTGGGAAGAGGGCCCAGAGGTCTGTAATTCTGAGTATGTGATTTCGATGTTTGGTATGGCTGACAACCAGATTCGTGTTTCATGACACGCTGTGTTCTCTGTATTATTGCTGTAATATGCTTATGTTTGTGTAATTAATGAAGTTTGTCAATTGAAAGAGGAAGACAATTTTTTTTCAAAGAATTATATTAAACTTGAGTTTGAGAATTTTCTAATCTGGAAAATAATTGCTTCTGCTCTTCCATTATAAAGTGCAACACAGACCATCCCCCAAACAACAGGAAAACACAGGGCCAAGGGCCCTTTAGTTTGGGCCATTGGGTGTCTGAAAGATTGGGAACGCGAGTAACCTCAGTTAGGCCTGGCGGTCCAGCGTCCACCGGCCGCACGGCATCTGGCTGGCTTCCCCATTTATGCGACCGGCCAGCTCTGAAAGCCTAAGCTTATACAATGCCTCCCAACGGGCCCTCTGACTGTAAATAAAAAGTGCCTGTTTGTATTATTTGTTAGACCTGGAAGGAACCTCAAATACAATCTAGTTCAGCACCAGTTTATGCATTCAGAAAACAGAAGACCAGAGAGGCAAAGCAAGTTACCTAACACGGCACAGCTGAACGGGAGACTCGACAGAATCAGAATTCACCTCCCTACCTCTTCATCCACGGTCCCTTTCCGAATGGCATGCCGTCTCTTCTCTGTTCCTGAACAGAGGCCTCTAATCTTGCCACATGAAGCAATCTTATCCATGAAATTTTTTGAGCCATCACTGCCCACCCCCCATATATGTATCATTTTTCAAATGAAATACATGTGCCAGTGACCCCACTATGCTGTACACCAGAAATTAACACATTGTAAATCGACTATACTTCAACAAAATTAAAAAGAATCATGAGATTTTTGTCTATTGGAATTGCTCCTCTGCCGTGTTTTAAAGAGGTCTCATCTATCTACACGTGAACGACATTCTCCATGTGAGTCCCAGCAGGAAGCCACGTCTGAGAACCAGCTCCGGAAGGGTCCCCCCAAACATCCGGACACTGCCCACCGCCTCTTCACTTCCTCCAGAGAGCGGAAGAGGGGAGGCAAGGTCATGGTGGTCACCCCGGCTCCTTCTGCTGCTTCTGCTCTAGAGCCGAGCAGGCTTCTGCTCTGACACCTGCTGATTCCCTCACCGGCGTTTGACCCTCTCCCCGCCATGCTCCCACGCTACGCCCCCCAACATGGCACAGAGCTTCCCAATCCAGGTTTCACGTCTGAGTCGTGCATTCGGGGCACGTGTTAGGGAGCTCCCACCAGGCTTCAGCGCCAGAATCTGGGGTCACGGGGCCCCACAAGGTAGAAAGGTCCCTGCCCTCAAAGGACGACGGCCCGAGGCGGTACCTCTGATTCACTGAGTTTTTCCCTTTGTGGGCCGAGGACCTCCTGGTTTCCCAGGCGAAGCGGGAGCACCGCGCTCTCCCGCACCTCGCCCAGGGACACGCAGCCGACACACAGCTGAAACCGACAACCGGGTCTCCTGCGACGGAGCGGGGGGGGGGGGGGGGGGGCCGCGAGCATGCGCAGTCCCTCCCACCGCCCACTCCCCTCGGGGGCGGGGGACCAAGTGGGTCTTTCCATCCCAGACCGGAAGGAGGGGGGCGCCGGCACTGGACACGCGCCGGCCAGGCCCGCAGGGTTGCCTGGGCTCACCCGGGGGGGGGGGGCTGCAGTGCAAGGACGTCTCTCTATTGCTGTTTTTTCCAACCTCTGAAATATTAAATGTCCCCAAAAGACGGCTCCTGATCTCCCTCCAACAGCCCCCTCCCCTCCATCTCCAAACCCATTAATGTCACATCGACCAAGCGAAAAATCAGATTTACAGACTCTACCCTTTCTTTTCCCTGCCTCCTTTTTCTTCCCCTTAATCCAGGCACAGCCAGATTCCTCTTCTTCCTCTCGCTCACTCGGTATTCATGCTCCTGCTCCCTCGCCCTCCGAGGTCACCTCCACGTGGTTGGCTGCGCTCGCTCAACCCGGGGTCACCGGCCACGGCATCCCAGATCGGCGCCGGCTTTGCCGGGGTGACTGGTCATCTTGTCAGTCCCGCAGGCTTCACCCCGAGGTCTCCCTGACTCGCTGTGCGTCTGGCTGCACTGACTGGGAAAGGCCTTGTCTCCCTTCCTCCCGCCCACGCCCCTCAGCATCCTTGTGACACAGCCCAGAGGCCTTCTGAACAAGTGTTTCTAAGCAATGCCGTCTGCTCAGGTTCCTGCGTCGCACAGACGCGGGCTGCGAGGTGGAACCCGAGCCCGGCGTGGTGCTGGCCCCGGCCGCCCCGGCTGCCCCGGCCTCCCCGCTTGGTCCACAGCAGTGTCCACTTTTGCCTCTTTGGCTGATGGGCTCCCCGAAGGCTTCCCTTGTACCAACTCCTGCTAGCTCTTGGACCAAAGTACCTTCTTCTGTTTTTATTTATAAAACACCAGCAGGTGAAAACAGTTTAGGCAAAAGTGATGCTTCTAGAACTTTCTGGTTTGATTGAAAATGTTGTTGAGTAGAAGTATTTAAGGCAAAATTTCATAGTCCCCAGCCTTGTTAAATAGGCCATAAATGAACACGACTTAAGCTTTTTCTGATGACTCGGTGTCTCCATTATAAACACTGATTCCTGAAAAGTGATATAACACATTGAGCCACTCAGTCACCTGAGTAGACCTGTTCACCCTCACACAAAATGACTCGAGCTTTGAGCTATTTGTTTGGTTTATATATATATATATATATATATATATATATTTCTTATGAATCTCTCTCCTCCTCTTTTTTCTTCACTGCTGCTTCTTTAGGTCCCATATTCACTCCTCTTAACTTGTGGATTTTGACATTCTGAGTCAGAAAAGCAGAATTTTACCTACGAGGGACAAAATCATACTTGAGGGCCTCTTCATTTTGAAATGCCACCTGCTGAGTCAAATCAGTCCTAATCTACAGTGGCCATGAGGACGTCTGTGCTAAGGGACAGGGCACCTTGAAGAGCTGTTTATTGGCAAAGGAGTCGTGACACACTTGAGCGATGAAGATGAATGAGAAATCTCGTGTCATCCTGATGCTGTAAAGCTCTGCAGATGTAAAGCAGTTCTCAAACACACCTTTAATATAACTATTTCTTAAAAACAACCCTAACATTTCAGTGGGTAACTCCAGTGTCCTGTGTGTGGATAGGCGTGACATTTCTTCCTATTTTTACCATTTCTTAAAACATTTTTTTCCCCTTTTGTGCATTGTACTGAACTCTGTTTATTTTCCGAGATTTAACACACCATCTTCCCTCTTCGGCTATTTAAACAGTTTTTAACTTTACTTCCTGGATTCAAAGAAATACAGACCCATTCAAATAATCCCAAAGAAATCGGGGTCTAGTGTGATTTTGGTCTGGCCGCATTTAAGAGAAAACCTGAGTGTCACTTACCTCAAACGTGAACTGGGGTTGGCTAGGAGTTGGCGACTGGTTAAGGATTCTGGAATTCCTTTCCCTTCGGCTTCATGTTCACACCTGTGGCTCCAGACATCACATCTATATCCCAGACGGAAGGAAGGAACATCTGCAGAAGGGCACATGTCTATCCCACACGCTTCCTTGTAGAGATGTCTTCCTGGAGGTCTCACTGAGCAACCTGAGTAACATCTCCCCACTCAGGACCATGTCACAGGTCACCTCTCTACAAGGGAAGCTACTTTATCTGGCTGGTCATGTTGTGACGGAAACCAAAGTGAGTTTTTTTTAGTAAAGAAAATGGCCGGGTAACTACTGGGTAGGCTGCCTGCGGCCTGTGGTTTTACGTATGAAACCTCACTGGGCTGGGGCCAGTAAGCACCGGGAGCTGCCCTCCAGACACTGGGAGCCCGCTCTCGGGAGTCACGTGACTCTCCCACCTGCTGCTCCCTCCTGAGCTCCTGTTTCTCGGGCTTCCCCTTTGTTTTTGGCCTCATTTCAGCCTGGAATGCCTATTCCAGCTCTAACAGCCCCTCAAGACCTCTCTCCTCAAACCCTGCAGAGCACCAGGCCAGTCTGCATGTTTCCAGCCCAAATCCGGAAAGGAGTTTGAGTATTAGTTCAGACTAGCTCTAGAGAGACAGAGTTCCAGGTGAGGAGCAACCCTGTCACCCCGAGCTACCCTTGAGCTTAGGGGCCACAAGGCCAAGTTGGTCCAGTCAGGACACTGGGCAGAACACGGTTATTTAGTCCAGATGGAACGGAGAGTACGCAGACCGGGCTGCAAATGATGGGCACCTGAGGCATGCAAACTCAGGCTAAGTACACAGTGGTGATCATTTCATAGAGAGAGAAATCTCAAGGGTCAGTCTTGTCTCTCCTCATTTTGTTTTGCAGATCTGCTCGTGTGTGCCTGTTACGCTCAGATCTAGCTTCCTGTCCGATCCTAGAAGAAAAAAATCTGTAGCTCTGGGGTTCGGTCCAGCCAGATGACAAAGCCTGCAGTGACTGTGAGGTGTCCTGCCAGGCCCTCCTCCCGCCCCCCGAGTCTCCAAAGATCAGAGCAGATCCTGGTTTCAATGAATGTGCTTTAACCAATGTCCAAACCAGGATTCAGTTATGTCAGTTTCACCAAGCTGCATGTCTCATAAAAGCACTGACTTGCAGGTAAGGCCAGGGTCTCTTCCAACAAGATCATCGTCCGTCTTTGGGTCAAGACACTCTGCCCAGTTGTACTACTTCTACTGTACCTTATAGACCAGCCACCGCTGGGGCAGGGCGCATCACCCCTTCCTTTCACTCCCTGATCCACTGGGAAAATGACAAAGTCCTGGTTTTCACATTTTATGTTTTCCTACCAGTGACATTTTAGCCAGAGATGTCTCTTCAGTACACTTAACCACAGAACTTTTTTTAAAAATTCTAATTTTATGAAACCCACATCATTGAAAAGCAAGGAATATAACACATAGCACCAGGAGTCCCCATAAGGAGTCTGAAACACGTTCAGGATGCTTTAGTGTTAATTTCAAGGGAAGTTATATGCCAGGTGTAACTTACACAAGGTCTATTTTTTGTTTCTTTCGAAATTTGAATCAAAATAAAATTCTACCAAAGTGAAAGACATCCTAAGATATTCATGAATGAAGCTAAAACACGGACTGTACTATATAAGGGTGGGACGGTGTGGCCACAGACAGCTGTCATTTGTCCTTTGGTTTGTAGTGAAAAATCAGTATAACTAAGAGTGGTTGTGTTAACTGTGCACTTCGAAATTTGTTACAACACAACACAAACGTTTCTACAAAACCAAATTTAATATACAACACACACTCACCATGTAAACACATCTTTTAAAAAAAAATCTGATCATTCCAAGGATCACTTACAGGCTTCCATAAAAGTATTTTATATCAAGAATCTCAATACAGAATGAATTCTATGGCAAAATACATTTACACTGTAAACTGTTATAGAAAAAAAAAAAAGACACAGAGAAATGGAGTTTGCTGGTATTGAATTCAACAGCAGCAACTGCCCCTAATATATTTTTTTCTTCATTTTCTACTTCAAGCATTTCTGACAAAACATGTTTATCTACCCTTCTAGTCTCTATGGTTTATTCACTCAGTCAGCCAGTTAAAAATCGTGAGACATTATATACCATGCTTATACCACTAGTCAGCAGCTCTCAAACCTGCCCAGAGCATTGCTTGGGGGTAGGGGGGTCCTCCTCGCCAGGCTGACGCCCAGCACTTCCCACCTGTCCCTGGTATGAACGCTGAGGACGACACTCTGGGAACTGAACAGTAGTCATCAATGCCAAACTGGAAAAAAAAGTCACATGAAAACCACAAGTGCGGATCGATCACACAATTTTATTAGAGTCTTTTGAACAAATGTAGTCCTCTGTGAAAAACTTGCAAAAGAGACATTGGGGCATACTATTTTCAACCCTGAGCAATAACACTGCATACCAAGGGGGGCGGGGCGAGAAGCTGTTCCGATCGAAGCACAAGCACGGCCACCGATATGCTCTATGTGGTCAGGTTTTTACAAAAAAATACATAGTTTTCAATAAATAATGCTTAATTTTACAACTTTGATACAGCAATGTCATACACTGGTTTTTAACACACGAAACTCTGCATGCTAGATAGTCTACCCAAGACGAAGCTTTCCCATGCATTTTCTCTCCCCCAGTGCCGCTGTCAGACACACGCCATCCTCCAGCGCCCGGCCCGGGGGGGCGCTCCCCTCTGCAGCACGACCCCCAGCCCTGCGCTGGCATGCAAACTCTAAAAAGGTCCCCCCACAAACCACTCAGACTTCTAAACAAAAGGGTTTTTCAGCCTTCCTGCTGCCAAACCTGGAGTGGCTCTGAAAGTAGACTTGTGCAGTGTCCTGCTGGAAACTGCCCTGACACGGCAGGTGGCTCTGTCCTGCTGGCCTTCAGGAAGCCCTGCGGGATGCCATCAGCACTAGCAGTCCCAAACTGGAGAAGCAGGCCTCCCTTCTACAACAGTCCGTTCAAAAAAAGGTGTCGAGAACAAATGCCAAAGACTCTTAAACCCACAACATATGTACAAGAGTAAAAAGAGACAAAATGGGAAATTAATGGTAATGGCATAGAACAACATCTCTCCCTGTGTGATTCAAAGGATGGGGCACTGTGTTTCTGACCATAAGCTGCATGAAGGAGAATGTGTTAGAGGGCCCTTTGTCAGTATCTGTTTGATCAAAATTCTTTATGTCGTACAGGATCCTTATTTCCAGTTGCTCTCACTTTTTGTTTGTTTTTTAAAGAAGGAATGTAATAGTCAAAATAAGGAAAGCATCAAAGTCACTTCCAGGACCCTAGAGTAAAATTGTTTTTTTTACACATTTGCAAACGTTTTGTCATATTGCTTTATTGTGTCATTTTCACAGACGAGAAAACCCGCGTCTACGGGACCACAGAAAAGAAGTTTGATCAAATACTGAGAAGGAAGCCTCCACATCTGCACATCTAGGTTGTTCCAATTCATTGACGGCTCCTGTGAAACCACATCTCAACGCGACCATACTGCTCTGAGTGGTTTGTTTTCTCTTAACAGAGAAGTGATCTGTTTGCAACAGAAGTTCCCAAGTCCTGTACAACAGTCCTATCTGTGCACTGGCAGAGGTATTGAATCTTTTCAGAGTTATCTCTACCCAAAAGAATTATTACTTTTATACATGGAACATTATGAACGTGTTTCCCTTTGCAAGCCGTTTTATACTTTCTGCACGTTTGTGCTTTTATTGAGTATAAAAATAGGTCTCCTTTAAAATTCTATTTAAGTTCACTAAAAAACTACTTGTTTGTGAAATTCTCTTAAAAACTCACTGCATCCACATGGAATAGATAAAACTAATCAGGCAGCTAATTGACATAGGTAGTGTTAAAAAAATAACAATGAAAAAAAAATGAGGATACGTGAGGATTCAAGAAAAAAGCCAGTAGGAAAGTACAATGGAAGAGAGGTAAATTTCATAAATCGTGTTTAATCTTTATTGTGATTGAAAATGTGGGCTCCACAGAAAGTGGGGGTGGGGTGGCTGAGCCGTTATCAAAGAGCAGAATTTGTCAGATCATCAGATGAAAGGGAATATGGTAGAATAAATCCAATAAATGAACAGTGAGAAAGAGCCAACGATGAAAACAAGCCAGATCTCTGCAAAGCACGTGTTAAGAGTCATTACATGGAGACGGTGACTTTGGGAGCTTGTGAATCCCTGTGTTGAACACCTAAGGCTGTCTGTGTCCCCACAGGCCTGGGCTATACAAAGGGTACTGGAAACTGACATTCCTAATGGAAATTTTATAAAATTTGGCCCTTACAAGAACTGAGAAATAGCCTGAAAAATCTTCCCTGAAGCTGTAGTAAAGAAAGTTTCTTATCTACTGATAAAATCATCAACTCAGTGAACTATTTTCGCTGGTCGTCCTACATAAGAAAAAAGCACAAATATATCTGCCTCAGAAATCTGTTAAAAGCAGGGGACCACGCAGTAAAAGAGTATAAAGATTCTATAAATGGGAGAGTCCAAGAAAACCTCTCTCCAAAGTGTCCACAAGGATATATATGCCCATTAGAAGAAAAAGTAAGAATATACATATTATTAATCATATCAGAGAATAAAAAAGTTAAGGTTGATATAATATATTTATATTGAATGACTACTTTAAAATCGAGCAACTTATTTGCTTTCTTTCCCAGGTTCCTTGGGCAAGTCATTTAAGTTCTGAAGAGAAAAGCAAATGTAACTTTCTCAAACTGGAGCAATTACAAATGATTCTGGTTTCCACTCTCAGAGAAGGGAGACACAAGTCCTGCCTTTTCAGTCTTTTTTCTTTCTCAAAAAAACAACTAAATCATCCTGACTGCTTATATGCATGCATATTTAAATCACTTCCCCTTGATTAACATTAAAAAGAAACACTTCTGCCCAAAACGGTTTTAAAGATTTTTTTTTCCCAGCTAAAGGGTAATCTTTCTACAAATAATTTGCCCTGTGACTGTAGTCATTCATAACATACATATTTGCAAAGCACAGTTTAAATACACTGCCTTTATTAGCAATATATATTTTTTAATAAAAAGGATGCATGCCAGAGTGTAAGAACTAGAAGATTATTTCCACAGTCTAAAGAATTAATAAGAGAATGCTGGTTCTTAAAGATGGAAATCTTAGCAAAATGCCATCGTAAGTCTGTGAACTACTTATAAACAGCAGGATCTGCACTGGCTAGGCTGCAGAGCACTCGGCGCCCCTCCCCCCACCACGTTGCCATTTAAAAATATTCTGTCAATGCTTAGTTAAAAATAAGACTTACTTAAGAGACCAAAAAAATGCAATCCAACTTTTATTGAAGACTATCCAGTGGTAAGAATACCTGTGTATTATATTATGCTTTAGACATTCAATAAAGAATTCATTAAGAATGATTTTTCACAATGCAGTCATCAAAACAGCCTTAAATATTGTTAAAAGCGCATTCGAGCGCCCGTCCTGAGTTCTAACAGGCTTTTAATTTCAGGTCACCGATCATCTATTTTCTTCTCTTCTTTTACTATCAAGAACTTAGGCTACATAGTTTTTTTTTTTTTAAATTTATCAAGACTATTAGTTTCCAGTCCGAAGCCAAATTATTACGTTACTGATTTCCTTAACTCAGTTTCTACCTCACCACAGAAAATGTCCGATTCATCTATAATTGAAACATAAAATACATGCAGAGGTTTCCGTTTTTCAAAATACATAGACTCAGCCTTATAAATGGGTCTGTGTTGTCAACAAGTTTTAGAACTGCAGCAGAGGGCCGCCACGTAAAATCACCAGCACAGAGAACTGTCAATTGTAAACTCTGGTTCAATTATCCGTGGCTAAAATAAATGTCCCACCAATGACTACATCAGTCGATCATGTTGGGGGGGAGGGGAGGAAGGTAAACAATTCCAGAAATCCAATTCTATATTGAGAACCTTGTTAACACCATCCGCCCTTTCTCCTCCCAAGTGTACTGCTGAAATCTGAGGGTTCCTAGAAATGAAACAGCCACAGACAAGAAATCTGTCCAGCCGCAGCAAAAGCTCGCTGGCTTCACATCCCAGGACTGAGGGCTGGGGCGGAGGCTCGCCCCGAAGGGGAGGGAGGCTGGGGGAAGCTGGGCCTGGGAGCACAGGGGCAAAAGAGGCAGGGGAGTGGGAGGTGAGGAAGAAAGGGCGCGGGGCCTCTTTGGCCTAGCGGCTCCCAGTAGTGAGTGAATGCTTCCATTTGGCCTGCCCAATTCTCTGTAAAGACGGCGAGACCAAATCTTGATAAACCATCTCAGTAGGTTAGGAAGAGAGTCGTGCTGATTTTGCACCGAGTTTCAGTTAGCCACAGAAAACCTCCCCCACCCCGGGCGCCTCAGCTCTGAGAGGGAGAACTCGATGGCTGGCGCTCTGGGCCTCCCCGCAGCCTCCCTGCCTCCCTCGGCGCGGCCCCCAGGGAAAGGGGGGCGGAAGGCGCGAAACGGGAGCCGGAGCCAGGGGCGCGCGTGCCCGGCCGCCAGGGCCCGGAGACACGGCTGGGTCTGGAAAAACGAGTGGAGGAGGAAAGGGTGGACTGGCCGGACACAGTCCGCAGCGAGCCCCCAAGGAAGCAGCTGGAGAAGGAGAATCGATCAAGAAGCCGAACCACCTTCCCGGAGGCGGCCTTCCCGGAGGCAAATTCCGAAGCGGCCCCCGAGCCCCAGCGCTGCAAGGGCGCTGGGTGCCGGGGTGCGGCCCGCGCCTCCTCCCGGGCTGGCTTTCTTTCTCCCGCCGCACAGCCTGGCGGCTCCCCTCCCCAGCCGGCGGGCCTCCCGGCCCCGGCTCGGGTATCCCGCGCGGGCTCAGGCCCCAGGGCGGGGTGCACCGAGGCGCACGCGGCCAAGGCCGCCGCCCAGGCACTCAGCACCTCCATCCCCTTCGGGGGCTCGGCCCGCGCGGACGCCCCGGGGACCGCGGCTCCGGTGGCCTAGTGGCCG
Source organism: Vicugna pacos (assembly GCF_048564905.1). Lineage (NCBI taxonomy): Eukaryota > Metazoa > Chordata > Mammalia > Artiodactyla > Camelidae > Vicugna > Vicugna pacos. The sequence goes on from NC_133001.1 coordinate 58,164,698, forward strand.
TGCCATGTTCCCTCCCCCCGCGGCCCTGGGCCAACCTTCCGCGCCTTCCTTCCGCGCCTTCCTTCCGCAGCCTGGGACCCGCCGCGCCCCGCGCTCCCGCGGCCCCGAGGGCACAGGGAAGACAAGACACCGGCCACGACCACCTCTCCCCTGACCAAGGCAGCGCTCGAGATCGAGAACTGTGGCCGCGCTTCCCACCAGCATCCACCTCTGCGCACACGCGGAGATGCAGCGTCCAAAAAAAAAAAAAAAAATTCAAAATTGGAAAAGGCTGTCCCCACCCAATGAGGAGGGAGAACGGCAGGGATCTTAGCGCCCTCAGCGCTGGCCGCCCTTGGGCGGCTGTCACCGCGACGCGCAACCCAGGCAGAGAACGCGGACCACCCCCCACCTCCCACCAAGCCCAGGACACTGACCGCGCGCTGGTCACCCGGTCCTCGCCAAGCCTGCCCCTCCCGGCCTGCTCCCTGAACCTCTCCGCGCCGCCCCGCAGCCAGCCAGGATGGGTGGGGAGAGGGGACGGGAGTCGAGGAGGAGGAGGTAAGAAAGGAAATGGGGGTGGGGAAGAAAAGGAAGGCAGAGAGAAAGAATCCTCCTCCTTGGTTTTTAATAACTAGCCAGAGAAGGAAGGGAGAAAACGAAATCGGCCTGCCCATGGAGCACTTTCAGCCTAAGCCCCCTAAATGTGGAATTCTCTTCCGCCACCTCCCACCGGTGCACACAAGGGCCTTGTCACTGAATGCGCTGCGACAACAGAACCGCCAGTATGACTTCCATAGAGACTATTGGCGATGCGAGTTTCTATCAGTTCCAGCTGATTTATTAAAATTGTCAAGATACAGACTTCCAGCACAAAAAAAAAAAAAAAACAGGCAATGATGTCGACAGTGCATTGAGTCTGCTTTGCCACCATTTGCTACAAAATATGCAGATGGTCTGTACTTTATTTAGATTATATTGCACAAAATGAGAAACTTTTTAAACTATGTGCCTTTTTTTTTCTTTTTGCTAAAAATCGAGAATCCAGTTTCAAACCTTCCATCTGGGGCCCCATCCACATATCACAGCGCATGAGATACATAAAGTCCTACTATAGTACAGTACATATACAATCTTTAAACTAAGATAACAGCTCTGAGGTCTATATCACCATTTTCAATAAATCTTTACCTACAAATATTGAACAAATCTCTACTATAGCTGTACAAAAGAAAGTTTGCTTTTTTTAAACCACAAGGCCTTTAGATGCAAGGATTATTTTAAAATTTTAATCCTTTTTAAACCAGGACATAACGTACCAACATACTTGCATGCTAAAAAACAGAGGAAAAAAAAAGAAATCAAAAGGGAAGAAGTGCCTGAAAGTCTTACTGAAAAAACACAGCAAGAATGTTCCCTTTTCACTGTACAAAAATACGCCTGAAAATATATTAATTTTTAAAAAAGACTGAGGTCTGTTATGTATCAAAAATGTTTCAATACCTTTTGTACTGAGGTCTAGGCTGTCTGGTATTCAATCAAGGAGGTATAAGGGAACAAGTTACAAAAAAAAAGTTGGCAAGTAGAAATCACATTTGTAAAACCATAAACAATTTGATCTGAAAAGTAAACTCTGATCTTAAGTCAGTTCACAGTTTTGTTTTGTTTTTTTGTAAGCGTTTGTACAGTCTGCATTTTTTCAAGCTCCCTGCAGTTTTGTTAAGAATCGGATGCATAGAAGACATCAGTTTTCTCCCTCCAAAAAAATAAAATAAAATAAAAAATTTGCCATGGTCCCTTTTTTTGTTTTTGTGTTTGTTTTAAAAAAAATCACCAGTTCTTTAAGATCTCTTAAGAAAAAAAAAATCTCCAACCAACTCCCTAGCGTTAACAGTTGTGCTGCCCAAAGGGTCCTCTCCAGACGTCTTCCAGACTTCAAAGACCGACAAGCTTCAAACAGCGCCTTCCGGAGCGGGTCCTCCCTCCCCTCCCCCGCCCCGTCCCCTCCGCCTTTGTTGCAATCGCAAATTTCAGGAAAAAGAAATAGTAATTACAAAAACACATTTGGGGGGGAAAATCACAACTCCAGACTAGGTATGCAACTACCTTGAGACACGATAAAGGGGGGAGGGGCAAAAAAAGGACAGGGAAAATGTTTAAAAACTACTCATTTCACTTTAACTCCACCAACATTTTCATCTTTTCCAATTTCTTTGTCACGACATCATATCAATATCAGCATCTTCTTCTCTCCCCTCCACCCTACCACCACCACCATCGACACCACCACCACCACCACCACCACCACCATCATCACGACCACCACGACTTCCTCCCAAGGAACCCTGCTCTGCACCCGCTGAGAGAAAGAGCGAGAAGCCGGGCGCCCCTCTCAATACGTGAACACCAGGTCGGAGAAGTTCGCCTCCAGCCAGTCCCCCGCGATCATCTCGCTCAGCTCGGGCGTGCAGTAGTCGGGGAACTCGAAGTGGGAGCCCAGGCTGCCCTCGCTGAACGAATCCAAATCCTTATCCACCAGAGACAGGGACAGGTTCCCGGCCGCCGCGCCGCCCCCCAGCTGCTGCTCGCTGGCGCTGTGCGCGCTTTGGGAGAAATTCAAGCTCAGGTCGAACATCAGGTCGTCGGCGTCCTCGCCGCTGCTGCTGCTGCCGCCGCTGCTGCTGCTGGACGAGGAGGACGAGGAGGTGGAGACGGAGCGCGAGGACACGGGCGACAGCGCGGGCTGCGCCAGCGGCGGCGGGTGCTGCTTGGTGATGTTCTTGAAGCTGTAGTAGAGGCGGCTGCCTCCCCCCGCGCCCGAGGTGGCGCCGGCCCGCACCTCGTCGTAGAGGCTCGCGCCCTCGGGGGACTCGGCCGAGCTGCTCAGCGTGGGGCTGGCGGGCACTTTGGCGACGTTGTAGCGTCTCAACAGCTGCGGCGGCTGCTGCCCAGGCGGCTGCAGGAGCTGCGGGTGCGGCGGCTCCTCGTCCTCCTCGTCCGCCTCCTGCTTGATCCGCAGCTGCAGCTCGTCGTCGTCCTCGTCGTCCTCGTCGTCCTCGTCCAGGAACACGCACTTGACCGTCTTGCCCGCGCCGCCGCCGCCCGCGCCGCTCACGCGCAGGCTGCCGAGCACGTAGTCGTCCCCCGCGCCGCCGTAGTCCCCGGGCTGGGCCGCTTTGCCCGCGCCGGCCTTGGCGCCGCCGGCCGCGGGGGCCGCGGGGGCCTTGAGCTTGCCGCATTTCTTGCTCGAGCCCTTGGAGGTCTTGGCGCCGCCCGCGCCGCCGCCCGCGCCCCCGCCGCCGCCGCCCGCCGCGCTCTTCTCCGGGCTCTGGCCCGCGCTGGGCTTGGCCGAGGGGTCCATTTTGGGCTTTTTCCGGGGCCGGTACTTGTAGTCGGGGTAGTCGGCCATGTGCTTGAGCCGCAGCCGCTCCGCCTCCCGGATGAACGGGATCTTCTCGCTGTCCTTCAGCATTTTCCACCGCTTGCCCAGCCTCTTGGAGATCTCGGCGTTATGCATGTCCGGAGACTGCTCCATGATCTTCCTGCGCTCGATCTTGGACCACACCATGAACGCGTTCATCGGCCTCTTGATGTGGCCCGACGCCGTCTTGCACCAGTCCGGGTCGCTCTCATCCAGGGCCACCGGGCTGCAAGCCATGAATTCGCCCTCCTCCGTGTCCAGCGCCTCCCGGGGCAGGTTGCTCTCCGCTTCCAAGCTCTCGGCCTGCTGCACCATGATCCGCTGCGGGGCTGGGCGCTCCAACCTGGGCCGCTCGGTCTCGTGCGGAGCTCCCCCTCCCCCTCTCGCCCCTCCACCTTCCCGGGCAAGTTGCAAAGTCCTCGGCACCCCGCGGCCGCGGCTCCCCCCCTCCCCCCCGCCCCCCCTTCCAGGCTGCACACAGCGGCTGCGGCGGCTCCGGCGGCGACGGCCGCCCGCGCGCGGGGAGCTGCGGCCGCGACGGGAGAGGTGGCGGCAGCGGCGGCAGCAGCGGCGGTCGAGGCAGCCCGGGACCCCTCTCTCCGGCTCGTGGATCCAGCCGCGAGCGCCGGACCCCGAGCACTCCCAGCCGCGCGCGCTCCTTCTGCAAAAAGTTGAGGGCTCTCTCCCAACTAGTTATCAGGGTGTCATATGGGTGACATCACTCGCCGGGCCAGCCAATGGCTGGGTGCCGGCTCCGCCCATCTCCCTTTATTAACTCCATGGCCCCTCCCCTTCCCCCCGCCCTCCGGGCTGCTTTGCGAAGATGGGGGGTGGGGGAGGAGGAGGCCTGTCTAGAAATATGTTATTTTTAAAAAATCCGCGTGTGCGCACAGATGCGCCTCTCCCCGGGATGCTTGGGAGCCGCGCACGGCCCCGCGGTAGGCTGGAGCGCCCGGGGCGAACCGGGCTAGTCCCGGCGCAGGAGCGAACCAAGGACGAGGTCCCGGGAGAGGCCGGCGCCCCTTTGTGCCCGGTCCCCCGGAGGCGCGTCGGTGCGAGCAGACGAGGCGCGCTCACTGCCCGCGTGCGCGCGCTCGGGCACGCGCACAGCCTGAGATGGCGGGTGCAGCCCGGCCCTGCCCGGGTGGGCGCAGCTGCTCCTCGGCGCGCCCCCAGGTCTCAGCCGCTCCCCCGCGCCGCGCGCCACCCGAGGCCGCCTGGAGAGTCCGCTGCGCCCCCGGCCGACGGAAGGTGGCGCTTTAACACAACAACCTTCTTCGGGCACGTGGACTCCTTCCTTCTCCCTTTCTCCTTTTCTCTAAGGCAAAGAAATCCACTTAAAGCCCGAGAGGCTGTATTCTCCCTCCCCCGTTTGCATTTTCTGTTGTGTGCTTTTTCTCCGTCTGTTTTCCTTCCTCCGCGGTGTTTGGAGACGCCGCCGTGCGGGTTTGGCGGCGCCGGGGCCCCGCGCGCCCCGCCCCTGGCGGAGGCCGGAGTAACGGTCCATGGGGCTCGGCTGGGGCTGGAGCCTAGCGTTCAATCTGGCCACTCCCCAAGCTGGATCTAAACCGGGTCCGGGACCAGAGAGCTGCAGCACAGCCCCGCCCCTGCGTCACTTGCCCCCCTCCTCTCCCGCCCCTCGCCCGGACCCCTCCCCCCAGCTCCCCCACTCCTTCCCAGTCCTCCTCGTCCTCTTTGTCCCCTCCCCCATCTCGGTCACCAGCGCCCTCCAGAGCAGCTTCGTCAAGGAGCTGGCACTCCTTCTGGGTCACTCGCTATTTCAGCTGAACAACGTCGACCGAAGAAAGGCAAGGAGCACCCCAAGTTTCAGGTCGAAATATTGCCTGTGTCAGGGGCAAGGTGGGACGGACCGCACGTGGGACGTGGACACCGTGAGCAGGCTAGCTGAGGTCCAACAGCCTGTGCCCCGTCGATCTTGCTCTGCTACTGCCAAACCCGTTTTCCTTTGTGTGTATTCGGTCCCTGTTTCCCATCTACGGCTATTCTGGGGATTAATTAAGAGAAAACCGCCGCTTCCTATTCCTTCTCGGTCGTCATCCCCATCTTCACACCCGCCAGTGTCGGGGAGCTGGCAACTTTGAATAGTTCTGAGATACTGCCCAGGGGATTTCACCAGAGAAGTCAGCTGCTTAGGACTAGGAAAAATACCCAAACCTGCGTCCTTTCAGGTGCCTTCTCTGCGGGGAGGAAAAAAAACTACTTCGTTACCTAAGCTTTGCCGCTTTTCTGACGTCTTTAAAACGTAAAATGGAACCATGTTTTCACAGATCTTTTTTTTAAATTATCACCATCGCCCAAGCCCCCCCCCCCCACCTATGTGCATCCTAAAGAAAAACACCGTATCCAATACTTGTTGTATTCAGGCTAATAATGCTGGCAGTTTATTTTTAAGAGCCAAAGGAACCAAAATAATTTACAGTCATTCTTTGATGGGCTAACTTGAAGTCTGGAGAGGTATAAAACCCAAGGCAGTGTGTGAAAATTCATCTTCACTCCTGCAAGGCAAAAACTGCGTCTTGTTTTTCTCTCTCTCCTCACACATTCCCCGGCTATTCCAGCTACTGGGAACACCACCGGGTGGGGGCTGGACTGGGTGGTGACCCTACACCTCTCTACACCCCGACACACGATACATCCACACTCTAGCTAGAGGGCTTGAGATAATTTAGCTCAGTTGCAGTATTTTCCTGCAAACCACAAAGGCACCTAAGCATCTTAGGCTCTAAAAGAGAAAATGCATTTGAAAATCTGGCAAATTCAGTGTAATGTGCCTTCTTCACTCTAGAGCAAAAATCAGATTTAACTATTCATTTATTTAATATTTTATGCAAAAACATTAAGATCTTTTATTTTCCTTTTTCTCTTGTCCTTTGTTGCAGAGAGTCCTAAAATCTATTCTTTGGAATACATAAGGAAGCCACGTTCACATTCTACTTAAAGCACCTTTTTTTTTTCAACTTTATTTTTTATTAGGTTTAACTTTAGAATGAGCAATACGTGCATACAGTAGGACTGAAAAATCATGGGCTTTCTGCCCATAGTGTTGCAATCTTCTTAGAGGAAATAATAAGGTAAAATTTGTTCTTTCACATGAGAAATGTAACTTGTGTTCTAAGAAAAATGGGCCATTTGCTGGGGACGGGAAAGCTGGAGGCAGGGGGTGTTTATTAGTCTGGGCTGAATGGAAGTGATGAGGGTGAGCGGGTCAGCCCTGGGAGTCGATGAGTCTTTAATAAACAGCAGAGACTGGAAGGGTGAAGCCGGCCTTGCTGGGGTCTCAGGAATGTGGTTGAGCAGATTTCTCCCTCTGCCACAGGCGAGGTAAGAGTTTTCAGAAGGGATTGACTAGATTGCTATTTTTTAACATGGGTCCACCCCTCATATTAAATGTTAGCTAATTTAGTTAGGACTAGGTGAGGAAAAGCAAAAAAAAACAAAAAAAACTAAATAACTCCTCTCTATTTTTTTCTTTTGGCTCCCTAAGGAACCACATTTTTAAATAAATATAACCTTTTTTAAAAAGAAATGGGAACATTTCTGAGATCTGTAGGTTTCTTACGGGAACAGTCTCTGCTCATGAAAACCAGATGTTGGGAACATCAGCGGTAACCAAGTATTAAAGAGACTCTTAGGGCTTCTCAGTACACCTCTTGGAGGTCTAATCTGGTCAAATGGAAATGTAGCTGCTACTTTTTAAACCACTGAACCAGGATTAGACTCACCGGTCACCTACCTATAGCCAGTATCCACATCATATTTGTGTGTATATCCATCTATATAATCGTTTTTAAGTAATGTATGCAACTTTATTACTAACAATAGACACTGTTGGATATATAATTAATGTTCAGAACCTTAAGATTTGCTGTTGATTATCAGAGCTGCACATGACTATTTTTATGATGATTGTTGTCTTTTTACAATTGCATCTTTATAAAAAAACATTTATGGGGGGTCTAGCTCAGAGGCAGAGCGTCTGCTTAGCATGTACGAGGTCTTGGATTCAGTGCCCAGTACTTCCATTAAAACATATATATATTTATAAAGATTGTTATATAAGAGCATAAGGTATTCTACAAAATCTCTCAAAATTATGAAAACACAGTTAAAACAAATATGAAATGTTCTTTTTTCTTTTGAAGAAGAAACTTTTGCTAAGTAAATAATACACTGAAAATATCACCGGGATAATATCCGACTCACTGAATGGAATACGCCATTTTTAGAAGTGTTCTGACTCCAAGCATGTCTCTGCTGCTGAAAGGATGCTGGGCAGGAGGGCCCCCTCCCTTTCTTCTCCTGGGACCTCCTGTCTGAGATGAGCCCTCTGTTCCTCTGCGTTCAGCTCCATCAGACCTGTCCTGAGTTAGGGTCTGAGTATCTTCTGCCTACAGAACATCCCCCTTGCATGTCCCTTAGATGTGGTAATAGGTGTACGTTGAACTCAAGCTACCTTCCAGGCACACACGCACACACACACACACACACACACACACAATTGCTCACTGCTGCTCTTCGTATATTTCCTAACTTTGTGAAACACACCACAACATACATGTTCATTAAAATTGACTGTGGACAGCATCTCAGAATCATTACACACACATAGACTAAAACACTGAGGTCGTCTTAGGGTGAATATTTTTGTCTCAAAGGATTTCAAAAGGTCACCGTGATCTGACTCCTGCCTGACTCTCCAGATCCCAACCTTCCCCCATTCTTCTCGGCATGCTTCCGGGTTTTTTGTATTTATTCTGCACACCTGGAACTTTCCTTCCACCCAATCGTTGCGTTTGGAGCCATTCACTGGGCTCGACCTTAGGTGTGACACCCCTCCCCGCCACAAACAGGCTGCCGTGACCATCAGTCCCCTGCTGGCCCGTCACACGGCAGTAGCTGAGGTAAATCTTGCTATATTCTCACTTGTTGATGCTCTGACTCTCCCAGCCGGAGAGAACGCACCACAGAGACGGAGGGCATAGGGCAGGGACTCTGAAATGATGAAACACAATTTTACATCATGGCCAGTACACACCCTGCAGGAACCAAAGAGTCACAAATTAGCAGGTCTCCTTGTGAAGCACAATTCAAAAACCATTGTCTATTCCATTTCTTTAAACAATGTTGCTAAAGCCCACTGAATTCACCTATTAAAGAAGTGCTACTGAAGTTAAAAACACCGGGTTGAGAGCTGAGACTTGGAACGTTCTGCCTTGGATTGAGATTTCTGTATCTGGTGGCCTTCCTTTTATTGGTGGGTATCATCATGCAGCCCTTGATTTTTATTTAATAAGAAGAAAATAATTACACAAACTGCCTCTGCAATGAATGTCCTGTCTTATTATATTAATCATATGAGCTATGTGTTCTTTTTTTTAAAAGACAGACTATTTTTAAGAGTAGTTTTAGCAAACTCAGCAAAACTCAGTGGGAAGTAGAGAGAATTACCCTGTGCCGGCGGTCCCCACTCAGGCACAGCCTTCCTCTTCATCAGCATCCCCACCAGATGGTACATTTGTTAAAAGTGATGAACTTACACTGACACATTGTTATCACCCACGTTCCGTAGTGTACATCCGGGCTCCACCCTTGGTGCTGTGTATTCTCTAGGTTTTGACAAATGGGCAATGACATGTATCCATAATTATCATTTCATGCAGAGTAGTTTCAATGCCCTAAATATATCCTTCATGCTCCCCTCTAAAAATCATCCCTCCCATCTCCCTCCAACCTCTGGCCACCACTGCCTTTTTTAGTGTCTCCATAGTTTTTATTTTTCTAGAATGTCTCATACTTGGAATCATGGAGTGTGTAGCCTTTTCAGACTGGCTTCTTTCACTTGCTCGCGTGCATATAAAGTTCCTCCATATCTTTTCATGGCTTGATATCTCATTCCTTTTTAGCAGTGAATATTATTCCATTGCATGGATGTTACCGCAGCGTATTTATCCATTCACCTTCTTAAGGACATTTAGGTTGCTTCCAAGTTTTGGCAATTATGAATAAAGCTGCTATAAATATTCACAGGGAGGTATTTATGTAGTTATAAGGTTTTGATTCTTTTGGGCAAATGCCAAGAATTATGATTGCTGGATCACCTAGTAAGAATATGTTTAATTTGGGAAAAATTTGTCAAACTGCCTTCCAAAGTGACTGTACCATTTTGCACTCCCACGAGCAACGCGTGAGAGTTCCTGTTGGCCCACGTGCTCATCAGCATTTGGTGATGTCGGTATTTGGGATTTTAGCCATTCTGCTAGGGGTGTGCTGGCATCCCCTTGTTGTTTTAACCTGCATTTCCCTGATGACATTTGCTGTGGAGCATCCTCTCATGTGCTTACATGCTGTCTGTATATCTTCTTTGATGAGGTGTCTGTTCATGTCTTGTGCCCCTTTTTGAAACAGGTCCATTTTCTTATTGCTCAGTTTTAAGAATTCTCTGTACATTTTGGACAACAGTCCTTTATCAGATGTGTCTTTTGCAGAGATTTTCCCCTAGTCTGTGGCTTGTCTTCTCATTCACTTGACAGTGTTTTTCAAGTAAGTTACTTAACCTCTCTGGTGCCTCAGTTTTCTCATGTATAAAATGGGATGGTAGTGACTACCTTATAAAACTGTTGTGTGAGCAAACAGGTGTCTGATACGAGTGCTTTATGAGATGCCCGCCAGTGTTACTATTGTTATTGTTTTAATCATTTACTCTCCAATGCTTCTAAAGTAGTCCCTGGCACAGAGTGGCTATTCTGTAAACGTCTACTGAAAGAATGAGTCTTCACATTTGTTCACATAACCCAGTAAGCTCAGGCAGCTCTTCTCCCAAATCACTCCTGAACCCATTCCCTTCTGCCCATTTCTACCGTCGCTGCGTGCATGTCGACTCCACCCAGTAGTCTAGCAGAATTTTATCACAGACACCAAGCCACTGGCCTCCCTGCCCCCACACTGCAACCAGACTCTTCCTTCCGGCGTGAAAATTGGACACAGGGCTCTCCAAATTCATGTTCTTTGAAGCTCTTCACCCTTGAACAAAACCAGCTCCCCTTGGCAATTCAAGTAAGGCGTGTGTGTTTTCTCTTTCACCTGTTTCACCACAAACAAAAACACAGAGGAGCACTGGGGCAGCCAGCGCAGGGCACTGGCTTCCAAATCTGTTCGGACCACGACCTGCCACATGAAGTACATTTGACATATGACCCGGCGCACGCACACTAGGCAGAAATACAAGTGAAGCCAGCTGCGGGAGGGATGTTTGTGGCTCCAGGTAAAGCATTGTCACAAGTCCACACTGGTCTTCTCAACAAGGTGTTTGCTAGAACTTGATTTCTTTTGTAATTTAAACAATCTTTATTTAAGAAAATATATTACTCAACTTTCTTTCCTTTATTTTGTTTTATTTATTTTTTGAGACCCTGCTCTGGAAAAGGCATTCACCTGGGCACCCCAGGGATTATTTTTATATCTAAAGAAGGTGAATAGCTGTTTCCTAAAAGCACATATTTTTAGTGTCAACAAAGCTGCCCTGTTACACCAACTGCTCCCGTGCTCTGCTGCTCCAGGAAAAGGACAGGGTGGGGCGGGGGGGAGGTGGGGAGCCGCTCCTGCACAATTATGCTAATCCTTTACCATCAGAACAAAAGAGGACGAACAGAAGCTCTACAAAAATGCCTGAGTGCACTTCCTGGACTTGCAGCCTGTAAGGGAAGGAGAGAGGACAGTTGTCCACCCTTCCTGGGCTGAGAAGCCTGTCCCCCTAGAGACAGGCTGCACCCCTTTCTGTATCAGCATCCTTGTCTTATACACTGAAGAAGACGACATGCATGGTTTTGTGTGTGTGTGTGTGTGCGTGTGTGTTTAAAGGAGTGTGAAATAAAAAGGAATGGATAAAGGGGGAGTGTAAAGCTCAGTGGTAAAAGCATGTGCAGGAGGTCCTGGGTTCAATCCCCAGTACCTCCACTAAAATAAACAAATAAACCTAATTACCTCCCTGACCAAAATAACTAATTAAAAAGTTAAGTGAATTTAAAAAAAAAGGGGAGGATGGCTAGACTATTTTTAAAGTGCAATGTTGAAATCCACCAAATCCGATCTCTTCACGCGTGGCTACTATCCTGGTTGGCGGGTCTTAACTCTGCTTAGAGAAGACATCCACATCCAGAGGCATGGCTGTGTCGTGTACCTTTGATGACGTCCCCCAAGGGGGCCACCAGAGAAGTAGTGAGTGTCTTGCCCGTGAGCGTCCTGGGGATTTCAGGGACGGGGCTGCTTCAGCGGCGGGAGGGAGGTGCCTCCCGGCTGTGATGAGCCAGAGTCCTCGGAATGACCCTTTCTGACCAAGCTGCCCAGCCGCGGCCTGGGCTGAAGCCCCCCGCTTCCTCTCCTGAACCCTGTCATCGGCTGAATCTCCTTAACTGACTCCTGAACTCAGGTGTCCGCCGCTGTTTTCTGGCCCTTGCTCAGTCAGTCTCTCTCTCTCTCCGTTTCTGTTTCTCTGTCTCTCAATTTTTTCCCCTTCAGTATCGCTAAGATTCTTTTTTTTTCCCCTTGCACGTCATGTCATTCGTGTCATCCCCGAGGTCTGTCGCCGTGGTATTCGTGTGCAGCACAAATGATGATTATGTTCTAGACACTCAGAGCACGAACGTGAGCTGGAGCAGGACGAAGCCGACCTTCTGCTGGAAGCGGGCATTCCTCAGTCTGCGGTCCCCATCAGAGCAGCTGCTCGCTGCGGTGCCAAAGGCGGAATTAAAAGGGCATCTCCTGGCGGGGCGGGGGGACGGGGCAGCGAGCGGACCCTGGTGTCTGCTGCCCCGGGAGATACCCCTGTGCGGAGGGAGGCTGCGTCCCGGCTCAGAAGGACCGGCTCTCCCGCTGGCTGGCGTCGGTGAGCGGTGTGGGCTCGGGCCGGCGGGGGCCCAGTCTGGGTGCTGGTCTCCTCCCGGGCAGGAAGCGTTCAGACCAGGTGGCATCCAAGGTTCTGCCTGCCTCCGACCACTGCAGCGTTTTCACGCAACTCAGCTCATCATCCTGACAGAAACCATGCACCAGGGGACATCATTTTGGTTTGCTTTTCCTAAGTCATACTTCTGGCATCTAGAGATTCATTCGACTTCAAATATGTTCATTTCACCGTGGCTCCAGCACTTTCTGGACTCGACTGTTTGTCCTTCCTGCGTGTAAAGCTCACGCGCCCGGGCAGCCCTCGCTTTGCGGTGCTTCACGGGATGGCGTGTCTCACAGACGGAAGGCCTGCGGCCCGCTGCACGGAGCACGGCTGTCGGCGCCATCCCCCCCGCGGCGTGATTTTTTCTTAATTCGGGCCTCTTAGGTGTTCTCGTGAAATGATGTTTTCCCCTTTAGTGACTTGCTAGACTTCACTTTGACAGGCAACAAGGCGATGGCGGAAGTGGGTGAGGGGAGGCGCAGTCCCACCGCCAGCAGGACTCTGACTGCTCTGTCTTGTGGTCACAGCCTCCAGAAATGCAGGTGCTGTGCTACGTCTGTGAGCCTTGGGGTCACAGAAAACACTCTCCCACAAGTGGAAACGTACTGTTTAACATCATATTCAAACCAAAAGGGTATTTAATTTTTTTTAATTGAAGTGTGTTTGATTTACAGTGCTCGTTATTTTCTGATGCACAGCATAAAGATTCAGTTATACATACACATATGTTATTTTTCATTATCGGTTGTTGCAAGATATTGAATATAGTTCCCTATGCTGTACAGTAGGATTTTGTTGTTTATCTATTTTGTATATAGTAGTGTATATCAGTTAATACCAACCTTCTAATTTATCCCTCCCTTCCCCTTTCCCCTTTGGTAAACATGAGTTTATTTTCTATGTCTGTGAGTCTTTGTCTGTTTGGTAAATAGTTAATTTGTATCATTTTTAGATTCCATATATAAGTGATATCATATGATATTTGTCTTTCTCTGTCTGACTTACTTCATTAGTATGATAATCTCTAGGTCCATGCATGTTGCTGCAAATGGGATTATTTCATTATTTTTTATGGCTGAGTAGTATTCCAATGCAAATATACCACATCTTCTTTGTCTATTCATCTGTCCACGGACATTTAGGTTGCTTCCATGTCTTGGCCATTGTAAAAAGTGCCACTATAAACATTGGGGTATAGCTAACTTTTTGAATTAGAGTTCCCTCCAGATATATGTCCAGAAGTGGGATTGCTGGATCATATGGTAAGTCTGTTTTTAGTTTTATAAGGAACCTCCATACTGTTTCCCACAGTGGCTGCACCAATTTACATTCCCACCAACCGTGTAAGAGGGTTCCCATAGGGAATTAACATAAATAACTTAAGTCATTTTGGAACTGTAAGCTGTGTTGTACAGGTAGTGACTTTCCTACCACAGGAAGAAAGTGTCATTGAGGCACAGAGCTTTGGGTGGGCCCACACACAACACGGTTTAATCGTATTTCTTGACCACGAGCCGACATGGCACTGTCCCTGCTCTCAGCCCAGCTGTTGCTTCACCACTGCTGTCTGTGCAGCATCTTGTGCTTTTAATGACGACGTTTATCTCATTCACACCGCGGGCTCCCCCGGTTACAATGGGTTGTGTTAGGACAGGAAAAGCCTACTGACTGGTCGCGCTCAGGCTGCCTGTAGAGGACACGGCGGAGACAGAGGAAAGCCCTCGCATTATTTATAGACTCATTTCAGTGCTAAGACGCTGCTCTACAGTGACGTCCCTCTACCCAGTTTCCCTGGTGTATTTTGGAGACAGGAACAGCTGACAAATACAAGAAATTCAGACGAATTTCAGTGTAGAAGTGTTGTCACTGTCGTGGGGCCTGTAACTAGGCAGAACGATCAGAGCAACACCATGGCTGAGGGAGAAGCCCTTTCTATTTGACCACGAGTCCCTTAAAAATCGCTGCCTTCATTTCCCCTCGCATGTTCCCTGAAGTTAACACGGTGCCGGCCGGCCGCATAGCGTGGTTCCACGTGCGTGCTTCAGTGAACTAAGAGCTAAGCGAGGAAGGAAGCCCAGAGGTCCCGGTGGCTTCAAGAGGGTGGCAGCAGAAGGAAACAGAAAAGTCAAGGGCAGCACAGCGGGCACATGATCCCCCTTCTCTCGCTCATGGTTCTGTTTCCGCCTCCCGTGGGGACCCTGCTTGCAGCCCGGGTCACCGCACCTGCTGTTCCAATGACTGTTCACCTTGAATTTGTCTGCCATTTTCCCATCCATGCAGTCTGCTGCTGTCAATATCTCACTAATACGTTAGTGAATTCACTCTCTCGTTTTATTTTTTTCCCTCTTGCTTGAACTACAGAGGTGAGCATAGAGGAAAATCGAGGCTCTGTGTTTGAACACATTCTTTCTCTCCATTTTCCAGCAGAACTCCAGCTTCTTGGCTCTCTTCCCCTAAGGATGACTTTTTCAGGCAGATTTTGATTCCTGAGGACCCTTGCAAACTGTAAAGGTCCACACGTGTCTACAGACTGCAACGTGCTAGACGTGGGTGGTGGGCGTGTCCAGGGTGAGTCTGTACATAAGTCTGAGTGAAGTAGGGCTTCCTCGTGCCCGTCACCCTCTCCCACACTGAGCCCCCTGGAGCCAGTGAGCACGGGGGCCACTGATCGGATTCAGGCTGGAATGCTTAACTTACAGAGGTGATGGTGATCATGCCACAGTTTGAAAATAGCTCTGTGTCGTTTCCTTCAGATTTCTCATTCCATTTCTTGGAGGAGTGACATAGTTCGTCCGGCGTATTTAGTATTTTTCCTGGGACTTAGCTCTTTCATTCCCATCACGGATGGGACGTGATTCTGTCTACCCTCTTGAAAGCAGAGAGCAAGGGGATATTTAATAGTCTTCTGGACAAATACACAGCAGCATGAATGAGATACTGGTGTGTGTATTTTTGGTTCTGGCAGTGAAGAATAGGATCTGAGGCATGAAAGGAAAGATATTTATAGTATTTCCTGGTCATGCATTTACTTGCCCAGCTACCTCAGCTGTGGCTTGTTTATTGTGTTCATGCTAATTACAGCAATGCCACGGAATCCGATCACACCCTGTACGGAAATGGTTAGCTGTTCTGCGTTACATATTCAAGACCAAGTACATGATCGACATAAAAGCTCCTACTCCACCGACATCAATCAATCTAAATTTGACCATATTTTCCAGAAGTGAAATATGAGAGTCATGCAAACTGCCCCTCCCCCAGAAACACACACAGAAGGGCCCCATCTCAAATCCAAAGACAATGTATGGTATCCAGATTGCCCATTTAAGAAAGAAGCAGACTACGTTTTCCCCCTTACAACACTCTTCTTTATCGGCCAGTTCGAATCACTGATGGAACATTTTAAATGTGACATGTGTTGCGGTACTTAGAGCAGACACTGCTTCTCTGGGTGTGACACACATCATCACAGGCAGGTTTCCACGCGCACCGATGCACGCCGAGTGTGCGCTGCGTGGTATGTAGCGCACACAATTTGGAATCTGAAGGTCTGACTTTGTGGCTTAGAATCTCCAGTTCCTACACTGGTGCACTTCCCTCATCTGAGCCTCAGTTCCCTCCTTGAGAAAATGGCTCAGTACCTCCCACCTGTCTCTGAGGCTAATGGGAGGTTGAGAAGCACTTCATGAAGCTCATGAATGATTATACAGCATTTTTACAAAGACGGGCCAAGATGCTTTGGAAATTGAAGCGGCATCCGGCAAAGAAGGCAATGCCACCCTCTGGGGATGTAATGATTTTGTGTGCATAATGTAGGCGGTCTTTGTCTGAATACTCTCAGACAGAAGACATGGAAAACAAAGAGAGCAAAATGTAAACCCATCTCAGTGGCATCATTTAGACAAAGTTTTCTTAATAGGTTAGGGACCTCGCTGAAATTAAGATACTGAATTTCAAAAGCATGGACTCCAGTAGGTACCGCTGCAAAGCTACAGGGATCTTGTCAGGCTGGGAGCAGCAGGGGTGGATGTTAAGTCCAGCAGGGAACGGCCAGGCAGGGCTGAAGTTCACCTGCAATGGGCACACTTAAGCCAGGCCAGCTACCCTCCCTGTTGCTCGAGCTGTTTATAAAGTTCTGCAATTTCAGCAGTATTAGGAGTTGACAGTAAATAGGAGACCATCAGTAAGTGATACAGGAAACTAAAGCACACCTTGATGACGATTAATGTTGTCATTCAGGGTCCATGATGCCAAACGACACAGCAAGCACCTCGCTCTCAGAAAGGCAGTTCTCCCCTTTTCACCGACGTGGAAGCTGATGGAGTCCTGTTGGAAAAAGCATTTCCAGACAGCTCGATCAGGAATCTTGATCAGCTGTGTTTTTTTCTTTTTTTTTTGGTCCTGTCCATGAAACATGGGACCATGTGAAGACCGAAATAAAGCTCAGGACTTTCCATCAGATGCTCAGTCTGGCTACAGATGAACTGTTGTATATTTCACACCTGGAGAACACCTGGTTGTGTCCATTGTGATGAAATTACAGCTTGTGCTTAAAAGACAGGGTCCTTACAGATTTGTATAATTCCGTTAAGAGACAGTCATGTTTGGAATGACTCAGTATGTGCTGAAGTCACTCTGATCAAAGCTTTTACCTGTTTAAGAGTCCAAGTTACTTTGGCTACAAGAGGCGCATTCCATGTTAAACAAGTAAAGGGGACCATTTACCTGTCTGATGTGTCACAAAAAATCATTTCAGATCACTTTTTGTCTCAGTATTTTCCATTACGGAGTGTCAATATCCTATAATTACTGTCCCATATGTATATACTTAATAACTATTTGCTAAGCATCAGTTCTGTCCCGGCCACCACGTTGAGATCACTAATGAAGAATACACTTTCTACTTCAGCTGAACATTTATTTAGTGAGCACCTGTAATGTGCCAGACATTGATTTGAGGCTGGAATATAAAGGGAAACTCCCAGTCCTGGGATCGCTGGGGGCGGACAGGGAACCCATACACATGTAGGATTTCAGTGCCCTGTGTTAAGCAGGGGGATGGCTGTTAGAAAGAAATACCGTGCAGACACTGTTGGATAATAACTTTCTTCTAAGAGTCACCTCGGGGTGTTTTCCACTGTGATGAGGCAAAGAGATTCACTCCTTTTGAAGGAGACTGTGCTTGGTGTCCGTTCCCTTCTGGAGATAAGCGGTTAAGGAGGGTGCACAGTGCAGTCTGTCTGAAAGACGCAGACCCGGAAGTCCAGAAAACATGGTGCAACTCCAGGCGCTGTTTATCTTGAACGTTTCTCCTGAAAGGCTGAGTCCAAGAATCACAGAGAAGCCACAGAAACGTACTGGAAGCAAAGTAGCGTTCTCACCTGTCACTACGTTTTGCTGGAGGTTGACCTTGGGAAGGTCATCGTCAAATACTTGCCTTGAGACTCTCCATATCCACAGAATGGGAGTGATAAAATCTTCCTTGTCTGTCTCCAGATTTGTCTCCAGACCAAGGTGACAACCGCTTGTGACAATATCATAAAACAGAACATGGTATAGAGCATGGGGAGTATTCTTTTCCTCCATTGTCAAAGGACCCTTATTACACTAGGGCATAGAATCAGCATGTATTCGTGTGTATGTTTTCAAATGGACTACAGGAGGGTTAAGACCCGTGTTAGGAGACCCGTGTGTGTATATAAGTTAGATCTTAATTCAGTTGCTTTTTAAAAAGTTGGACAGATTTCTCTGTGCATCTGGGTGCATCAGGCCAACTTTTGAACAAGTGATATAAAAGCAAAAACAAAAACATAAAACCCGAGTGTGAACATACTGATAATCTGTACGTGTACGTTTTGCTTCGGTGCACTTTCCCGCGTGCTGTTAGGCCGTTTGCTTTCTCCTGGCGTTTTAAACAGAGACCTCTGAGTAGGACCCTGCAGAGTCATCCCAGAGAGTCCCCGAGCCAGGACGGTGGAGAAGGGCTGGGTGGGGCCGAGGTCAGGGACTCCTCTGTCTCTGAAGTCACTGGAGGTGCTCCACGCCCAGCACCGTCAGATCCACCTTTCAACTTTGTACCTAGTTTGCAAGGCGCCGAGTGGGCCTCCTCCCACTACTCAGCCCTACGTACACTTCTGGGTTAACCCTGAAATCCACCATTCATTCATCTCAACGTTTTGACTGGCTCTCTCACCCAAACAGATAAAGCAAAACCTCTTTTTCTGACACTGGAGAAATTTCTTTGTTAAATAGGAACATCGTTTTAAAGAATCAATAACACCAATGTATTGGTGTTAATGTGACATTAAATCTTGGGCGTTTTTTTCCCCAGGACTAATGCAGGTCCTTCAGCTAGGGGCAGGGTGACCTGATGGCTTGTAGGAAAGGACAGTACGTAGCTGCAATATTAAATCTCAGGTGAACTCACCATGGGATTTGTGACATATTTAATGTGTGAGCAATGTTTGTCCAAAAATATATACAGATTTTCCTACTTAGTGTCAGGAAATAGCGCTGGACATGAAGATAACTAGTTGTCCCTGATCAAATGTGGAGTGCGTGCTCACGGAGGTGTGTAAGTTGCCTACCACTGAGAGTTACTGCTCGAGTATAGAATTTATGCTCCCAATCCCTCATGTCACTCAGGATGACTCACTTTGGAATGAATGGCTTTAAAAGTCACAGGGATTTTGGTGGCTTAATTGAACACAGGGAAATAAAAGCATCTAAGTGAGACTTTCATTGAAATGAGAAAAACTTGGCCTTTTAACATCTCTTTAAAAAAAAAACAAACCTCAAATACAATCATTTTCTCTCTCTCTTGTAAAGAAAACAGATTACATTTCAGTTGGACTGCTAGGGTGTTTGTGTTAGAGGAAGGCCAGGGTGTCCTATAGGAGAGGCTCATTCCAGGAACGTTCTTTGCAAAACTTTGCTCTTTCCCTGGCCCGGCCCCCTGCTCAGTGTTTGGCTCCGCCTGGACGGTGATGATGCTTTCTACTGAAGCATCCTTCTCCGCACCGGCCACGACTCTGCATCTCAGCTGCTCTTTCAGACCGCGCCCTGCCATCTCCGTAAGGACTCGCTGCTCCCCAGACACCTGTCTGAGCCTCGTCTCTCCAGAGACTCCCTTTAGAAAGCTGCTGTCACCACCGTATGCTGTTCCTTCTGCCTCGTCCCAGACTCCCCGAGCGACGATCCCTCTGCAGCAGCTCTGGCCACCGTGGTGCCATCCTCCTGCCTGGAGACAGCAGCGCCCGGCGTGGGCAGGTGTTCAGATGCAGGAGCTGCGGTTGCAGGTGTAGGGGAGCCAGGTGCTTCATGAGCCTTGGTGCCTCTGGCTGCAGATGGAGCCGCAGGGAGGGACCCTTAACGGCAGAGCTGGCTGCCTGCCAGGGCTCCCGCTGGCCCTGGGCACAGACACCTGGCCTGGCCACCGTCGGCCATTTATCAAGGATGCACGGTGTCCTGAACTCACCACTTCCCCCGCCCCTGCGCTCCCATTCCCTCCCAGGATTTATGCTCTGTCTGATCCCCTTGCTCAGGTTAAGCCCTTGCTACTAAAACCTGGTCCCCAACCAGCAAAACTGACATCATCTGGAAGCTTCCTAGAAATGCAGGCCCTCAGAAATCAGCACCCCATCCACTTTGCTGCGTCACTTCAGATACTGCTTCAGTCCCTGCAGTGTGGCCTGAGGGTCCTGGAACATCCCCAATGGTTCTCCAGGTCACCATCTCACCTCTCACCTTGGCCCTGAATCAAACTGAATTGAATCGAATCAGATTGGAAGCCGCATTTTCACGAGCTCCCAGGTGATGGGTGGAGTGCACTGGGGGTCCAGGGAGCCCCGCCAGCCACCTGCCCAGACCCACGACGTGGGGTTGTTGACCAGACCACTGACCTGTCATTTCCTTGCTCAAAACCTTTCAGAGACACCCACTGTCTCCTGAAATGGGGACAAAATCCTCTGTCTGACCCAGGTATCCTAAGGAAGGCCTGACCGTTCCTGTTCCGGCCACCCCCTCACCACCTCCTGGCTAAACCCTGGCCCTGGGTCACACGCCACCCGCGGCCAGTGCTGCAGCGAAAGACACGTTGATGTTCCAGTTTTTTCAAACTGGAGCTCAGGCACTTTACAAACATGGATATAAAGCAACAGAGTGAAATCAAATGTAAGAATTCTAGACAAAGGAAAACCAAGGTTAGAAAAAGCCAGTAAAACAGTAATTCAGCGCAGCCCACCGATGTGTTCCTCGAGGCTCAGGATCCCTGGGGCCAAATATCCCGCTTCAAGTTCATGGGTCGCCAAGTGCAAAGGGAAGCGGGAAGCCTCGCCCGAACCCTGGGGGCTTTCACGTAAAAACAAACTAGATGATTTTTCAGAATACGTCATTTTTAGCACTGAAGCATGGAGGAACTGTGTTCCCGCGAAACCTCCCTGTGAGAGGACATTTTTGTGAAGAGCATCTTCTGTGATGGTGTCATAGACTAAATCCGACAGTGAGAGCCCCCTTTTATTTCCACTGTCCTTCACTGTGAGGTGTGAGCCAGCCCTTGGGACCATCCTCACACCCCAGAGTTAACAAAATCCCGAGAGGTCAAACAGTAGGATGGAGGGTGCTGCCTCCGTGGACGGACCACGTGCTGCCTGAGGGTCGGAGCAGTGGGAACACTGTGCGGGTGTCCTGTCTCCCACGACGCTTACGTCATCAGAGGGTTTCAGCTGAACTCTCTAGAAAAGACCACGACTGCAGAGACTGAGCACTGGTGATCAAGGACAGATTTCATCAGTCGATGGGGACATGTCTCAATTTTCAAACCATGTTTGCCAGTCCAGTCTTCTCTTCTTGTCAAAGTTAAGACTATTCACATACTTGGTTTAGATCATTGTCTCTATGAAGAAGTCAAATATTCTAGAGGTAGTCCCCGCTGACCCTTGAAATGCAATTTTGTATTTTTGTCCACTATACCAATAACCGTGATCAGGAATCACAGAGGCCATGGAAAAAGTAATGCCTTAAAACTGGCCGATAAATTTATCCTGTGGTCACTTAAACCCTTTCTGACCTTCCTGGCATTAAAGAAGAAAAATAGTTTCCAGCAAGAAATCAAAATGCAATCCCTTCAAAAGACTCTTGCTTTGATTTCTTCATGGTGTCAACTGACTTTTAGAGCTTCCTGCAGTGTACAATACTGGAGAGAGAGTAAAGAAAAAGAAAAATACTATATTCATTACCTTGTAGTAGCCTACAATGAAAAAGAATATGAAAAGGAATATATATATATATATATATATATATACACATATATATATATATATACACATTTATAGCCAAGATACAGAAACAACTTGAGTGTCCACTAACAGATGAATTGATAAACATGAATATATATACATACAATGGATAATATTATAGATGCGTACACCCAATGGAATATTACTCTGCCACGAGAAAGAAGGGAATTCTGTCATTTGCAGCAACACAGATGGAACTTGATGGTGTTATGCCCAGTGAAATAAGCCAGACAGGGAAAGACAAATACTGCAGGTCATTTATGTGCGGAAACTAATATATATATATTTTTAAAATAAAAATATATATATGTCATTTTGAAGCCAGCCCCACAGAAAGAGAATAGAAGCATGGTTATCAGGTCTGGAAGCTGGGGACATAGACAGAGGTTGTGAAAGGGCACAAACTTTCAGCTATAAGATGAGTAGCATCTGAGGATCTAATGTACAATGTGCTGGTGGTACTGGACAACATCACAGCATATCGTGGAAATTTGCTAAGAGAGTAGAATAACCTAAATGTCCCCTCTCCCAAAAGAGACACATCCGTGAGGTGCTGGATATGTTATTAACTAGATGGGGGACTCCTCTCATAATGTGTGTGTACATATCCACATACCATGACATGCACTTTGAAAATCTTGCAGTTTTATATGTCATTGAATACCTCAATAAAGCTGAAGCTTAAAAAAATATCAAATAAAATTAGAAGGTTTGGAGCTACTACACACTCAGCTCTTCTTCGTTGATCTCATTTAATCCTCATGGCACCTAGTAAAGTAAGGATTCAAAATTCAATTTTAAAGTTAAGGAAGCTTCGATTCCGCAACTGTAAGTCACTTAACGCACGTCAGAGGGTTAGCAAGTGCCAGAGCCTGGTTCTCATTCAGATTTGCCTGGCTGCAGAGATCGTTTCAAAATCCGTTTCGACAAAAGCTCACTGAGTACCTGCGAAGCACATGGTACCTACCGCGCTATATGCTAGAGAGCCACACCAGCTTTTAAAAGCTTGGTTTCTACCCTCAAGGATTTTATGATCCAGAGGGACAGTCAGGGGTGCAAGCAACTCGGCAAAGCCCGCCGTGAAGCAGCCGCTCCCCCGTTGGGGGGGATGTAAACAAGGCCGGGTGCGAGACCCAGAGGGGAGGGCTTGCTCTGACTCAGGGATCCAGACACACTTCCAAAAGCAAATGATGTTTGAGCAATGCCTTGAGGAATGAGTGGGATTTTGTCAGACAGACAAGATGGGAAGAGCACTCTTCTCACTTTACAAGGGCCCCGGATGATGTTTATTCAGAAGTAGGTAGGAGCATCTGAGGTCATTGTTTCATGTTGTCAAACATCCGTGAACATTTGCACTGAAGTTTCTTTGTCTGGAATGAACCCCTGGAGGGCGGGAGCCCTGTCCCGCTTCTCTGGTATCAGCGATGCCTGGTGGGTGCCGTGTCCCTCTTCCCTCCGTCAGAGTGCAGTCTGGCGACTGCAACAATGAGTGTATGTACGTTCCAATAAACCGAAAACTTAGCCAGACCTGAAGAATCTTTATTACATGCATTTTGGATGTCGGGTGGTTCGTATCCTTTTCTGCTTAATAACTGCAGCGTGGTGGACGCATGCACACATTGCTTTTGTTCTCAGTGAGAGAGTGAGAGCAGGCTGGTGCCCTAAGGGCACAGACTTCTGACTCAGCTGCGGTCCAGGACTTCAGTGCAAGGGCAGCTGGACTGCTGCCCTCGAGAATAAGTGCGAAGGAGCTTCAGTGGTTCTCTCTTTTCAAATCAATCATTTCCTTTCCTTCCCAAGTCCTAGCACATGCTTGTTTTGGGTCCTTCTGTTCTGTCACTTAACGTGCAGCCTTTTTTTCCTCTTCTGATAAACTGAAGGTCTTAGTAACAAGGGTCTTCGTTCATTGAGATCACGGGATAGCA
This sequence comes from Vicugna pacos, assembly GCF_048564905.1. Taxonomy (NCBI): domain Eukaryota; kingdom Metazoa; phylum Chordata; class Mammalia; order Artiodactyla; family Camelidae; genus Vicugna; species Vicugna pacos. Next base: position 58,188,281 of record NC_133001.1, read on the forward strand.
AACCATGGAGAGAGGCTGCACTCCCTGTATCACGTTAGGGGACTCATGTGTGTCGTATTTTCCGTCTATGAATATGAGTGGTCAGAGTTGTGCTTACACAGAATCGCAGTGTTCTGTGGAGCACGGCGCTGGTGCCCTGCAATCACACAGGTGGAGACTCACGGTGAGCTTACAACAGAAAGGAACCCAGTGCCAGGTAAATATGTGCATGGATAAATCGTGTTCAGGTACCCCCAGGACTCCTCCGGGGAGCTGAATGCTGTGTAAAGATAAAGACAAACTGAGTATTTGCACACACAACTCGTTGGATGATCTGATGGCTCCTCTAAGTAGAAACTTAGGGTGAAATCAGCTAAGTTCACACATGGTTGTAATAGACCTGTGATAGGCATGTGAATGGGCTGCTAGCAGACATGATCTTCAGAGCAAGAGAAGGATGGATTCGCGCCTCCCTCTTCCCTCCCTCCCTCTCTCCTTCCCTCTCTTTCTTATTAGCGTCTTAAAGGTGTACTTCTTCAAGCTGGATTTGGAGCTTTCTCCACCAGCAGCCTTTCTTCTGAATCACTTGGGTGTTTCACTGCCTGGAACATGGCTCTTAGACGTTCCCGCTTCCCCACAAGCCAGCATCACCCCTTGGCAAACCCAGATTTCCGACAGCATGGCAGGAGGCTTACGCCTCGGAGGAAGGAGCAGCTGCCCTGCAGGTGGTCCTCCAGAAATGCCCCCCAGTGCCCAGAAGGAAGCTGGGTCGGCTTAATTCCACGAAGCAAATTTAATCATTTGTCTCTTTGTAAATAGGGATGCAGGAAGAAACCAAAAATAATTTCTTGGTAGAGTTCTAACAAAGCAGTTGCTCCTAAAAGCACATATGTCTAAATGTCCCATTCACAGGATCTGCAGACTTACAAGATTTTCCGGGAGCTGTCAAGTATGTGAGCATGAGTCATGCCAGGGAGATGCAGGATCTCCCATCTCTTCCTCTGACGTCGCCCTCGTGTGCAGCTCTGAACGCACCATCCGCGTTTACTTAAAGGAAATAAAATGAATTCAGAAGCTTTCGTCCAAGCCAAAGAAATCCTCCGCATTCTGCCATTTTCCCCTCCCTTTGCTAATTAGGAGCAGCCCCCGTTCATCACACACGAATGCATTCATAGATTTTCAGCTTATGCCTGCCTTTTGTTTCAGCAAACCATCTGTAAATTAAATCTGCAACAGAAAACCTGCCAACCCAGAAAGCCGTTTAATACTAATTATTGCGTGAGGATAGAAGATTTGGAGCAATCTTTCGTAATCAGTATCAGAATTTATCTCCGCCTTGATGACAACGCCGTCGAGTAAATCATGCTGATACGCCACTATCTGCATGACTGCTCTGGGCTCGCACCGGGCCGCTACACGTCTGTCAGGGCTTTCTTTGTAAAGAAACACTTTTTTAAGAACGTTAAAATTGTCAGATAAAATTCTCACCAGTTACAAAGGGATCCAGAAAGAGGTCATGATAATTTCTTTTCGTTTCTATCTCAATTAATTGATTTTCCTCTTTGGGTGGATAAATGAGGGCTGAAAGTTACATATCTAGGTTTATCTGGTAAATTGGATTAATAATTCTTTCAAAGAGAAAAAGTGAACATGTGCAGGTGTCCGTGTGTTTATGCTGGTGAACTCTTGAATTTTAGGAGCAAGTAGAGCCGAATGGGAACCGACTTGGACATTAACTGCTCACGCCCTGACCATCACTGTGGTCCTCACCGTCACCGTGACTGACAATTACATTTGTAATGCATAATTACATTTTTGCAAGCACGATGCAGATGGTGGCAGGCAGGCTGCAGGCTGTGCTCCGCCGGGAGGCCCGGGGACACATCACTGGCCGAGAGTGGCGCAAGCATCACCAGAGGTGGGGGTCTCCCCTCCGCAGGCCGGGCTGGTGCAGGAGCAGCTCCAGCAAGACATGCTCGCAGCTGTTTCGTGGGGAGCTGGCGGCCCCCGCGTGCCTTGCGGGCTCTTTCGCCGCTGGAGTCCTAAGCGCACAAGGACGGTGACTCTGCGTGAGACGGCTCATTGACAGGTATCCCGGGTGGGTCTGGGCCCCCATCAGTGAGTCGTTGGGTCCAGAAGCACAGCTGAGAAAGGGACGGAGGGCCAGAGAGTAGGAGGGAAGGACGAGCCACGGCAGCCACAGCCGGCCCAACCCCAGCTCCTGAGCGTCGGGTGGAGTGTTTCATTCCTGGGTCACCTCGGCTGAACCAGGGTGCCCGGGTGCTGGGTGAAGCACTAGTCTAGACGAGAAAGTGTTTTCTGGGCAAGATTAGAATTTAAATCCGTAGACTCTGAGTAAAGCAGGTGACCCTCCCCAAATGTGGGGTGGGGCTCGTCCAACCAGTTGAAGGCCATTGGGTAAGAAAGACTGAGGTCCCTCGAGGAAGGGGGGTCTGCGTCACCGTGGGCTCTGGGCTCGAGCTGCAGCATCGCCCTTCCCAGGGTCTCCCGCCTGCCCGCCTGCCTGGCAGGTTTCAGCCTTGCCCGCCTCCACAATCACACTAGCCAGCCTCTCTCTCATATCTGTATGTGTTCCGGGGCTCATGGTTTCCTTGTCTGCCCTCCTGGCTGGCCACCTGCTCCATCCGCCAAGTCCTGCTCCCTCCTTTTTATTCTTGGGTGTTGACGGCTAATAAGCCTCCTGCACCCCAACTTCATCTCGGCAGCTGCTGGTGGAGACGCCCCCCGTTCCCCTGACGGACCTCCTCCCTGCCTTCTCTTGCGTCTTGCTCCACGTGGAGACAGAAAAGCAGCTGCTGAGTTTTTGATGGCGAACTATTCTCTCTTCTGGGAAGGATTCTGATGCCACCCACTGAAGGAGCGCTTACTAATCCCTCTCAGTTCCCCTCCCACCCTGTGTGTGTGTGCGCACGAACGTGCACACGCGCGAACACGCATGCATCTATGTCCATATACTATATGGACCATATGCATAAAACCCCGCATACACACGTGCGAGTATAGTATTGAATCTATTCATACGGCCCTATCGTAGGACGGTCACCTGTGTGTTACACTCACTGTGCGTCTCCTTCGTGGATAGACTGAACCCGGTGAACATTATCACTGTCTCACCCGCCTCACTCACTGTAGTGGGTCGCCCAGTACGTGAGAGAGAAAGGAAGGAAGGAATGCAGGGAGGGGTCAGGACAGGCAGCAGGAGGCAGGGAGCTTGGCTCAAGTCACTACAGAGGCTGAGGAGCTGCTTTAAAAAGATGAGGAACGTTGGTTGACCAAGAAGTCTTTGAAATGCAGTTTGAAGAAAGGTCTTGAACCTGCTTCTTACCAGGGGTCATTAGGGGGAAAAATCCCTACATAATTAAAATGATAAATGAAGTAGAATCTTTTGGACCCCCTCTGTAATGAGGAGTCACGCTCTGTACAATATGCTTTAAAAACCTGCTCTCATGTGACCGTCGCCAACATCCCAGAGCACAGATGGAGCCAATCCGATGGCGTTTTTCCCACGGACAGATGCGGAAACACGAGGCCAAGGTAGCTGACGACTTACATAAGTGACACAGCCGGGCAGGGAAGGGGCCGTCTCCCCGCCCCAGGGCCTCCCCCACATCGCCTGTGCCTGCAAAGCCGAGCGGTTCTCAGGATGGCCTCTCTGTCGCAGACGGCGTAACCCTATCCAGCATTGTTTCCGTCATGTCTTAACCTTTTGTGAGCTATTCCAAGGCATGATGGGACCCATAACATCTATTATGAAAGCATTTATGAGCTTTTAAAGTACATCATTTTTTAAACTTGGGGATAGAGAAAGGCCTTACACTTTAAATCTTTTGAATTCCTTAGAATTTTCCAATCCGGTACGTTAGCTATACATCTCAGTCCATAGCTCAGAGGTTGCAGGAATATAGTTTCCTTTTTGTTTTTCTATAATTCAGCTTAGTTTCTGCTTTGAGTCTCCCGTCAACCAAGCTGGCAGAGACTAACTCTTGGGTATTTAGGGACAGTTCCATCCCGGCGATGAGGTAAGCGTCTGAGGGCATGTACTGTAAGACTTTTCGGGGGGTGCCTCTGCTTCTGAAGTCACCTGTGCTCAGTCTTACCTGCTGACACGTCCCTGCCCCGCTGGGGGCCCGAGGTGAGCCAGTCACGGCGTTTCACTGAGGTGTCCCTGGGCCTCACCTTGCCTTTCAGGCCGGTCACTGCCCCACGGCTGGGCGTCACGGCGGGGTCCTCCTGCCTCCGCGTGCCACGCTGGGGCAGCAGCTTCTCGTCCACACTGTGCAAAGCCCCGTCTCCCCAGATCCACTGCTGCACTGTGGCCTGTCTCACTTTTCCTGACTCTTTTGGGTTCTTGCTAGGAATCGGGGAACTGGACCCTCCACCATCTGCAACTCCACCCTCAACTCTTCTCTTTTCTTCCTAAGAGTTTGGAGAATCTTCATAACGATGAGGGTGGGGTGGTGGTCGGCAGGAAAGGGAAAGTTCCCCTTAACCCCCCCATGTCCTTCAACATTCTGCCTGGCATCTCCTGTGCCCTAAGTCACAGACTTTTCGATCTTGAAGTCAAGTTTCCTCCCCAGAACTCTGCTGATACCTTCTTCTAGGACGCTGGGCACCCAGGGCGTACGCGCTGCAACGGGGTTAGAAGCAGAGACCGGGAGTCATGGGTATGAAGCACAGCGATCATAATTTTTATACCAGCGAATACTCTCAACGCCAGCACCACCACGCAGCCGTGAGAAACCCACGCTCCCGGGGGGCGCGCGTGCTTTGGGGCAGCCCTCCTTTAGACTGCGTTCAGTCACTTAACAGAAGCTGCCCATTTTACCCCACGCTTGTAGGAGCTGCGTCTTCTTTCTCTGTTTCCCTGGCCTCCTGCCTTTTCTTCTCTGGGCCCTGCACAGGCTTATTTGATAAATAAGTGAGTCAATGATGAGCAGATTTCTTCAAAGAACTCATAAAACAAAACAAAACAAAAGAAAAACCGTCTCATTTGAACAGTCTCCTGCGTCTGCCTCTTTGGGTTTAACGGTAGAAGGTAGAGACCTCGATGGCTCTGACACGGGAGCGCGGGTACCAGCGTTGTAAAGATGCAGGCACACAGCGCTGGCGTGTGTGCCGCGAGTGGTTGTCTGGAAGCGGCAGGAGTCCATCAGACCGTTCAGTCTGGAACCCGTTCAGTACACGCGCAGCACACGATCGAAGATTTGCTGATTGAATCACCCAAAGCCGAAAACAGTTACAGTAATTCCAGGCTCCAGTTGGATTCCGATGTCAAGGCAGACCGTTTGTCAGCACGGAGCTGCTTTAAGCCTGGGAAGTAAACATCACAGGACTGCCTTCCACCCCACTCTGTTCCTCAGCCCTCACATTCATCATCGTGCCCAGCAAATCACACATCAAAACGCCATTAAATAATGTTGTTGAATAAGTTTTCTTCTCCTGCACAATTGACTCTAACGCGACCTAGGAGGCCGTGCTAATAGTTCAGTGGGAATTGACAGTTTCCAGGGAGTGGTCTCCCAATCCTTTTAATTTTTCTTTTATTTCAGGAGAGGTGGCTGCTGAAGGGGGATGTGAAATATTATTTCTAAGTGTGGACCCAGATGAAAGTTAAAACCCAGCTGGGTGGCGGACGGGAAATCTGAAAGATGAGTGAGGAGTGTGCGGTGAGCCGTGTCCCTGGGGGGAGGGAACAACTCCAAGGAAAAACAACAAATATGGCGTCAAGGAAATTGGACTCCAATCTTAGTATTTCTGGGTTTCTCATAATTAGGAGGAAAGAAATTTGCTTTCTAGTTTCTAAGAATTTACAAACAAGAAATGCTAGAGTCTGGTCTTTTTCATATTTATTTGCCCAATGGCTTCTTGTTCACTGAGGTAGAGTCAGTTTACAATGCTGTGTCAATTTCTGGTGTACAGCACAGCACTTCAGTCATACATGGACACACATATATTCATTTTCATATTCTTTTTTCACAATAAGTTACTATAAGATACTAAATAGAGTTCCCTGTGCTGTATAGAAGAAACTTGTTATTTGTCTATTTCTTACACAGTAGTCAGTATCTGCAAATCCCAACCCCCCAGTTTATCCCTTCCCACTCCTTTCCTCCCTGGTAACCACAAGTTTGTTTTCTATGTTTGCGATTCTGTTTCTGTTTTGTAAATAAGTTCATTTGTCTTTTTTTTAGATTCCACATATGAGTGATATCATATGGTATTTTTCTTTCTCTTTCTGGCTTATTTCACTTAGAATGACAATTTCCAGGTCCATCCATGTTGTCGTAAATGACATTGTTTTATTATTTTTATGGCTGTGTAGTATTCTATTGTATAATTATACAACTTCTTTATCCATTCATCTGCTGATGGACATTTAGGTTGTTTCCATGTTTTTGGCTCTTGTAAATAGCGCTGCTATGAACACTGGGGTGCAAGTATATTTTTGAATTAAAGTTCCCTCTGGATATATGCCCAGGATTGGGATTGCTGGATCATATGGTAACACTAATTATCAGAGAAATGCAAATCAAAACCACAATGAGGTATCACCTCACACCAGCCAGAATGGCTATCATTAAAAAGTCCATGACTGATAAATGCTGGAGAGGCTGTGGAGAAAAGGGAACCCTCCTACACTGCTGGTGGGAATGCAGTTTGGTGCAGCCACTGTGGAAAACAGTATGGAGATTCCTCGGTGGCTTCTTAGCTGAGAACACAAGGAAGTCATTCAGGATAAAAACTGTGAAAGGCGTCTAGCCCTTAGAAGCTAGTAAAAGGTATCGGAAAGAATCTAGGTTTGTAATCAACAGAGCTGGGCTTGATCTCTGGAACTGCTCTCCACTAGCTGTGCAGCTGGGCAAGTTCCTTCATCTCTTTGGCTGTTTCTCAATCTGCAAAATGGGGGCAATATAATCTAAGCATTCCTGTAAGGATTAGAAAAACACCACCTGGCAGAGTCTGTGGTGCGTAGCAGGCTTTCCCTACATGCTGGAAATTTTTATCAGCTGTTAGATCAAATGACAGTAAAAGAAGCAGGAGGGACCGGATCAAAGACACTGAAATTTATACCATATCACATCATTTATATATAAAATCTTTAAAAAAAAAAAAGCAAAAAGGACACAAACGAACTTATTTACAAAATCAGATACAGACTCACAGACATAGAAAACAAATTTATGGTTACCAGGGGAAAGGGGGGGATGTGGAAGGATAAATTGGGAGTTTGGGATTAGCTAATACTAACTACTGTATATAAAACAGATAAACAACAAGGTCCTACTGTGCAGCACAGGGAAGTCTATTCAATATCTTGTAATGACCTATAATGAAAAAGAATATGGAAAGAATGTGTGTATATGGATAAAGGAGTCACTGTACTGAACATCAGAAATGAACACACTCCACATTCCCTTCAAAAGAGAAAAAAGGCAGGGGACACCTCAAAGCAATGTTCCTGTAGTTCCCCTTGATTCCGAGTCTTTTAGTAAGCATCTAGCTCGTGCATCACCACCAACGGGGAGGGACGGAATCTGCTACTGGCATCCAAATGTGAAAAAGAACAGCGTATTTGAATCTCTTGAAATACAAACTCCAAATACCCCTTCTCAGAACTGATAGACTTTATTTTTTAGATCAGTTTTAAGTTTATAGAAAACCTGAGCAGTCAGCACAGAGTTCCTGTCTCTCCTCAAAACATAGTTTCCCGGGAAGGAGGGGAGAGTCCGGCCCAGCGGTATAGCGCGTGCTTCGCCTGCACGGGGTCCCGGGCTCCATCCCCAGTGCCTCCTCTAGAAGCGAATAAGCCTACTTACCTCCCTGACTCCAGTCAAAATAAAAAATAAGTAAGTTATGCAATGCATAAATAAAATTTAAAAAACCGTAATTTCCCTTATTATTTACATCTGGCTTTAGTGTCATACGTTTGTTCCAGTGGTGAACCAGCATTAACACACGTCATTGGCCAAAGTCCGCAGTGGGTGTTAAGACCCACCCTTTGTGTTGGACGTTCTGGGGGTTTGGACAGAGGCTCGTATTCACCATCATGGTATCACCCGGGGTAGCTGCCCTGACCCCACACTCTCCGGGCCGCCGCGTCTTCAGCACTTCTGGGTATTGGCTCAAATGAGTTGGATCTCTATGTTCACACAAGAATCTGAGTATGAAAGCTTATCGCATGCTTTATGTTGATTTATACCTGCCAAAAGTCAGCAGCAACTAAGGCGCCCTCCAACGGCTGCATGAATAAATCAGCGTGGCCCTCTGTGCCACGGGGTGGCCCTCGGTGACGAAAGGAAACGGCTACCAAGCCACACAAGGTCGTGGGGAAAACTAATGCAGACTGCCAAGTGAAGAAGCCACTAATTCCAACTCTACGACATTCTGAAATAGAAAAAAATCGAGATTATCAAAGATCAGGGGCTGCCAGGGGTTAGGAGGGAGGGGGAGTAAACAGGGGCAGAGAAGCTCCCCTGTGTGATACTGAGGTGGCGGACACGTGGCATCATTCCTTTGCCAAAATCCACAGAGTGCATAAAACCAAGAGCACACGCTCATATAAACCATGGATTTTAATTAATAATAATATATCAATATGGGTTCATCTATTGTAATAAACATACTCCACTAATGTGTGAGCTTAATGACAGTGTTAATAACAGGGAAAACTGTGCGGGGGCGGTGGGGCTCTCAGGAACTTTCTTTACTTTCTGTGCAATTTTTCTCTAAACCTCAATCTGCTCTAAAAATAAAGTCTATTTTTTAAAATGTATAAAACCACGGTAAATGTACTGTTAGGGAAGATTATGAACGTTCATACTTTGTTAGATGAGAAACCAATATGCAGAACAGTGTAGAGTCTATTCTGTAATTTGAGTTTTTAATAATGCACACATGCTTCTAGGTACAAAAATTACCCACGGAAGGAAGTGCAGGAAATGGGGAACCTGGTCGCTGGGAGACCAGGACACAGGCCAGGTTTTCACTTCCTGCTCGCCACTCTGCACATTCTGGGTTTGGTACTAATTACCTATTGTGTACTATTACCTATTCGAAAATCATAAAATGAAAATACGAGATTAGCTAAGAACATGAGAAAGAGAGGGAGAATGGCGATAAAGTAACATAAAATAATAAAACATCATGGCAATAAAAACAGAGCCAAACAGTCATGTCTGCTAGACAACCTAGAGAGCTAAGATTACAGAGATACAAACATAAGACAATCTGAGAAATTGCACAACGGAAGAAAACAGTTATAGGAATAAAATGGCAGTTTAAATACCAAGGAAAAAGGCAAAATGAAATAGCAAAAAAGATGTATTTCGATATACATGTTCTACAAAATAAGAAACAGAGAATTAATTAATTAGAATAAAATTTGTGAAGGAAGGCATGCTCTGCGAAGATTTTAGCACAAATATTTAAACAGTATTGCCTCACAAGTCTCAGATGCAGACACTTATAAAAACCCGGGTAGCCGTCATCTCAGGACCTGCAGTTCACTGAAGGGAACCCCTAAAGTCTGACATCTTTTGGGAGGAACTGCAACTTTAGTACTTAAAAATAAAGGCAGTATCTGTGTCTGTATCCCTGTATCTTTATGTACCCCTGTACACATACCTTTACCATCTGTGTCTGTGTCTCTGAACCTACATCAGATTTAAGCCACTTGACTGCCTCCCCTCAGGCTTGAAACCCCACCCACCTTCTCTGGCTGGTTCTCCACGATGAGAGGGCACCGCTGACCCCAGCCGCAGCCATCTGGTCCCGGCAGGTGGCTGCATTAGATTCTGGGGCCTTGGAGAGCCTTGAAGGGGTGTGTGATGGTGTCGAAGCCATTGCGTCAGTGGATGAAATCAAATCTTGAGAGGAGGACAGAGCGAGGTGCCTGGTAAATAGGAGGCCGCCATGATATCCTAGTTGACAGGTGACCAACACCTGCCCCCATGGAGGGGGCCACAGACACAAGGACGGAGCACACCGACCTTGACAAGGACCCCGTGGGAGGTGCTGGAGAGGAACCAGTGAGACAGCACCGAGGTTGTGAGTGCTGGCCACTGAGGAGACGCTGGTGTGATTCGTGGAGCTGGGAGAAAAGAGGGAGCCGTGTATTCACGTGAATTTTTTTTAGCTTTAGAAGGGATTTAGTGATGCAAGAATGACTTGAATTTCACATCACAGTATGAAGTGGGCTCCTGATTATATCAGGAGCTGCACAGCTGACAGAGTGCTTTCCCTTGGAGAATGACGTTCCCAGACAAAGTTGCAGTCTGTGAAAAGCTCAGGTTTTGGTTTTGCGGCCAACAGGCTACAATTATACGGTGGTGTATGATGCCGTCGGGAGAAATGATTTGGACAAGGGAAGGGAGCGATTTTAAGGCAGTGTTCCTGAGCGCCCGCTGCTTGCCTTAAACCACAAAGAATCCCATGGGTTCAGAAGTGTAAGAACGGAGGGCTCCCTTTGGAGTGGAAAAAGCACGGTCAGAGAGAATGGCCAGTTCAATCCCCGAAGGCTGCAATTGCGTGGTCACATGTTTACAGTAACGGGAGGCGGCGAGGGCGGTCCACGCACCCTGGGAAGCCCCGGGGCCCCTGAGCGGCAGCTCTGTGGGGCCAGGAGAGCCGAGTCCTTCTCCGCACGAGGAGGGCTCTGATCTGTGGCTTTCTTGGTCTTCTCCACGATGATCCTTTTAGGGGAAGAGCTTCGGCAGTGTTCACAGCTCGGCCTCCAATTCCTCTGGCTCTGGCACGTAAACCCGCTCCCTGACTCCGCATGGAAGCTGTGTTCTTGCCCCAGAGACAGGAAGCCTTGGAGCATCCGTGTGCAGGGCGGTGTCAGGGGGTTGCCTAGGGCTGTGACATCTTCTTACTCCCCAGCTTATCGTAAATGTGACTCATAACCCGAGCAGATGTTTGCGTTATTTTCATCTGAGCAGAAGTCTGTGCAGCTCTGGGGTGACTGCTGCTGCCTGGGGCCGTGGTGCCCTGCACAGAAGACGGAGAGCTGACGGCTCCCCCGGCAGCACAGCTCCCCTGAACGTGAGGGGGGCAAGTGGGGACCGAGGAGGCTGCCTTTAATGGAAGACATGCAGGTTCTGAGCCAGGGCTTGGGACATTTTCCGAAGAGCAAAGGAGGAGGTTTACTCTGTTGATTTCATGACACTTTTGAAGGTGCTTAAAGACTTCTGTTGCTATAATTTTTTTTTCAATTCATATGCCACGTAAGTGACCTCTGTAAGATGTTGCGATGAATACCCAATATTGCTGCAAGTCCTGGCTATTTGGAGCACCCTGTAGGGAAGGAGAGGAAGACATAATTTATGCTGGTGGGTGCAGGGTCCAGGAAGACCTTCAAAGAGGAGAGGCCATGTGCGTGGGGCCCAGAACAAGGGGAGGGGAACAGGCGGTGTGGGTGAGCAGCTGTGGGTGAGCACCCCGGGACAGCCCAGGTTGCCGCGTCACAGCTGCCGGGCTCGGGTCTCCCCTGTCACACACTCACAGGCATCCTCCTGTGGTCCAATTTAATGTAAAAAGCTCTTCTCCAACGGCTTGAGTATTGTGTATGGAAGGGATGGCTCTTAGATAAAGGGATTCTGCAATTGTTGCTAGTAATATCAAGTGCGTTTCTCTTGTGAACGTTCTAATTTTTTCCCATCTTTAGAATGAGCATAGTTTTGGAGTTGGAGAGACGTAACGCGATTCCTCCTTTATGTGACCTTGGACTCATCCAGAGGCTTAGCTCCCTTGTCAGTAAAGCAGGGATGCTAATTTTGGGCTCACAGAGTTGGTGTCAGGCCAAGTGGGATGTTGCAGGCCAGGCAGTGCACCGTTGGGGGTTGGGGGGCCCAGTCCCCGAGCTCGGGCTGTAGGAAGTCTGAGTGCCACCTGCCTGGTCCTTGTAGGGAGGGCTGTTACTAGTTACAATGTGACTGTAACATTAGTTTTGGATTTTATCTCTAAATTTATAGGACAAGTATTTTAAACTTCTATTTGCCACAGGTAGAACAGCCTCTCTTCTTAATGTGACCTTTAACTCCTGATTTTTAAAAAGTTTTTTTGAGGGTCGGATTTCTTGGAAGAGGCCCTTTGATTGCATGGAGCGCGGTGCTTGGGCATTTTGGAAACCCAATACACAAGCAATGAGAAAGAAGTCATATTTGAAATTCTTGTAGCAATGCAATGTGGTCTCTGCTGGTGGGGCGGTTGCAGATGAGTGATATCTGGGTTCCTAAATACCACGGCGCTCACACCCATCCTCCCACGGAGAGTCACACAGCCCAGCGGTACCCCAGCCAGAAATAGCTCGAGGATCTACATTCCTTCATGGTATTTAGAAACAACAGTTGTGGGAAGAAAGGTCATGGCCATAGAGTTTAATTGATATTATATTTTCTCCGTCTATGGCAGTCATTTAAAATGCTTATTTTTTTCTATCTTTTACTAAATAAGCCATGGAATTTAGACTATACAGAAAAACAAAATTAAAATCGAAAAAGCCAAAAAAAGTATCCATAATCTCACTGCCCAGGGATAACCATTGTTCATATCTTGGTTTCACAAGCTTTCAATCTTTTTTCCCTTATGTATATAAATATTTTTAAACCAAAGAAAATGCAGTCTACAGGGCATATCAATTTCATGTCGCTTTTCCACATGTAACAGAGCACGGGGAAACCCCTCTTACTCTTTGACTCCAGAACCACTCTCCTGTCCGTGGAGTGTTCCATCCGGAGGGCGGAGCAATTCACTCTCCAGCCCGCTATTGTTGCTCACGTAGCTGGTTTCCAGTCGTTCAGCAGACAGACAATCCTGGGAGCAGTGTTCCCGTAGCAAATGCTCCTGCCGTGTGTGTGACGAGAGGCTCGGGGCGGGGGGGGGTGTCTGAGCGAGGGGTCTGAGGGGAGGGCACGGGTCGGGTACAGGATGAGGTGTGTGTCCTCCAACTGCCCTCGGTTTCTGTAACAAACGTGCTCACCATCAGAGCCAAAGTGCCCGAGGCCCTGTGCTCTTGCAAACACTGTTACTGTTTCAAAACATCTTTACCAATTTTGTAGGGAAGGGACACTGCCCTCTCCCTGCTATAAATGAGCACATCTTTGATGGTTCGCTGCTTCACAGATGAGGAGATGAAGAGTCAGTAAATGCGAGTGAGCTATCCATGGGGCAGGGCTGGCAAATGTAGAAAGTTCTAGATCCCAGTTCATTTGCTGATTTGCTCAGTGATCAATATTAAAGTCCTCGGTGGGCCAGGAGCAGTGGGAGGCTCTAGAAATTCGAGAGTGTGGACGTGTGGTCGCTGCCTGGAGGGCTCCCTGCAGGAGGTGGGGGTGCGCCCACTGGCTGCCTGGGATGATGAGGGAGCCTCGGGTGGGTGTGGGAGGGCACCGCAGCAAGAGTTCCCAGCCGAAGGCATTCTTGGAAGATGGACGGGCGGGGGAAGAGAGGCGAGGGGCGGGGACCGTGGGAGGAGGGAGGACCCAGGGTTGGGGAAACAGTCCCCAAACGTCCAGGGGACGTCGGTGTGGGCAGTCACCTTCAGGGCCTGGAGATCTGTGGGCTCAGAAGGCAGCACGGTGACTGTTAACTGTGCAAAGCGCAGAAGTCAACTTGCCCCCTTCAGAGGAGGGGGGGGCGGGGGGGGCAGGAGGGATGGGCTGGGAGAGAATCCTGGCTCTCCCCTGGCCTGGAGCAGAAAGACCCAGAATCTCTGAGCAGTCAAGGCTTCCTCTGCAGCTGTGGACGCAGGTCCCTGCGGTTGCGCTGCGCAGCTGAACCTGCCCAGGGCACGAAGATGCCCTTGGCCTCCCGGCTTTGGTTTGTGTGCATGAAAGGCAGAGGCGCTCTGCAGGGCACAGGCCGGCAGCGGGAGCACAGAGCACCCGGCCAGGGACTCGGGGCCCCCCAGCACCGACAGTCTTCTCCGAGGTCCGCCCGGGCTGCGGCTCAGAGGGGCCCGGGGAGATCCCGGGGAGGGGGCACGCCGAGGCAGGCGGTGCGTCAAAGCCGGCACAAGGCTGCTGTCGGTCCGGGAGGGAAGGAGCAGCTATGTCTCCGGCCTTCCGGAGCCCACGCTTCCCCTTCCCCAGGCCGCGGCTCTGGGACCCGTCTCTCCTGAGATTACAGGCATGAGGGCTCCCTGTGACGGGGGACCAGGGGTCCTGTCCCCAGCTGTGCGCTCCCCTCCTCCGGAGGGCTGGCCCTTTCCAAGCTTGAAGACTTCTGCCCTTTCCTGAGGGGAAATTTTTAGGGAGCTAGAAAGAGAAGCTTGAATCCATGGGGGAGACTTTTTAAACACTTGCTAAAAAAACATAGGCAAATATGTCGTGCATGCCTTGAATGTAGCCCAGCCCTCCAGAGCTATTTCTCTAGTGGGGGGCCACAGTGGATTTCAGATCCTCCTGGTGTGTGCTGGGGTCCGCACACGGGGGCCGGTGCTGACTGACGCCAAGCTGCCGTTCCCCTCCGGGACAGAAACTGCTGGAATCTGTGCTCCAAAGTATGCTTTCTGAGGGCGGAGGCATTCTCAGCCTGTTCCCTATTTAGCTCCCTGCACTTAACTATTTCTAGCAATAACTGGTGGTCATTAAATGTCCGTTGATTTAGGGACCGACATACCAACGTGGCTTCTCCCATCCAAGTGCAGAACACCTGCTCTTTGCCGTGAGTCTAACAGGAAACATGCATTTCTCCGCTCAAGAAGCTTCAAACCACAGAATGAGAATGCGACAGCAGTGTCTGTATCTACCACGAAGCTGAGCGGGCGCTCTGGTAGCCATCAGCCTCCCGCTTCGGGACAGAGGAGGGGAGGACCGCCGATGTCGGCGTCTGCCCTGAGGTGAGAACGTTAAAGAACCCCAGATGATACAGATGGATGCTCTGGGCTAGGAGGACGTGCTTTTCTCCCATCTGAGGAGAGAAGAGAGGGTAGTAGACCTTCACATACCCTAGAGAAGCCACGGGACTGGGGTTGATGTTGGGAGAGGGGCGCTGAGGATGAGGGCTGAGAAGTGTTCCTGGGGACTGTCCCTTGTTCCGTAAGGCAGGTGGCAGCTGTGACCATGTGACATCAGCCAACAAACGGGGAGCCTTGGAGAAACTTCTCGTGGTTGCTCCAACTTAACCTTCTGGAGACTGTACCACAGCAGAAGCCCCTGGAGCAGAGCAGACATCCCCCGGGGCCATCAGGTGGTGGACTGAACGTGAACTCGGGCTCACGGGGTGCGGTGGGGGGCGTGTCTCTGGTCAGTGGGCAGTGATGCTGACACCGACAGGACTTGAAGAGGAGCTAAAAGAGTTTTTAAAAATTGACGTATGGTTTGTTTACAATGTTGTATTAGTTTCAGGGGTGCAATAAAGTGATTCAGTTATACATATATGTTCTTTTTCATATTCTTTTCCATTATGGTTTATTAAAGGATATTGAATATAGTTCCCTGTGCTGTATCATAGGACCCTGTTGTTTATTTTATGTATAATAATCCCAAACTCCTAATTTACCCACCCCTTTTCCCCTTTGGTAAACGTAAGTTTGTTCTCTATGTCTGTGAGTCTATTTCTGTTTTGTAAATGAGTTCATTTGTATTTCTTTTTACATTCCACATATATGTGGTATCATGTGATTTTATCTTTCTCTGAGTGACTCACTTCACTTAGTATAATAATCTCTAAGTCCATTCATGTTACTGCAGATGGCATTATTTCATTCCTTTTAATGGCTGAGTCATATTCCACTGTGTGTATATATATATACACTGCCTTCTTAATCCAGTTATCTGTTGTTGGACACTTAGGTTGCTTCCATGCCTTGGCTATTGTAAATAGTGCTGCTATGAACACTGGGGTTCATGTACCTTTTCAAATTAGAGTTTCCTCCAAGTATATGCCCAGGAGTGGGATGGCTGGAACACGTAGCAAGTCTATTTCTGCTTTAATAAGGAACCTGCCCTCCATAGTGACTGCCCCAATTTACATTCCCACCAGCAGTGTAGGAGGGCTCCCTTTTCTGCGCACCCTCTCCAGCACTTGTCATCTGTAGACTTTCTAATGATGGCCTTTCTAACGGGGTGAGGTAGTTTTGGTAGTTTCGATTTGCATTTCTCTAGCAATCAGCAACTGGAGCATCGCTTCACGTGCCTGTTGGCCCTCCGTGTGTCTCCATTAAAGAAGTGTCTGTTTAGGTCTTCTACCTGTGTTCTGACTGGGTTGCTTGCTTTTTGTTGTTGTTGTTACCGAGTCGCATGAGCTATTTCTATATTTTGGAAATTAAGCCCTTAGTGGTCACATAGTTTGCAAATATTTTCTCCCGTCTGTGGGTTGTCTTTTTGTTTTCTTTATGGTTTTCTTCGCTGTGCAAACTCTTATAAGCTTGATCAGGTCCCATTTATTTATCTTTGCCTTTATTTCTGTTGCCGTGGTAGACTGACTTGGAGAACGTGGCTACGATTTATGTCAGAGACTGTTCACGTGTGTGTTCTGGGAGTTATATGGTGTCATGCCTTATATTTAAGTATTTAAGCCAATTTGAGTTTATTTTTGGGTGTGGCGAGAGGAGGTGTTCTAACTTTATTACTTTACATGTAGCCATCCAGCTTTCCCAACTTCATTTGCCAAAGGGACAGTCTTTTCTCCATTGTATATTCTTGCCTCTTTTGCCAAAGATTCATTGACTGTAGATGTGTCGGTTTATTGCTAAGCTCTCTATTCTGTACCCTTGATCCATATGTCTGTTTTTGTGTCCATATCATGCTGTTTCGATGACTGTAGCTCTGTAGTATTGTCTGAAGTCTACAAAAGTTATACCTCCAGCTTTGCTCTTTCCCCTCAGTATTGCTTTGGCAATTCTAAGTCTTGTAACTCCGTATAAATTTTAAGATTGTTTGTTTTAGTTCTGTGAAAGGTGTCCTGGATAATCTGACTGGGATTGCATCAAGTCTGCAGATTGCCTTGGGCAGCATGGCCATTTTTAAAATATGAATTCTTCTAATCCAAGAGCATGAGGTATCTTTCCATTTCTTTCACTATTCAATTTCCTTTATGAATGTTTTATAGTTATCTGCATATGTCTTCCATCTGAAGAGCTAGAAGCTTTTAACTTCATTTCTAACTCCTTCCATCATGTTATTCTGGACTTGCACTTTACACCTAGCTTCATCCTCTCAACCTTAAAGATGACCACTATTATTTTTAACATTTATCACTTTCTTAATCATTATCCTTATTCTAGCCTAATTACATTATTTTCTGAGGATTTGCTCTTGGCAAGCTCTCTTAGTATTTTTTACCTAAAAGTGTCTTTCTTCTACCCTATTCTTGAACGATAGTTCCCTAGAAATTGTAGGTTGGCATTAATTTTATTTTAGCATATTGAAGTTGTGTGTATGTGTTCATTTTTAAAATTTTCTGTCTCTGATTTTTATAATTTACCGTGACATGCTCAAGTATAGATTGATTTTTGTTTATTCCTTGTTATCTGGTGCCCCTTGATCCTTTTAGGAACATTTCCCCCCTATCTTATCCAGAATTTCTTAACATTTTCTGCAGTGTTGGTATGAATAACCAAGCATACTTTTTTATTAGAAAAGTGCAATTACTCTTTTTGCCATTCACTCTTGCCAGATAAGTTAGAATAACTGATTTATCTCTGTAGCCAAATAAGGCTCAAATCTATTCCAGAAATAGCTGATCCAGTTAAAAGAATTTTGATACATAAATGACAGTAAACAGAACATCCCGCAGGGTGACTGAGAAGTGCTTTAGGATCTTGCAATCTTCCAAGGTCCTCCTAAATTCCAGTGACCACCAATGAGTTAAAAAATAAAGGTGTTTTAAGTGATTGGTTTGAATCTTCGTTGCATCCAAAATGTATTTTTTAAGTGTGTCTATGACCCATAATTGTTACTGACTCTGTTCAGATGTAGCAGTTGAGGGGAAGATGTGAGATTGTGGGTTTACGTGGATACCCCGTCATTCCACACCTGGGTGATGGGATGAGTTCCTGAGCCCTCCACAGGTTAGAATTCTCACCTGTAACCTGGATTCTCACAGCATCGTATGGGGCATCAGGGAAGATAAAGACCATGAATATGCAAATGGAGTTCCTATACCCGTGCCAGTAAATTTTCAGAACTGTTAAGATATAGAATAAAGAAGGGGAATCAAATCTGATTTTTATCTTCCCATTTCACAGATTCCACAAAAATCAAAGTTTACAGGAGTCTTGCTGAAATCTCTCACTAGAATGCCTTTGGCTGGCTTTATCTGTGTTGTACAAAACCTCTGTTTATAAAGAGAAGATTCCAGCACCCAGCAGAACCTTTCCTTCCACGCTGCTCAGCCTCTGATTTCAGCAGTCACTCCCTGTCTTCCCAGAAGTTCTTTTGAGTTATGTAGCTGTTACTCCATTGGGCAGATTTTATTCAGTTCTTTCTGAGCTGTGAGTGCCTGAATGCTCATGCTTTTAGGCTGTGGCTCTGGGAGAAATCTCAGGGGGGCACCCTGCCCCCGGACGCAGCACACTGGCTTTACTTCCTGCAGCTGACCTTATACCAGGCAGAGAAAAGGGCACAGAAAAGAAGCTGATGGTCACCCAAGGGGGGAGGGGGTGGGGAGGGGGTAAATTAGGAGTTTGGGATTAACAGATATACACTACTGTATATACAGTAGATACACAATAAGAACCTACTCTATAGCACGGGGAACTGTATTCATTATCTTATAAAAACCTATAATGGAAAAGAATCTGAAAAAGAATATATATAAATGTATAACTGAATCACTTTGCTGTACACCTGAAACAATCACAGCTAACACAAAAATAGGGTGAAGACGTCTAAGTCCCAGTCTTCCACACTGGTAATCATGGATACTGGCGAGTTACACGAAAATATACCTATTAAGAAATACGGCTTGAGAATGAATGAAATGGAAGCTGGTATGTGACATTCTTTTGTAAATTGTAAAGAAAAGTGCAAAGTTTCAAAGTATTTTTTCCATCTACTTATGTCTAGTTTTATCTATGCGTCTTATACACGTGATAATGACAAAAAGAGACTTTGTTGAACATGGAGTGGCTTCACGTGGTACAAATAGGCTCAGTGGGGTGTCTTCCCCTGTGGTGGCACTTCGGGAAGCTGCTCCCCCTTCTCTTAAGCCGGTGACTGCAGGCCAGCTGGGTGTGTTCCAGAGGGACTGCCAACAGCTGGGGGGGGGGGGCGAATGGCGCAGACACCCCTCCCCAATGCTGGCGAGTGTCACCCCACCCAGTGGGGCCCTGAGTAGAGCAAAAGGCGGAGGAGGGCCTGACTGGCCTGGCTGCCAGCTGGGCCGTCGGTCTTCTCCGTCCCTTGTGCCACTGGTTCTCCGACCTACAGACCAGGACTGGAACCTGCACCTCCCCTCTCTGGTCCTCAGGCCTTGGGGCTCAGCACCAGCTCTCCTGGGTCCGCAGCTTGCAGAGGGCAGATCCCAGGCATTGCTCAGCCTCCATGACTCTGGGGGCCAGTCCCTGAGAGCAAATCTCATTCTCTCTGTACATACACACTAACACAGCAGGCGATGTGCAGAGCCCACGGTCCAGGGCTGGGCACCTAAGGGGACTGCGTCCAGGGAGCATCCTATGGAGGTAGCTGGAAGGGCATCCTTCACAGTCTGAAAAGAGGAGGAGAGAGAGCCTGCACTGTAGCGGGAGCCGAGTGCCTGGGGTGCGCGAGAGAGGTAAGGGGTGGATGCCCTGCGGATGGGGGCTGAGCAGAGAGCTTTAGGATGTGAGTGGAGGTGCTTGAGCAGATGAGTGAAAGGACAGGGTTCATGTTCTTACAAGGATGCCTTGGATGTCTTGAGAATACGCTCTGGGGACAAGGGTGGGGCGGGAGGGGCGGGAGCTAAGGGAAAAGCTGAGGAAGGTGGTGGCTATGCCGGGGTACCGCGACACGCGTGAGTCTCTGAATGTACTTCGGGGGTGGAGCTAAGAGGGCTTCTTGATCCGTTTGGTGTGGGATGTTTGGGGGCAGGATGCGGGGGGGGGGTGAGATCCCGGGCTGGATATGAGTTTGGCTTGAGTAACCAGAACACTGTGGGTCCCCCAACGAGGCGGGGCAGGTCAAGGTGAAGCCAGCTCTCAGGAGATCGCTAGGAGTCTGGCTGCAGGCGTGTCACATTTAAGATGTGTATTTGACACCCAAGGAGAAGCGTCAAATAGCGAGTTAGCACCAGGAGGCTTTTCTCTTATCAAGGCACTCTATTCAGACAGTTGTAAACATTTCAGCCAATTCTGTTTCCTAAGGCAGATATAAGTCCTTTGAAGGTGATAAACGGACATTTTTAGATTAAGCAATCAGATAAGAAAAACATTTTCAAACAAATTTTACACAATGCTCCCTTCACAGCGTACGTTTATTTTGAGTTACAGTTACTGTCGCACTGGCTGTTTAATACCTCCTTTACTTGAAGGTTTAGATCAGCTGTGTGAGTGTGAAAAGGTGTGTTATGTCATACACTACTCTACGCCACCGTCATCACCAAAAAGCTAAGCAACTTTTCTATGCCCATGTTGTTTTTGTAGGAGAAAAACATAACATTTATTTTTAGATTACATCAGTGTTTAATTTGTCAAGACCAGCAAACTGCTACCTGAAAAAAATATTTTCATGGTCACTATCGATTTCCCAGTATACATTCTTGTTATTAAAAAGATTTCACTACTGTTCATTCCATCTTTCTTTTTAATAGCTTCTGAACAACTATTTCTTCGTTGATTCATTACTGCAACAGTCTAGACAATTCCACTAGCTGAGACCTGGGAGAGACACCAGGGCTTTTCAAGCAACCTACAAACTAACCGCCCACACTGTGTGATTTGCATGAATACTAAGTTCTTTACATGTTGAGCAATATTTTCTATGTATCATCTAACAGTAGGGGATATCAAAGAAATACATTTCCATTTGCTAGAGTATTTTTCATTCTTTTATTTACTTAGTTTGTTGTTATATTTTTTCATGTATTATGCATTCTGTTTGTATCAAAATGATTGAAAAAAATAAGCTTTTATGTTAAAGGAACCAAGTTTTTCTCCCAATGGTAGGCGTATTTTTGTCTTTTATTGCTTGATAAGATCTGTTGAAAGAGGCTTTGAAATTTTATCATTAAGTTTAATAAATCTGTTAAGCAGTTGCTTAAGTGTCACATGGCTCTAAGCGTGAGTAGACAGACTGTACGTTTTGTGAACACTATCATCAACTTGAAATCTCAAGTGAGAATGTGCACTCTGGGGGAGGGTCGGCTGATGGCAGCAGGGGCATAATCCACATTCCAAAATGCTATCCTCAGAGTTTACAATTTGGGGCTGACTTATCGTTTTAAACTGTTCCGTGGCTGAAAAAAGCATACACGACCAATTAAAGGAAAAAAAGTTCTGATTTGTTCTTGTTCAAGTTTAGTTTGCATTCTGATATGATGTTTAATTTGCTATTTCTCTGCAGAGACATTTTGAAGCCACTTAACCTTGCGGGGAATTTGGTTTAGTTAAAAGGAGACAAGCTAATCCTTAAGTGCACCTCACCAGACTAGATGAACTGCCCTCCCTAACTCTGCTGCAAAGAAGCTAGTGAGGGAGCGGCCCGGGTCAGCGGCCCAGGCTGTGCACCGCCGTGCTTCTGCCAGGAAACCACTGCTCTCCCTTGACCTGCAAAGCTCAGAGACGGCATGGGGCGTCCAGGGTCCCTCTGCATTTCCAGTATTACTGACACCACTGTCTTCCTACTTTGTAAGATACTAGAAATAAAACTTGTAACCTTTGATTTCCAGAGACAATCGACCATTTTTTATAGCCTACTTTCAGTACCTTTGGTCCAGTGGACGAGAGGGGTCCATATTGCTTCTTGGTCTATCCTAGGATTCCTGAATGGAGTTCCTCCATCACCCACCAACTACTGAGGACCTGGGATTCTTTTGGTCTTTGGATCGTTGTCAACATCAGTAGCTGTTGAAGTAGAACGTCCAGGTTCCATTCTCGTCTGTCCTGGATTGACCAGAACAGAGGAAGAAATACTCCAGTAAAACACATATTTCTCCGTGATGACAGTTATCCACTATGAACACCAAGAACCACTCTCTCTCCCCAACGAGGAATGAGATCTGGTTGAAAAATGCCAGAATACTGTCCTGGAACCCAAATGTATGGGCATGACTCAAATATCAAAGGCCAGGGTTTTTTTCCCCCTTTGTCTAAAATACACTTAAAATAAAGTATGGCTCTGATTGTCTCTTATACAAAGGCAAGTTGGAATGTGTAACCTGTGTAAATGTTATAATTAAAACCTGGCTTTTCCATGGATTCATTATGTTACATTTTCCACTAATTACTGACATTTCCTTTAATGTGTGCACGCAGGGAACATGAGGGTATGATTAGCTGGAGTTGAAAGTGTAAGCAGTAATGAGCGTGTTACGGCTTTTCCTTGGTCTTTCTTGGGTCACTCTAAGCCTCATGACAGGAGGCCCTGCCCTTTAACAGGTTTGCTCCACTGCGTAACTTTCCGTGAGCAGACACGGAGGCGAAAGTGACAATATTCATACGCACATGCTGAAGGCGTCGTGTCCCTTTATGTCACCCTCCTAGTCGCAGGTACAGGTAACTGACTGGAGGGCAGGAAGGCTGCCCAAACGCAGGAATTTCCATCCTGAACGTCTCTGTGCTGGACCTCTACTATTGAGGAGTTGAAGATTTGGAAAAAAGAAGGGGGAAATGAGGCTCTACCAGGCCTTTTGCACGTCTTAATGCGCTGGTCCCTCTGAGGTTTATTTCCAATGAGCATGTTTTTCCTAGAAGATCTTTCCAGGTCTGCCTTTCCTGACAGTTTCAACCAGATATTTGTACAAATATGCACATTGAAAGACATCGTTTCTTTGACTTGTTTTTCCCAAGTCTAGTCTTTTCCATGAGATTCCTGTCTGAGTTGGGGACCTGTCTGCCAGCGTTGATGGCGGGTAAGGCTGCAGGGACAGAGGACGTGATCCCAGGGAACTGTGCCCAGCTCTGCTGATGTGGGATGGGGATCCCCGTCTCGGATCCCCTCCCACAGAGCCTCCTTGCAAGACCTCTGTCAGCTCTGCCTGCTTTGTTGTTGGCTTTGTTTTGTTTCACTTCTTTTTTTTTCCTGTCTCTAACCCAGTCGTCTCTTTTTGTAATTATTCCCAACATGTGTTAACTCACATACACCGGAGGAAATATCCCTGGAGGATTAAAACCACGTTGACTAAAATTTCACATACACAGAATTCACAGTCCAGGGAGGATGTCAGGAATCTCACCTCAAACCCACACAGGCAGGGAGTGAGGGGGGCTCAGGGCTGGGAAGACGTGAAGCCAGGAGCAGACCCAAGCCAGACGCCCTAGGAAAACACGTCTGACTCCTGCTTTCCCCCTGAACTTGGGGTAATTGCTCTGACAATTCTGTGCTTGGCGGAAGCCACAGATAATCCATTCCGAAATAGGATTTCTACACCTAGTTCACTACATCACAGAGAATTTTATCCTGTGGTCTTCTGATTTGAAATAGGAGTCACCCTAAATGGAATTGAAAAGTCAGCCTTCTGTCCACTTCTGACTGGCGTCCCTCCGTCCCTCCCACATTAGTGCCTTAGGGTTATCAGCTGCTGGTCCCAGTACAGCTGGTCCCCCCATCTTAGCCATCCTTTCCCCTCATAGGGCTTCTCTTGTGCAGTAGGCAGCGTTCAACACCTACCTTTCTCTTCCCTTTGGAAATTTCAACCATTAGATGAAACTGGTCTTACTTAGCAGCCAAGATATCAACCTGCTACGGACAGTTTAGTTCAGGTTAGGGACCACGGTGACCCATTTAATGAATAGATTCAAATAAGGTACCTGCACCTTCCAGGGGATATTTGCTAGCACAAAAAATTTAGCTTCCTCAGTAGATATATTTCAAGATGGGAGGGGAAGCCTTGCTGCTTCTCAAATTCTATCCTGTTTGGGGTAATGACTGATACTCAGACAGTGCTCTGCAACGCGCAAACTACCTTTCATACATATAATCTCAGTTTGCCTTATAAGGAGCTCAGAATATTTTTATGATTATTATCTTAGTTTTCCAGATGCAGACGCCGAAGAGTAGAGGGTAACAGAATTTGTCCAGAGCAGGGCAGAGCCTGCTCATAAAGCTATGGTGTCTGACTGGAAGGTCTGTGCATTAAATACCTCATTGGTCAGTAACTGGGAAGCTATATTTTATATGGCAAGAGACTTTGGTAGGAGACTGGATTTTGTTGGCAGACTAACCAGGGCTCAGATTCTGCTCATTTCCTGCTGATGTATTTGCTTGGGCCGGTCACGTCACGTCTCTGAGTTTCCTAAGCTATGACGTGATGATGATCTCTTTATATGATGTCTTGCCAGGTGTCTGGCCCAATCAGTGCTCAATAAAAGTTCTGTGCCTTTAAAATCATTGTTATTTGCAGGGAAGCAGAGCATAGATGTTGATAGGATTAGAGACGCAAACCAAGGCAGGAAGCGAGTAATCCTCTCATTTCCGTTTTTTATGGCCACCGCGTATAGCACACTTGTCCCTGTACTTGAAGGCCAGAGGCCAAGGAGACGTTTTGAAAACTAGTGACATACATGCCAGATTCCCAGGCAGGTAGGACTCTTATTAAAGGAGGGGCGCGAGTCGTCTGGGAGACCGGCGTCTCACCTTTCCTGGGCGCTGTTATGATTTAGTGTCCGAGTCACTTTGCAAGAGTGGAGGTCAAGCTTTCCATTCATTCCGACCTTCAACCCTGCATTCAGAACACTTTTGTGCCAATCACTGTGTTTTAAACTGGGGTGACCACAAGAATGAGAAGAAATGCCACCTCTGTCCTTGGAACACAGTCCGGGGCAGACACCGTTTATCCACCCATTCTTCCGTCAAACATTTGTTAGAAGCTGATATGCCCGAGCAAAGGGAAGTTATCTGTGGTAAAAAGACACACTGTAGTGTTTCACAGTCTCGCCATGGGGATAAACCAGTAAAACAACACAGGAGAATGAAGCACAGTAGGTTTACAGACAGAGGGAAACCCCGTGTACCACGCAATTAAAAAAGAGGGCCACTGACTTTAGTCCTGGAGGTGAGGCGGAGAATTAAGGTGAGAAAGGAAGGTATGGGACGGTTTTCTGGAAGCTTCTGAGACTGATTCCAAGGCTGAATCAGAGCTGGGTGGGTAAAGGGCAGAACTGTGGGCCCCACTCCCTGCAATGAGGGCTCACCGTCCCCTGCTGTTTGGTGCTGTCCCCACGCCTCGTGTTCGAAGTCGGTGTCGATGAAACCTTCCTTCCCAGCCCTGCACTCGGGCCAGGAGCAGGCACTGAAATGGGTGTGTAGTTGGATTGTCGGAAGGACAAGGAACAGAGAGGTAGGCAGGAAAAAGGCACAAGAGAGCAAAAAAAATGTAAAAGAAAACATTACATGCAAAGAAAAAAAGAAGACCACAGAGTTCTCATCAGAAGCCACGTAACAAAGAAACACCTCCAAAGTACTAACCCCCCCGATTTTCTCAAACCTCTAATTCTTCCTCCAGTGAAAATGAAGGGAAATTAAAGCCTTTTCCAGACAAACAAATGCTGAAGCAAATTCTTTTTTTTTTTTCTGAAGCAAATTCTTTATCACCTCACTTGCTCTACAAAAATGTGAAAGGAAATTGCTTTAGTAAAAGGAAGATGATACCAGAAGGGAACTTTGATCTATAAAACAGGAAATGAAGAGCACTAAAAATAAGTGGGAAAAATTTTTTTCTTAATTGTTATGTCTCCTTAAAAGATAATTGACAATATATTGTGAGATTTGTAATGTATGTATTTGTAGTAAAATATGTGACAATAATAGTGCAAAGGACAGGAGGGGAAAATGAAAGTACATTGCTGTAATTTTTTTACACTCTACACTAAAATGTGGTAAGTTAAAGATGTAATTGTAAACACTAGAGCAACTACTAAAAATTAAAGCAAAGAGGCATGGCTAATAAGCAAATAGTAGAGATTAAAAAAATTGAATCATTAAAAAAACACTCAATGAAGAAAAAGTGGGGAAAAAGGAAGAAAAAATATTACATAAATTGAAAACAAAAAGATGGTAGAGCTGATCTCAATTGTATTGATAATTACAGTCAATTTCATTAAACTCCCAGGTTAAAAGTAGAAATTTTGGCAGATTGGACAAAAGCAAGATCTGTCTATATGTTGTCTACCAGAAATCCACTTAAAATATAAAGATCTGTGTTCAAAGTAAAAGAAGATAAAGTGATAGACTGTGTAGTTAATAGGCATGATTTAATTTCAGTGTTATTCTGTATTAGTGCTCTTTAATGCACTAGAACTTTTTAGTGCATTGCTTCTTCAGTGGCACTTTAGATCGAATGCAATTTTGAATAATTGTCCCCATTTTACAGAACAAAGCCGGTCTATAATTATAGTTCCTGTTGTCTCAGTCACCAAAAGGTCCCACTTTTCTCTGGCTCATCCCTTCACACGGCCACCCCAGGCTTAGCGATACTCTCGCCACCATTTAGAAGCTTTCTTTGCTGATAACCATCAAGACCCAGCCACAGAGTTCCCGACTGTTACATAAAACCAGCGTCGGGGGAGCCATGGCGTAAAGACAGAGGACCGTGGGCCCGACTAGTGCAGGGGATTTTGTCTTGCTCACGGATGCAGAAGCAACTCAAAAGAATCCAGTTAAATGATTAATGAATAAGGCCGTCAATAAGTAAAGTTATCAATGAGTTTAATAAATGCAGGGTCTTCTAGAATCATTCAGGATACTAGTGAGCAATCATCCAGGCCTCCCTCCTGGGAAATTCACTGTAAAAGTGTTCAGTTCAATGATGCATGCTCATAATGAGGCCCTTTAGTTTTCACTGAAAGTACCACAATATGCTAGATTGAAGAGGGAAGCAAACAATGTAATAAAATATAGAGGAAAAAAAGGTATGATTTGGACTGAAACTCTTGGAATGTAGAAGAATAAGCTTTATTTATTAGAAAAATTACATTATGTAACGTATTATTTCCCAATGAGTCTTAGTAAATGAGATGATAAAACTTTTAACATTCAGGAAAAAAAAAGGATCATTATTTCTATCAGAGTTGAAAAATAAAATAGGCCAGCAGTAACACAGGTGGTAACTGAGGGCACAAAAGCCATTCAGAGCAGCTGAGCTCCCAGTGATGCACGCTGGGCCAGGTCCCTCCCCCTGACACCCTCTCTTCCCCACCAGCCCCAGAGCACTTTGCTTTGAAGACAGGCGTGCCCCATCTCCCCACCAATGACACGTCCTCCAGATCTCTCTCTCTCTTTTTTTTTTTTTCCTGAGCAGTTGGTCTCGAGAATGGGCTTAAACTATTCAGCAAACCATATTGTAAACAGATGTGCTGTCATGCAGGCTTTGTTGTTCCTTTTAGAGAACACAGGCAGAGTAAGAACCATTCTTAAGGGCCCTGGATCTTCAGATGGTAAGTGAGCCCTGGCTTCAACTTCAAGTCACCAGCTGCCTTAGCCCCTAACAAGAGAGTCGGCCTGTCCATTGAAGCTTTGGAGCCAGACGTTGACTTCTCCTCTCCCGCTATGGTATGAAAGTCCTAGATGGCCTCTTCTTCCAACAGAAGGCTGTTTCATCTACGGTGAAAATCTGTCCTTTCCTGTCGTCACCTTTACGAGCGATCTTAGCAGGATCTTCTGGAGAGCTCGCTGCAGCTTCCAAATCAGCGCTTGCCGCTCCATTTTGCACTTTGATGTTACAGAAACGGCTTCTTTCCTTCAACCTCAGGAACCAACCTCTGCCGGCTTCACACTCCTCTTCTGCAGCTTCCTCGCCTCTCTCAGCCTCCACAGAACTGAAGGGAGTTAGGACCTGGCTCTGGACGAGGCTTTGACTGGAGGGAAGGTGGAGGCTGGTTTCATCTGCTGTCCCGAGCACTCAGACTTGCTCCACGTCAGCAACAAGGCAGTTCTGCTTTCTTGTCTCCCACGTGTTCACGGGAGCAGCGCTTTTAATTTCCGTCAAGAAGGCTTCCTCTGCGTTTGCAGCTTGGCTCTCTGGCACAAGAGGCCTCACCTTCGGCCTGCCTCGGCTTTGGCGCACCTCCCTCACTAAGCCCGGCCCTTTCTGACTTCTGACTCAAAGTGAGTGACGTGTGGCTCTTCTTCTCAGCAGAACACTTGGAAGCCATTGTAGGGTTACTAACTGGCCTAATGTCAGTATTGCTGTGTCTCAGGGGACAGGAGGGCCCAAGGAGAGGGACTTGAGAGAGACTTGGAACGACTGGTCGTGGAGCAGTCAGAACACGCACAACATTTACAGATTAAGTTTGCCACCTTCTGCATGTGTGCTTTGTGGTGCCCTGAAATGCTTACAATGGTAATATCAAAGGTCGCCGATCACAGATCACCGCAACTTATTTAATAATAATGAAAAAGCATGAAATATTGTTAGAATTACCAAAATGAGACACAAGGACAAGAAGTGAGCAAATGCTGTTGGAAAAACGGCGTCCACAGGCTCGCCCCACGCAGCGTTGCTGCAAACCTTCAATTTGTGACAAAACAAAATGTCCTGGAAAAGCAATAAAGTCAAATCAATAAAGCGAAGCCTCATAAAACGAGGAACGTCCGTGCTGACTTTTCCTTCTTTCTAGACCAGCAGAAGGTTCTACTTCATTTAATGGCAACACAGGTAAGTCAGTCACCTGGTCAGTTGGAAACCAGGCGATCTCTCAGCTCTGGGATGTGTGCACGCCCTTTCCTGACCAGCCTTCGAACTGCCCTCCTCTCCTTTCCACCCCTTCCAACAGATTTTCAGTCTTCTCTCCTTGAAGGTGAAGTACGCTCTTGCCCAGAGTCAGTCCCCTTTCTAATCTGTCCACACAGAACATAGGAAGCACCCCTCCGCACCCTCTGGCTCCCCCCGGCCAGCAGAACAGAGCTCACCATCTGCAGCGCAGCCACGGACCATGCAGTCCACCTGCTCCCTTCCGGGCGGCAGGACCCCCTCCCACCTGTGCATCCACTCGTATCCATGGATGTGCTTCCTGGTGGTGCACAAGCTCCCCTCCCTCTCTCTGAAATGTTCCTTCCCTTTTGTTTGCCTGGAAGAATCCTGCTCATCCTTTTACCAGTCACCTCCGATGTCACCGCCTTCAGGAGTCTCTGTAGAGACGGTTTGAACTTGTCTCCAATCATTAGAATAGGAGGGAAACGCAGGTGTGAGAACACGGCGGCACCTTTCACACCAGCTGAAGCCGTGATCTGAGCCGCGGTCTGTCCTGAGACTGAGGTCGCTCCAGAGGTTCCTGCTACAGCAGAAGCCCAGCGTCCCTGCTCCTTCCTTCAGCCACGACCCCTTATTTCTCTGCTCATGACCTTTTATTACTTGCTTTTTACTTTCTTGTTCTTGCCTGACTGGTTGGTAAATTAATCAAAGTAAGAAAAACAGACAATTTCAACTACTGAAGATAATTATGTTTCCAGGGAATTTGTTTCATACGTAGAGGGGAAAAGTAGTAACGGCCCAGAGTGTTCTATATGAATGAGTTCCCCCGGAGGGCGGCAGCTGTGAAACGCACGTGGTGTCTGAGTTCAGACGGAAGCGGAGGATGCTACCTGGTGTGGCCTGGGGGAGCGTTTGTGTCCAGGACAGGGGGTCCATCAGGCGCTCTGCACCCAAGTCTGACGGAGAGAAAAGTCAGTCCCTTGCGGAAGGGAGAAGCAGGTCTGGAGTCGGGCACCAGAAAGTCAGCTTTTCAAACTACTTCCCCCTGCAAGTAGCTGGGGAATTTGACGCGCTTTTACAAAATGGAAAAAAGAAGATTTGGCTTGCCCCGCTCATGAGAAGAGCCCGACAGTGCAGACACCGTTGAAGGGTGCAGTCAGCAAACATGGGTCTTGCTAATCAAAGGTGTCTTGCTTTGATGTGAAGGGGTTGCAAACATCTTAACAAGGTTTATCAAGAAAAGGAGAAAAGGCCCCGTTTATTTCCATGATAGAAATTATTTGGCTTAAACTGTACACTGCTCCATTTTAAGGGTAAATGAGAATATGGAGACAGGAGTGGGCTGTGCTGCGTACTGGGTGGGGGGGCACATGTCGCCTCCTCAGTCTCTGACTCTTTATGTGAAACCCCTCTTCCCTGGATTTGTAACAAAGGAGAACACATCTGACTGCATATTGGATCTGCTCCTTTAGTTCTGACCACTGTGCCCTGTTTTCCTGGCGCAGCCTTGCCAGCGCTGCACCTATAGAAAAACAATGTTGCCTTTAGCCTGAAGTCTACAGGAGCGCCTCTTCCCCGCACGCTGACCTCCAAGGAGGTCAGCGCTTCTGCACTTAGTGGAGACGGCAAGTTGCAGAACAGAGAATAACCTTTGTTTTGTTGGAGGTTTACAGGGACACCATGGCCTGGCCCACGTGGATGGCTGCAAGGACAAAGAATTCTTGCAGCAGGAAATTTGCAACAACCAGCCACACCCCGTCCCCTGTTTTTTGTGTAAAAAGAGCCTGTATTCTGACTGGAGCAGGATGATTCTCCAAGACATTCGTCTGCCGCCCTCTTGGCCTGCCGGCTTTCCGAGTAAAGTCGCTTTTCCTTGCCGCAACACCTCATCTCCCGATTTATTGGCCTGTCTTGCAGCGAGCAGAACGAGTTTGGACTCGGTTATAAACTGGATTATAAAACATCACCAGGGCGTGAACCATGAGTCTGGTAATACTTTCAAAAGCGTCCCCGGAGTGACTCGGAAGCACTTCCCTGGGACCTGGAGGCTGAGTCAGCCGCGCGTACAGGGACACTCGCAGTTGCTCCAGTCTGTAAAAGAGACACTTCGGAAAGTGTCATTTCCTCTGCGGCCATCCTCAGCCTGACTGACGCTTAACCTCTGCAGCGGTGACGCCCCATGGCAACATCCGCACCCTGGCCCCGCGACCCTGCCTCCCGGGAGCACGGGGCGGGACAGCTGGCCGGGGCTGGGTGGTCACGGCCCAAGAATTCCCCGCGGCAGCTGTCGGCCGCATACCCCGCGTGCCACCGCCGCCCCCGCGGCAACTGCGGGGCGTGGCCGTGATGCCAGCGGCCCCCGCTCGGCTCGGCCCCCCGGCCCGCCCCCCGGCAGCCCGGCGTGTGTCCAGGTGTCGCGCGGAGGGGCCGGCACAGGTGCAGGCGCAGGAAGTGAGGAGGCGGCCCGCTCGTGGGGGCGTGGGAGGCCCCAGGCGCAGTCAGCGCGAAGAGGCGGAGACTGCGCTTCAGAAACAGCCCCCTCTCCCCGTGACGCCTGCTGACAGTCATTCCTGCGACCCGGAGCAGCGCATGCGCCCTGTCTAAGGGCGGTGTGTGCAGGTGAGTTGTGCAGAGCTGCGCTCAGTTTTCTCTGCCGTCAGCGACTTTGGGGAAGGCACTTCACGTCTCCCAGCCTCCATCTCCTCCAAGACACAGAAGCCAAATAAGTGCCTCCCTACCATGAAGGGCCAGGAGAACGTTCTGTCCCGCAGTGCAGGATGCTGCGTGTCTGACAGCACGTGCGCGTTACCCAGCTGGGCCACACCGGGGTCCTAACATCCTTCTCTTCTGATCTAGGGTAGGTTTTTGTGAGCAACTGATTGAGTGGCTGAAAAGGGGGCATTTTGTGAAGTTTATTACATTGGTGTTAAATTTCAGACCATGAAACGTTCACTGACTGTTGCTTTGTTTACTTTAACAGGGACTCCTTCTCATAAGCTTATGCCCAGCCTGTAGATACCAGTTTACATTTTTTAAAATTTATTTTTATTTTACTTTTCTTTAAATACTAACAAGGAATTTTTTTCTGTTTTTTGAATTGCAATAAAATCCGCATAACATAAACTTTACCATCTTAACCACTGCTAAGTGTACAGTTAAGTAGCATGACATATTTTCACAATGTTGTGCAACCATCACCACTGTCCATCCACAGAAGTCTTCTTATCTTGCAAAAATAAAACTATATCCATTAAAAAATAACTCCCCTTTTCTGTCTTCACCCAGGCCCTGGCAACCAGCATTCTGCTTTCTGTCTTTATGAAGTCGACCCCTCTAAGTATCTCATAAGTGGAATCATATCATGGGTCCTTTTGTGATCCTCAAGTTTCATCCATGTCATAGCCTGTGTTGGAATTTCCCTCCTTAAGGCTGAATCACAGGCTTCCGTGTGTATGTACCACCTTTTGTGTATTACCAACAATTACATTCTTAAGCCTCTGTTTTTAGAGAGAGAAACGAGACGTTCTCTAGTCAGTGAGAGCATGGGGGGTGAGTGGTTTCGGAATACAGCAGTAGCTGAGCTACGTGATAATGGTGTCTTTACAAAATAATTACTGTTCCGTTGTGCCAAGGCCAGTTTCACAACATTTTTCTTTCTCTGACATAAATGTGCAAATATGTAACTCTGTGCACACATACTTTACTCCCACACATCTCTTTTTCTCTCATTTCATTCTTGCTCTTTTCAGGACAAAGACAGATTTTACTTTCATATGAAGGGCATAGTTCCTTTGTCACTTAGAGGCTAGACACTTTAAAGTGACTTGCACCTGCTGTAGGTTGTAGGTGTTTATGGCCAATGCAGCACTTTATCTGCTTCTCCTTCTCCTGTTCTCACATCCTGCATCCTCCCCTCCCCGAATCCTACTTCTGCCTGACTTCTTTGAATCATCCATGGAACATAGCCATGTATATCATCACCAGGTCCAAAGCTAAATATTTCCGTGTTTCTATATCTCATGCCCTTTTTGTAATATTAATGTTACTGCTCCCACTTCACAGATGATAAAACTGAGGCTCAGAAGGTTTATGTAACTGCCTGCAGCCAAACATCTGTCTGTGTGAGAGTCAAGATCTAGACTAAGTGCACCTGAAACTAAAACCCAGGTTTTTCCCTGCACAGGGTGTTGCTGATACCACTTTCTTAAGTCTTGACTTTTACTTTTTCTTGGACTTGAATGTGTGTTCTACCATTTCAAAAAAAAAAAATACAAGCTGCTGAAGAACACAGCCCATGACTCTGCATCCAATATTCTGTGCATAGTATTTATTATTAATAATAACTGAATAAAATCAGAGAAGTGCTTAAAGTCAAAATACCAGGAAAAGCAAGCTAAATCCAAAGGAAGCAGAAGAAAAGGAATACCAAAAAAATTAGAGCAGAAATCAATGAAACAGAAAACAGGAAATCAATAAAGAAAATCTGCAAAACCAAAAGCTGGTTCTTTGAAAAGATCAGTAAAATCAGTAAGCCTCTAGCCCAGCTAACTGAAAAAAAAAAAGAGAAAACACAGATCAAAAATAGCAGAAACAACCTGAATGTCCATTGACAGAGGACAGGATAAAGAAGTTGTAGTGTATGTATACAAAGGAATACTACTCAGCCATAAAAAAGAATAAAATAGTATCATTTGCAGCAACATGGATGGAACTGGAGATCATCATTCCTAAGTGAAGTATTATTTATATGTGGAATCTAAAAAAAAAAAGACAAATGAACTTATTTACAAAAGAAAAACAGACTCACAAAGAAAACAAACTTATGTTTACCACTGGGGAAAGAGGGAGGGAAGGGATAAATTGGGAGTTTGAGATTTGCAGATACTAACTACTATATATAAAATAGATAAACAACACATTTCTTTTGTATTGCACAGGGAACTCTACTCAATATCTTGCAGTAACCTATAATGAAAAAGAATATGAACAAGATTATACTGTATAGCATAGGGAAATATACACAAGATCTTATGGTAGCTCACAGAGAAAAAAATGTGACAATGAATATATATATGTTCATGTATAACTAAAAATTGTGCTCTACACTGGAATTTGACACAACATTGTAAAATGATTATAAATCAATAAAAATGTTAAAAAAAGAAAAAGAATATGAAAATGAATATATGTATGTATGCATGTGACTGAAACATTATGCTGTACACCAGAAGTTGACACAACATTGTAAACTGACTACACTTCATTAAAAAAAGAGAAAACAAATCAGAAATAAAAGAGAGAACAACACTGCAGACCCCATGGAATAAAGGAATGTTACAAACAACTCTGTGCCCCCAAATTTGAGAACCTAGATGAGATCCACCAATTCCTTGAAGACACGATCTGTTAAACTCACACAAGAAGAAACAGATGATCTATATAGGCTTTATCTGTTACAGAAATTGGGTAAAGAATGAACAACCTCGCAGAACAGAAAGCACCAGGCCCGGGTGGCTTCACTGGTGAAGTCTACCATCCAGGAATGCGCGACAGAGCCTCTGCAGTCTAGGGTGTCTCTTTAGCAGCTGTCGTCGGTGTGTGAGCTGTTGATGGGAAACTTCATTTGAAGGCTCATTTCCGTCTTCAGATCTGAGGAAGTTCCTTCTGCTGCTTCTCTTATTTTTGTTATTTCCTCCATTTTAGTGTCTTTACTTTTTTCTGGAATTTTTATCAGTTCCATGTTGGTCCTCTGGCACTGGTCTTGTCTGTTTTCTGGTATGTTTTAAATCCCATTCTAAGGTCTGGGAGGTTTTTAAAAAATTATTTCCAATTCTTTTATTGTAAATGTAAAGTGTAACAGTGGCCATGTACTCAACCTCTAAAAGACCTGCTCTCTGCTCCCCTCACCCCCACAGCATCCTGTCTCCCATAGGCTGTCTCTGGAAACAAAGTGTTGGTCTTCTCTGAAAGCCAACAAGGAAATGAGAGTGTCCGTCCTAGGACAGCAAGGAACTAAATTCACCAACGACTTGAATGAGACTGAGATATTGCAGAAGGATGAGTGTGTCCAGTGGTGTGGTTGAGTCATTTGTACACTCTTGTTTTCAGTCTGATTTGTAAATGCCAACTGCTGTGCTGTTTACGGATTCTGAACACAGATACTTTTTGCATTTCAATAGCTAGGTTGCTTTTCCATTTTTTTTAAAAGAATTTGAATCACATATCTCTTTACTTTTTTCATCTTCCCATCCTCTCCCATCCTATTCCCTTCCAGAAATTTGTGGAAATCTCTCAACTTGTTGTTTATTACTTATCCCAAATCTTTTTTTTTTTCCTTCTAAGCTTTTATTTCAGTGGAAGTCTTTGGAGTGTGGAGAACAAATATTTATGCTTATTACTCAATTCTGAACTGGAGCTGCCTGATTAATCATTCTAAGAAACTGATTTTCACACTGATAGCCTTTATACTCATTCTTCCTTGGTTTTTTTGTTTGCCTGCCATGAAGGCAATGCTGTTAGACAAAAATATGAATTAGTTCCTGCCTTGTAAATATGAAGACAAACTTTGCATAGAAAGAGTAATGAGGTGAGACTTTTAATGGGCTTTGGAAAAGCCTCACTTACATTTGTCTTTTATCTTAAGCAGTTATTCAGGCTATGGAAGAAACATAGATTTTGATATACAGCTTTTCCATGTAGCCCTGAGTAAATCATTTAACCTCGTAGCGTCCAGGCTCAAGTCAATACAATTATTCTTTTCGA
Organism: Vicugna pacos; assembly: GCF_048564905.1. Taxonomy (NCBI): domain Eukaryota; kingdom Metazoa; phylum Chordata; class Mammalia; order Artiodactyla; family Camelidae; genus Vicugna; species Vicugna pacos. Next base: position 58,223,810 of record NC_133001.1, read on the forward strand.
TGTCACAAGATCACTGTAAGAAAACACAGCCAAGCGCATGATACCTGGCAAGCGCTTAATACATTCGCTCTACGTGGATTCGTATGTACGCAACAGGGCACTGAAAGAATAATGGGGAGCCAGATCTCTTTAAGAGGTGCATTCGAGTAGATGAGATGTGTAAGTAAATAGTCCATTTCATTACGGTGTTAGTTACCTTCTACCACTCCCCCTGTTCCACCCCCATCACCCCTGGTGATGCAGCCGGGGCCACAGGAGAGCTCCACATGCTGACGTGAGAGAGGCTGAGAAGGACTCTGGTGGAGCATGTGGAGCTAAGATCAGAAAAGTATAAAGGATGAAGGTAAGGCAGGAGTGACAGAGACCCTTGAATACCTAATTAGAATGATTCAAAGAGAAAATTTGGGCTGCTATAACGAAATACCTTCACTGGGTGGCTTATTTCTCACAGTTCTGGGGGCTAAGTCCAAGATCGTGGCATCAGCAAGTTTGGAATCTGGTGAGGGGCCCCTTCCTGGTTCATAGGTGGCCAGTTGTTCCCTGTGTCCCCACATGGTGGAAGGGGCAAGGGAGTGCTCTGGGGGTCTCCTTTATTGGACATTAGCCCCATCATGAGGGCTCTACCCTCATGACCTAAAGGTCCCACCTCCAAAAACCATCTCCTTGGGAGTTAGAATTAAAACATTTGAATTTTGAGGGAACAGCCTATGATAATCACCAAATAGAGCAGGTTTAAGACTCTGTGTTCAAAGAAAGCGTGTTTAAACTGTAAACAGTTTCCCGTGAGTGTTGTGGGAAGACCACCAGACCAAGAGCTTAGTGTTTCAGGATCCACGTTAGCCGTGTTGCTAGTTGGTGCTTTGGCTCTGAGAAGCGTCCCTGAACACCTGCGTCTGTCTGCACGACAAGGGTTAGGGACGGAGTCTTCTTTCTAGATATAACGTCTCCTCGTAAAAAATTACGACATTTTCTCTTTGATGGAGTAAGAAACGAGGTACACATCTTAGGTGTAAACACGCTGCATATATCAAGACAATAAAATATATATAAAGTTTACAGTTAAGTTAAAGAGACACCAAGAAAGTGTTAAAACAATTTTAGAAAGGCAAGTATAAAAATGGATGGGATTCGTGCAACTCTAAATAAATCAAGCCCGACTTTTGAAAGAACTGCCAGTTAATCAGTCCAATAACGTTCAGATCCGTGCTTTTATAGAATTAGGCTTATGAGAAAATAACTATAATCCGTGGAGAATAATGGTTTTATTTCAACCTCGCCAATCAGATGCACAATTTACAGGCATAAAGACACCAACACAAACGTAGTATAAATATCCACTGTGATAATAAAAGCTATTTATTAAAAATTTAGTCTAACATTTCTCATGAGAAGTAAAACTATTCCAGTGCTTTGTAAAAACTGACTCCATAGGGGTCTTGATAAAATAGCAAATGAGTTTCTTAATGTTATGAGCTTTTGAAAACAATCCATGCAAGAGAGCTGTATTGCGTTTCGGCAAGACAATTGGATCAGATGCCCCTCACTGATGAAGGCAGAGGACCTAATTTGGGATTCATCAGTTTTCCTTTTCAGAATTTCAGTAAAGCCATATGAGATATTCGATTTGTGTTTGAGCAGGCCTGGCTTCCCAGTGCAGGTCATGGGTCTCAGAGCATTTTGAAAGGATGGACCATTGCTGCCTTGTTCCAGGAAGAACTATTCCAGAAAAGCCAGAGGAAGTCAGCGAGGCTGCTGTCGCAACACAGATCAGACCGTGTCTCATGCATTGTGGGAGCTCAATAAATGCCTGTGGATATAAAGTCCAAATTGGTGGGACTTGATTTTTCTGAGGCGGTGGTAGAAGAACCTGGACTTGAGCCTAAAGATGGGTCTTTACCCCATAATGAAGCATATCATTTCTGAGACTTAGGGCCTTCGGCTGCCCCCAGGTGTGATTGCTTGACTGGGACTTAGTCAAATAAGAACCACGACAGTAATGATGCATAGAATAGTTAAGTTTCAAATCAGACAAAAGGATGCTTCAAGGATCCATAAACTTCAAAGGGACAAGTAGACACTGGCTTTGATGGTCGTTTGGGATACTTTGTCTCCCTTGTTATGAAAAATTATAATGAATCCATCTTTCCTTTTCTGACCCTCTTCTTTCTCTAGCAGAGCTCTGTCCAGTTTTGTTTCTGTTTTTTTTTTTAAATCCTAGACATTTGCCTGAAATTGAAGCTTGCAGCTATCAATGATGCTGTCATTCAGTTTCCAAGCCCGTGAAAGTGATCCGCGTCCTCTCATAGCTCCCTCCATCTGCAGCCCCGACTCAGCGATTCTGCGAAAGTATTCTCACAAGTCACGGGGAAGCAGGAAGAGGAAGGATACCAGCCAAGCTGTGCCGATTGTTCCCACAGCACAGCCAGCCTGCCAGCTTGGAATCCAGTACAATGGAAAAACTGGAACAGATTAGAAAAAGGAGAGGCCAGCGTTCCCAAGGATAAACGGAAGAGGCAACTCAGGGCACAACCTAGCCGGTCCCCACCAGCTACCATGCAAGATCATTGAGCCCCGGCATGCGGCTGGACTCTGAGAAAAGGCTGAACAGTTTCATTATCAGCCCGCACATCTGGACATTTACAACCAAGCAGGATAATCACATCTAAGGGAGAGGACCCATGATTATCCCTTCCGCCCCAGGCCCATCCTCCGTCTTTAGATCAAACCAGCCTTGCTCCCCCGCTGCCAGACCTGCTAACAGAAACCACACAGATGTGCTGGTGAGCCCCACGATGGACTTTTAAACTTCCAGACTCAGTGTGGCCTTGGGTGGCTTCAGCCAGCCTTAAACCGATCTCTTGTTAGTTTCACAGTCTCTAAAGGGGCTGTGCCAGTTTCAAGACTTCTTGTGACAATAACTTCATCCCTGACCCTTGTGCCCTCAATACGGTCTTCTGTTGGTTTCGAGGATGATAGACATCACCACAGGGAACTCCTGTCCACACTGCCACTGGTTTTCTCCTCCTCAAAATTCAGTAATAACGCCCTGCCTCTGTGTTGTGTGTTTTTGTCTTGCTGGAAATTATTCTCCACGTTAGCTGTACCAATTTACCTTCCCAGCAGTAATACATGAGAGTTCTCACTGATCATCCACATTTTTGGCCAGTTTGACAGTTTGATATGGTATCCCGTTGTTGAATTTTACATTTTGACTTCTCATGAGGCAGAAAGTTTCCCCGTACCTTTTAGATATTCAAGTTTCCGCCCCCATTTGTATTTTTCTATTTTGGTTGTGTATCTATTTTGGCTTTTATTGGATTGTTTATCTAATTAGATTGTAATGCTACATATATTCTGGTTATGAATTTCCCCCATGCTTTGTGAGTTGCACATGCCTGTACTCTGTCTGTGGCCTGTCTTTGAATTTTGTTTGCGATATTTTTCTCAGTTTTAGTATATATAGCCACACTTACCATTCTTTTTTTCATTTTGAGATTGCGTTTTTAAAGTCTTGTTTAGGAAAGACTTCCATATCCCAGTGGTCATAAAAGCATTCTCCTAGATTTAGCAGGGGGAAAAATACACCAAGTTTTGCCTTTCAAACTTTAAGATTAGGCACTTAGAATGTGTGATTTTATAGATGCATAAATGACTGCTGCTGCATCTCCGCTCTGTGTGTGCACTTCAATTAATTCATTCTGTCTCCTTTTGCAACTCTTCTAGTCTCAGACCTTGGGGATACTTTTATAGGTTCCCATCAGTTTCCATTTGCACCCCTCTTGTCTTTTCATATGCGTCTCCGCTATCCTGATGGCTCAACAAATCTGCCTCCAGGCTTGGTTCTGGTATCTCTTCTCCATGACACTCAAGACAACAGCACCCACCTCCCACTAGCTGAGTTCACTAGGATGCCATAAGGCACCTCAGGCTCAAAGGGACAGCTATGTTCCTCACCATGTTCGGTCCCTCAGTGAGTGATTTTCCAGATCCAGTCTTGGGGTGAAAGATACAGAGGAAGGAGACTAGCAAGATGTCTTATTCTCCGTGGGACCCTGGACCACAGGTCAGTTCCGTAAGCAGTGCCTCATTTACTCTTACCTGTAACATGGGAATAACAGCATCTCCCTCCTCCTGCTGCGGTCAAGTTCAGCAAAACATATAAACTGTAAAGCTGTGTGTGTTAGAACAACGCCTGTCACGTCTCCGGCGCCATAGGAGGGTCAGCTAATTCATTTTTAATTCCTCCTGTATGCCAGCTAGACTATTCTTTATCCATTGGTCAGAGAGAATGAGACGATTTTATGCCATATATGTAACATGGTCTTAAAGTTGTCAAGGTTCACATTGAAAAGACATCCCCCATCACGGCTATGCACACGTGGGGATTCAATTTCCAGAATCCTGGAATGCCTTGAAGAAACTGTCCCAGGGTTCATCCTATCGTGTGGGCGTCCTTACACAAAGCGATCTTCCCAGGAAGCCTCCTCCACAGGTTCCCGGGAGGCACGGTCTCAGTCCCCTCTGCTCTCTTTCAGGCCAAGAGGCAGCGTGCGTCGTGACGGGGAGGAGGGCTGTGATCACACACGCCACGCCGAAGGGCCCCCACACGCGCCAACTGCACCGGGACCCAGAGCCATGTTCTGGATGAGTGTTGTGATTGTTTACCCAGCTGTTCCTATCAGGATAATTAATATAATTAACAATCAAGACTCTAATTATAGATGTTTAACAAGAGACATTTATAATCACCCCTCAAACCTGATCTAGATACATAGGAACCTTTCACTGAGTGCCTACTGAGTGCTCCACACATAGCACGTCATTTAAGTCTTACAGCAATGTTTCAAAGGTAGATATCAAATTTAGGAATAATTTAATTTAAAATTTAAGAGCCGAGGTTGATTTACTGCTCCCCTGGGAAAACAATGAACCATGAACTGGGTGGCTTAGTCACTTGAAATTTACCCCCATATTTCTGGAGGCTAGAAGTTTGAGATCTTAGACATTTGAGACGGAAGTCTAGGTGGTTTGGGATCTTTCTGCGGGCTGTAAAGGAGAAGTCTGTTCCAATTTCTTGTAGACGGCCGTCTTCTCCCTGTGTCATCAAGTGGTCCTCCCTCTGTGCCTGTCTGTATCGGTGTCCAACTGTCCTCTTTCTGTGAGGACACGATCATATCGGATTCGGGCTCACCCCAACGACCTCATCTGAACCTGATCATCTGCAAAGACCTTATTTCTGAATAAGGCTATGTTCTGAAGTACTGGAGGTCAGAACGTCAACATCTTTGAAGGTAACACAATTCAGTGCAATTATCCAGTGAGAAAGAGACAAAGCTGGACTTAAATGTAAAGCCCTTTCCATCTGTGCCAGACTGTCCTGATCTCCTCCCACCTTGGGCCTGTCTCCCGCCCAGCTACCTCTCGGAAGCCTCACTTGCCTTGTTGCTGTCCATTCTCTTGGTGGAGAGCCCTGCCCTCTTCTCTCCTGGGTCAGCATTTAAGCATGCTCAGATCTTCCTTGTCTCACAAACCGTGTTGTGTTTCTGAGTCCCGTCTCTACTGGCAGCTATTATCCATCTCTCCTCTGTTTCTCAGCTGAACAAGCTGGAATTACGAGCTCCCATTACCATTCCTTCCCCTTTGGACATGCTCCTCTGTCTTCCACACCAGTCATCCCCCCAACAGGGCTTCTTCCAGGGTCATTGGAGCCCCACATCACTGGGTGCCGGGAACACTTTGACATCATCTTCTTACCGGAATCCCTCAGCACGTTTTATCGGCTGGACCATTCTCTCCTTCAAACACTGGTTTCTGTTCCTTTCATTTAAAAGTTGAAATCCTCACGGGCACCTTTAATCTTTGAAATAAACTGTCTCCCTGAGCATTTTCGTCTGTGCACCTCCTGTCCTCTGGTGAGCCCCAGTGAACCCCTCTGCCCTGACTACCCAGCTTCGTCTTCAACATCTCCATCCACGTGCCTCCCAGAAACCTCAGATCTAGCATGTCCAAAATCAGCTCCACTTTCCCGTGATCCCCAAAGTGCTGCCTCTTTCAGTGCAGTCAACTTGGCCAATGGCACTAAAATGGTTTTAAATTGGGTGATGAAACCGTGAAGGTTAATTCTGACTTGTCCTCTTCCTGTCCTTCCTCCCTTCAGCCCCACCGACCCCCACATCCTGTCAATTCCATCACCTCCGGCAGGACAAGGGTGTGGGCATCCCAGGAAGCAGAGAGAAACAACTCCTTTACTTCAACTATCCCCCAGGAACTTTGTCTAAAAGTTAGTTTTGATAATTTCCTAGTCTTTCAAACTGAGAAATTTCAGTGTCCAAAGAACGTCACCAAAACACCTCCAGGAAGACGCTCATCAGCACAGAATGAGAAAGAAGAGGAAATGCACACGCTCTTTCCTTCTTTCTGTTTTCTCTTCTCTGACTAACAGGCATTTTGTATTTTGTCCTGGGCCACTGCTTCAGGGGAAGGGAAAAAGGCTCAGAGCTGATTGCTGCTGCTTAGAAGTGAGAAGCCATTTGACATGTTTACCGCATAGGAGCTTTTATTTCACTGAGAAATTACATTGATAAACACCAGGTCCTCTTATTGTGTAGGTTAAAGAAGCATGTCTAAACCATGATGCTTCTGAATTAAAAAAAGAGAGCTCCGAAGAGCCCGTGGGCTCTGGTTGGGATGACAGTGTCTGAGACACCAGTGTTTGCTCTGAGGGGTGGGAAGGGGCCCCCGTGAAACAGAGCGCGGTCTGCGACCAGGGCTTCGGAGCAGGAACCACAAGCAGACAGAAAACCGAGGGTACAGAACCGCATTTTAACATGTAGACACGCTGCCTGTGATCTTTCATGGAACTGACAACTGCAGCAAATAGCCCAGGCTTCACTCCGTTCTCTTCCTGTCCTTAACTAAGAACAGACCCAGCATCCTGCGGCCTCGGCGAGAGGGGGTCTGGGGGAGGGGTGGAGGCTGGGGTGCGGAGGAGGGGCGGGGCCGGGGACAGGGGGAGGGCAGGGCCGGGCAGCTGGGAGAGGGGCTCCTAAAGGGCGGGGACACGGCTGCACCGCAGCTCACAGGCAGCCTCCCCCCCCCACCTGACATAGCCAGCTAAAGGACTTTGGACATATTGGATTCTTTTGATTTTATTTTAGGAAAAATAACTTCTTTTTTTTAGTCACTGAATTAGTCCAGTTAATGAACAGTATTTTCCTTTTCTTCAAAATAGAAAGACTTAAACATGACCTATCACCCAACTCTCTGGGCTCGATTTAAACCAACGTGACAAGCCTGGTGGGTTTTTACAAGCTGCCCTTTCCTGTCTCCCCGTGATCCAGGTTAAGAACGTGCCACATTGGGAATACTGACAGTTTTGTAAGAGTGACGTGGAAGACCCACGCAAGGAAGACCTCAGATATGTGCTGTAGCCCATGTGCCGTGCCAGGTAATTTAATACGTGAATAATGCTGTAGCGAGATGCCATCTGTCACCTTCATATTCGAGTACAGTACACTGAGGCCCAGGGAGGTAGGGTGGTGTGACCGCCGCGTGGTCCCCTGAAGCCCAGCTCTGCAGAGCTCACTGTGATGTTCACAAGAGCAACGCCACGCTGCTGGGATCTGTGCAGCCAGTGCCCGGAGGTCGGCTGGAAGGACGTAAGTCAGTCAGCACCATCCCTATTTTACAAAGATGACCAAGTTGCTGGTAGCCGTGTCAGATCCATCTACCTGATACCTCACGTTGCTGCCACCATCGTGAAGATGACTTGACCCCGGCCCTGGATCTCAGCAGGAGTGTAAGTTCTGTAAGGAAAACACGTCACACAGTGCGGCACGCAGAGCATCCACTTAATCCAGAATCTGCCATGGGAAATCTCCGCAAGTGTTACCCCCTATAGGATGCGTGTGGTGACTAGGATTGACGCTCGAGAGGGCTGGGATGCAAGGTAAGGTTCTATCTGAAGACCTTCCACTCAGGACTCTGCAGAACCAAGGCTTGGCGCTCTCACCTCCTCCCTCTCCGTCCATCCCCACACCCCTCCACCCTCGGGGGCTGCACCTCCTTCGCCCAGACTCCCCGCCGTCCCCACCCCACCCTCAGAGTCCAGAGCATGGGTGCAGCCAGCCTCTCCCTTGCACCTGCACAAAGGAAAGGGGATCTTCTTGGTCAAGGACTCTTCATAGACGAGAGTGTTTTTGCTTTCATTTTTTCAACCTGGTGGGAAAGAAAGAATGTCACAAAGCCAACAATAGGTATCAGATCACAGCAATAACCAAAGGCAGCCGGTCTCAGTCTTGGCTAATGTGAAGAGGCAGCGGCCTCCAGTGACTAGTGACAAAGAGGCACCGGGGTTACGGTCAGAGGGACAGAGAAGTGCCAGAAGCCAGGAAAGGCAGCGAGCGTCCAGGGACGGCGCTGACCCAGCGCAGCTCTGGAAGGTCCTGTGAGGGTCGGCTGTGCTATCCTGCATTCTGAAATTGGAGAGTCTCTGACGTTTTTGTCCTAGAAATGTCAAATTGCAACCATTCATCTTTAAGAGCAAGGAGCCCCAAGTTCCCAAACCAGGTGATGCTGGGTTTCCGTCCTGAACACAGAAAACCCATGTGAGCTCCCAGGAGCTCTTGCCTTGAAGTATTTATTTTGGGGGAAATGACAGCATTTTTCTACTTATATCCAGGAATGTCGTGGCTCCTCCAAGTTCCTAAAACTTGCCTCCTTCCGTCCACTCTCACTTTCCTTCTTGCTGGCCACCCTGCCTCCTCCTCCTCCTCCCCTCCTTCCTTCCATCCTTTCTCTTCCTCCTTCTTTTGCTAAGCTCAGTCTGATAATCTGAGAAGCTCTTCCTTCTGGTTTTAAGGGGAAGGTTTTCCACCTGGCCAGAGCCAAAATGTGAAGCCATTGGTTTCTCTTGCGTCGGGGGTCAAGCAAGCACTGGCCTCCACATCCTCTCCCGAACGGAAGACAGCCGTTCGGTGCGCTGATGGCCTTCAGCACTGGAAGATGAAGTGCGGTGATAAATTTGAGAGCATATGCATATCCAACCAGTCCGCTAAGCAGGGCTAAGTTAATTCTGTGTTTTACACCAACCTTGTATGGTTTTCTTATAAATAAGATTTCAGTTGAGAAACCTAAGGGAAAAGTATGGTCTGGCTCCTCATTTCAAAGTGGAGGATGAAATATTTGCATGATCTTTGCTCCTGATCAAACCAGTACTTGCAGCCTTTGTCTCCCACTGAGCAGCTCTGCGTCCCTGACAGGCTGACCCACCTCTTTGGGCGTGGGTTTCTCTCCTGTAAGCTGAGAGGGTCCGGGGAGAGTCTGGAATCCCTCCCTGCTTGTCTCTGATTCTTTCACTAAAACAACCACAGCCCCACCGGTTTCTTTCAGGTCCTTAAAAATTATTTGAATTTTAAAACCTTGCAAATGCTACTTTCTGTAAGTGGCGTCAGGACCATGTGGAATAGAGCCAGCCTGAGCGGACGCAGGGTGCAGACGACTCCCTGGGTCACTTCTGTCCTGCAGGACTGCCTTTCCTCCTAACCCTGTGACTCTGCTCCCCCGCTGCCACCTGAGCTGCGGGCACCTTCATCCCAAGATCATCAGCCTTGCTCAGCACCCTTCCTCCCCAGCACACTTCCATCCTCTTCATCCTCTTTCTTCTGTCTCCAAAGTTGAAACAAACCAGGGCCGTCTTTCCCTGTCTTGGGACCTATGGAGTCAGGGGATGTTGGGGCAGAGGGGGACGTGAAATCATTTAATCCCAGACCTTGTCGTACGGCTGGGGACACCAAGCTTACAGAGGGGGAAGTGGCTTGACCACAGGACCGTGCTGGCAGAGCCAAGGCAGAGCCCGAGTATCTGACTCTCCCCACTTTCCCTAACAAAAGGGTGGCAGTTGCCAAAACAGAGTGTGCACTTCTCTGCAGCCTTAAATCCCAGGAACCGAGAACGTTTAGCGATTGCAATCAACTGAATTATCAATGAGCGCTAATAACCCTTCGCTGCTCCTTCACAAGGAGCCTATCTGGGTGGAAGAAACATGTAAAAGTCAAGCTCATCAAGGGGATGCCTCCACAAAGTGTGCTGGTGCTGGGGGGGGGGGGTTCCGCCACCAAGCAGGACGACGGGGGTCACGTGGTGCGTGGAGGTGGAGAGGAGATGTTCCCAAGTACCATTCGGATGGAGCCACGTGTGCCACTAGTGCGAAGGTCAGCCCTGTGGCCAAGGTCATGACTTCTGAGTATTTCCTTTGCTTTCTGGGCAAACCTGTCTAATCCTATCACCCTTATTTCATCTGAGCAACTGCCCCGTGATGGTTACTGTGTTATTATTATTGGTCCTTGTGTAGGGTCATAGAAATGCATTGTCTCTTCATCTGTTTGTTACCAGATTTTTAAGTGATATTTAACAGAGCACAAATGCTCTGTTTGAGGAAACTGGAGCTTTACTGGAAGATTTTCCCGTGCAGAACACTGGCTGGAATCGATGGATCTGCATTATTTGTAATCTCTAGGGCTTTTCCCCCTGGCCTCACTTAACCGTCCCTTACATCAGGGATGTATCAGCAAGCCTGCGCTTGCTGCTTGGCGTGACCTCAGCTGGACTACCAAGGGAAAACTCTGGGAAGCACCCGTCGGCCAGAAATTAAAGGCTTGTCCGTCTGTGTCAGTTTTGGCCACTAGGTTTTCCCAAGCCCAGGGGAATGATCTGAGATCCTAAAGACAGGAACACTTCCTTCTCCCTTCTTGGGCAGGAAGGAAACAGACCTTGGGAAGTTCCTAACAGACAATGGATTCTGGATTCTAGGTGTCCAGAGTGTGAGCCACTGGCTGGGCCACCTTCTAGACTCATCACATGCGTCATCTGTGACTCTAAGTCACCATGCAAGAAGGTCATTAGACCCATCAGAGGCCAATGGACCGAGTCACTGACATGGAGCATGTCTGGCCCAAGATCAGAACATAGGCAAGTAGAAAATCGGGGGCTAAACTCAAGTTTCTCAAGTTTTTCTTTCCGTTTTTTTTTTTTCATACTGACTCTGGGCAGGAACATAAGAAGACAGGTTAATCCAAACCTCCTGTTTCAGGAGCCCTATCCACGCTGGAACATTCCATGTGAGGACCCTGTGTCTCGACTCTGATGGATGACAGTTGGGGTCAGGGACAGGGACGGCATCTCTGAGTTAGTGGCAGTACAGTAGCAGGGTTGGGGAGGTGCCAGGGTTTGTGGCTGACTTCTTGGTCTGAAATTACTACCACGGTCACCATGAGGGACCCTGGCTAACGGTCAGTCAATAAAGCCATGCATGGACCTTCAGTTAGTTACTGGAGTGCGGAGGGATGTTTAGAAACTGGAGAAGAGCAGATGTTTCTTATAGTGCGAATTGCATCCATGTGAGAAGTTTACAAGGAGTTCAGTGAAGTGCAGGATAAACTTGTGAAATATTTCCAGGCGTTTACTGGGGATTTATGACGTGCCTACTAAGTGCCAAGCGTGGCAGCAGATGTAAAGCGTAAGAGACATGGAGAAGACAAAGGTGTGATCCAGAGAGGCGTTACTGCGGGGGACGTCAGTGGGGTGTGTGCGGACACGGGGCGGTGGAGCACAGGCAAAGTGCTTTCCCGGCAGAGGGGAGGGCGCTGGCACAGGCGCAGGGCGGCTTGATGAGATGCGGGAAAAGCTTGAATGCTTCGCACATGGAGGGGCACACATGTCGGGAAGTGATGGAAACCACAGGCAGCCCGGGAGCAAGCTACAGTGCACACATGCTTGTCAGCCCGCCTCTGGCATCCCATCGGCTGAACTCCCATTGGTTGAAGCAAATCACGTGCTAAGCTCAGATTTAAGGGCTAGGAAAACAGGCATCACCTCGCCGGGGAGTCCCTGCAGAGTCACACTGCGAAGGGCCTTCAGCAGAGGAAGGCAGGGGTCCAGGACCAGTCTTTGTGGTCAGCCTTAGGCGATGAGCTCCCGCCCTGCCCGGCTGAGCGCCCTGCAGTGATGGGCGTGTTCTGTCGTGAACTGTCCAGGGCAGCAGCCCTAGCCACGTGAAGCCGCCGAGCACTTGAAAAATGGCCTCAGTAACTAGGGATCTGAATATTAACTGGACTCAGTTATAATGAATTACATTCAAATAGCCACACTGGCTAATGGTTACTGTATTAGAGAGTACACAACACATTTCCAATGCTTTTGACGGAGTCCAGTTTACAAAACCTCTATTTTCGTTTCCCCTGGTGTTAATCTGAGCACGGACGCAGTTTGCTTAAGCATCACCAGCAAAAGACAGCCCCTTTCGACGACGTGCCAGGCCCTTCTGACGTTCTCTGTCCTCGAGAATGGTTGTACCTCCTTGAAGCTTCTGGCAAGGGCAGTCGTCTCACGCCGAGTCTCCTTATATCTCAAGGTGAACCCTGAGCTGGTGTCCAGGAGACAGATGGCCAGCTTCAAGGGCCAAACGCATCTCTCCGAGGGCTGCCTTGGGGCTTAATACAAAGCCTCGGGGTTCTCCCCCGGGGGCAGCCCAGAAACGTGGAGGGCAAGGGTGCCACCACCTCCGGGGGCAGCGTTCCGCTGCTGGGGCCTCGAATCAGCAGATAGATGCGGTAGCCTCCCCACTATGGGGGCAAGTCTGAGACGCCTTCTCTCTGGCTCCTCAGAGCATTCTCAGTCTGTCCTCAGTTCCAGGCTGCCTCCATCACTGCCTGTCTCCCTTTCCCCGTTTTCCTCTGACTTCCCGTCACTTTGACTTCCTGGGATTGACTCCCAGGTAAGCGCCCTGCAGCCGAGGTTTTGTGTAACGCGCTACTTTCGGGAACCCCAGAGCTGTTTCCGCACAGAGAGATGGTGGCCTCCAGAAAAGTTCAGATTTGGGCAGAAGATCGTGAGTTCAATTTGGGGCATATGAAGTCCAAACAGTTAGACACTCAAGAACTATTTACTAAAAAACCGGACGAGTGAAGTCAGCCCATGTCCTTGCTTCTTATCATCTCCCATGTGAAGAGGAAGACGCGATACTTACCAGCCAGGTAACCAGAATTGAGTGAAATCTATCACATTCAAATTCGAAACGCTCTGTGGTTCTGTGAAGGTCAAGTAATGTAACGCACCTTACAGACAACCAGGTAAATGATTTGTCCAAAGCGGCCCTTGGACGTGGTCACGCTTTCTGCTGCTCGTGCAGCGGATGGTGCTGCTTCTCCTGCAGAGCAAACGTTCGTTCCTCGTCCTCTAAATTGCATCCAATGCGGCTGGGTGTATAATGGAGCAAGAAGGGAACGTTCCAGGTGTGCAGATTATCAGGTTATCAACTAAGAAATCACGTTCCGTGCCTAGACTAATAATATTTTCAGACGTTCTCTTATTTAACCTTCCAAAGACTGTGCGACCTACGTGTCTCATTCTCCGCATGCTGTTCGTCAAAAATTGAGAACTAGAGAAGTGCATTCCATTGTCCAACATCAAATATTAAGAGGTGGCAAAGACAGGACTTGGGCCCAAGTCCTATGAACTTAAATTCCACCTTCCACAAATTATACCTGACTTTCTAGAACCTCTGACCTAACATTTGAATGCATGTTTCAGCTCAAAGGACTCTCTAAAATCTGAGAACTTTCTATCACATACATTTAGTCTGCTTTGGCATTCTCCTTTCAAGAGCATCAAAATGAAACTCTGGCCTAACCCCCAAATAACCCCCCTTGGCTGTTTATTAATGCCAGAAATCTTAGAATTGCAGTTTTAAACTTCAGCTTAAGCCATTCAAGATATTTTTTTCCTTTTAGGTCATAACAGAAATTCTCCTAGGGCGCTTCCAAATCAGGCCAGATAACGCACTTTTATCTTAATGTGGTAGCTTACCACGTAAAACTCACACATCATCAACAGCTCTTTCTTACTTTGAGCTGTATTTTGTGGTTCTCCCAGCCCTCGTGTCTGCACTGCTGCTTCCTTCCAGATGCAGATCAGACTTGGAAAGAGCCCCACAGTGGGGTGGATCGCAGTCCCTGAGCGCTCACTGTGCACCGAAGACTGTGGCCCAGGCTTCACTTTTTGTCCCATTTAATTTTGCCAATGCCCCTCTCCGCCCCGCCACGTGTCTTGTTAGTGCTGTTTTTACAGACGGGGCACCAGACTCAGAGACTGGTGACACGTTTGCCACTGCACGGCCACTCAGGACGTAAACCCAAGTCCTCTTGTTTTCTGTGCAGGAGACCTGCTTTACAAAAGCCCCAGTTGGGAGAGTCCCAGAAGGGCTGGAACCACGGTGCTGTGAGTCCAGGTCCATCGGGCTGGCCCTATGAAATCGCTGAGACTCCACCTTGTTTGACACGAGCACGTTTCACACGGCCCCACCGAAGTCCTCGCACTGCAGGGACCACGTTCCGTCTCCGGGTTCCTCGGGTCTGGATGGTGCTCACGCTGCCCACCTGCCCGGGGCTCTGTCTGCATCTCAGCTCCCGACTGGAGAGGCCAGCTGGACGCTGTGGATGAAAGAGCTGGTTATCTCCCTGACGCTCTCACAAGGAGCTGCTGCTTCTCTTCCGTGTCTTACGTGCAGGTGCCTGGCTTTGCCACCACATTCTAGGTGCTCAAGCCCCGTGATTCTACTCGGACCTCCTTCCTGTATCCTGCCAATCCTGCTCTTCCCACTCGGGATGATGGACACAGCGCCCAGCCTCCACCTCCCTCGGCAGCGCGCCGTAGAAGGGGCTTCGGAATCACACAGACTTGGCTGTGCTCAGGTAGACTCCCCGAGGAGCAGCCCCTGAAACAAAGATTTGAGTGTAAAGTTCATTTGGGGAATTATTCTACAAATGAGACAGAGATGGGAGGAGAGAACTAGAAAAGTGCATTCTTTTCTGTTTGTCATCAAACAAGTATGACTAGTGTTAACTCGGTCCTTCTGGAGAAGTCTGCAAGCTGATGTGGACCACATGCCCTGGGGTTCACAGAGCAGGGGGCGCGGGCGCTGGGAGGTGCAGTCAGTTGCCAGGCGATGTCCGTCCCCGGGCACGGCGCCCCGCCTGTGGGAAGACACGGTGGGCTTTGGTGGCCAGGAAAAAGCCACAGGCCAAAAACCTCAGGTCCCAGCAGCTAGAACTTGGCCAAACTTGCACTGGACTAACCAGGGGTGGGGGACACAGAAGGGGTGCTAACACTGGTTTGAGTTTAAACTTCAGCTTTACGTGGCCTTGGGCAACTTTTTAACAACTCAGACCTTCAGCGTGTTAGGACAGCTGTGACATAGTGATACTTCACTAATGGGAGTGAGGAGTGAAACCGTGGCCGCTGGTCTACGTGAACTAGAGATGCATAAAGCCACATGTTTTATTGGAAACACATTTTATCCCATTGGGGCCAAGCCTTTTCCCTATGTCTGAATTTTATTCCAGAAGTCTGTGAGGGGCAATCCTAGGTTCTTCCTTAACGGTGAAGTCGTTAGCACTTTCCGCTTAGAGAGTGCTTCCTGGCTCCGGATCAGCAGCGAAGCCATGAGGTATCTTGTTTTTGTTTGTTTGCCTTCTGTTTGGGTGTTTACCTTTCTTCCTGGCGTAAACCATGGCTTGCCTTCAACAACTGGGTCTTTGTAAAGCCCGTGTGTCTGGATCTTGTTTGGGGCTAATAATTTTTCAAGACTGTTTGCTGCTGTCTCAGAAGTGACCTGAGATATAGACAGCAGGACCACAAAGATAAAAAGGTCTTGATGGATTTAATTTAGGAAGAGACTGGGCTTGAATTCAGCCAATATGGAGCCCTTGATCTCCGTATGGGGAATGGGAGTGACCTGGGGCCCTGGGGCAGGGATGGGTGACCTCCGTGAAGACGCGGTCAGATGGCCATCCTCTCCCCAGACAGACTCCCAGGGGCAGGTGCTCTCCTGGCTTCCTGCCTCTCTCCAGCAGCGACCAGCCACCATCCAGATTCATCTTGGTAGTGGAGGAATTGAGCAAACGTCAGGGGCCTGGCCTACACCCATCAGAAGCAGTGGGTTGCAGTTGAGAGGGATTTAGACCGGGAGTTTGTTTGGTTTGATCTGGGCAGATTTAGCATTTTGCAACTTCCAAGCAATTTGATCTTTGGATCTGGTCCAGACTTTGAAGCGAGACAGACCTTTTGCTCAAATCCCAGCTCTGCCTCTCACAAGTTGAGCAAGATAACGAATCTCCCTGTCTCCATTTTTATATAAAAGGAGAGCAAAAAATATCTACTTTACAGGATTACTGTGAGGCTTAGAAATAAGCCTTGTAAAATTCTTGGCATGGAATCTGTGCTCAATAAGTAACAGACGTCTCTGTGCCTTTCAGACATTTTTGGTTGGATGGCCCATTATCGCTTTAAACACAACAAGTCAAAATCAAATTTGTGTACTTCTTTCCTAAACAGATTTCTCGTCTGATTTTCCTTTTCCTGATACTTTCCCTACAGTGTTTCCATCTTCCGTCCGTAAACTTGGCTCTTACTGTCCCTTCTTGCAGCCCCGTCCATTTAGTAAGTTGCAAAGCTACACATCAACAAACCGAAATGATGGAGGTTCACTAGGGCTCTTCCCATCCCGCCTCGCGGCCACGCCGCTGCCTCCGTAACTAGCTAGGACATCACATCCGTCACATCCCTGCGTGGAGCCGCCCTCCATCGCTTCACCTGACGTTTGGCGTTATCTTCAGGACCAGCGGTTCTCATGTTTGCCAGGCGCCATGCAGTGAGTGTGGATTTTACAGAAGCAAATGCCGTGATGGAGACTAGAATTGAGTTCACAACTCTTTACTGAGAAGCCAAAGCAGGATGGGGTAAGTCTACCAGGTGATGAGGGTAAGAGGGAAGAAATGAGGGTGAGAGAGGAGTCCCGAGGTCTCCTGAGGAGACAGGGTCTGGGACGGGCAGGAAATGTGCATGAGAAGCTGTGTTTCTCCTGCCCAGAATTCATGCCTCTTTTCCCCTCTGGCCACAAGACCCTGGATTTCCCTTGGGGACCATGACTGCGTCACAGATGGCAGCTCAGACAGGTCTGCAGAGGGAGCCCCGGACCCGACCAACCAGCGTGGAAATTCCCTCCGGGTGACAGTGATTACTCAGTTCTGAACATGTGCTCCAAGACTCGTGGGGTGGTCTGCTGGAAAGATGTTGCGCTTCCACTCATCCTCAACCTCAGATCATCTTGCCATCTTGCCTCTGCGCAGAAACTGAAAGTGAAGCCAGCGCAGAGGGAAGCGGGGCTGAGAGATGAAGATGCGCTGGGCCGATGACACCGCCGAGCCTCCGGATCAGGGCTACCTCAGGACACAGCCCTGTTTTACCTAAGCCAGTAATTCCAGCTTTCTGTCCCAACCTCTCAAATTCCCATACTGACACGCCAAAAAGCCGTGGAAGTTCTGATGATGGCTCTAGTGCGTGAGGCGCTGTATCTCACTCCTGCGCGCTTGTGAAGAACCCCCGCGCTCTCTGTGGGTGCTTTACGCAGGTGCACGAGTTCACTGTGCCATATCTGCACGAGAGCATCTCTCCTCTTGCCGCCATGGCCACCGTCCTTGGTCAGAGAGGGTCACTCATTGAACCAGGAACAAATAGACCGTGTCCAACTGTGGTTGTAGCCTTTACTCATTTCTGTTGTCTCCATCAGAACCTCCTCTTGCTTTCCCCTCCAAAACCAACCAGCCCTTCAGAGCTCAGGTTAACTGCATCTTTTTTTATAAGTTTGATGGAGTGGCATCTCTTGATAGTATATGAAATCTGTAGTTTCCCTGATCACCTCCTCTGAATTACCAAAATGTTTGTTCTTCCTTCATGTCTCCAAGACCACACTTCTACCTGGGGTCCAGGTGCTGTTGTTCCACCACCTCTCCTGTAAGCATCTGCTGTCCCCAGTCAGATGACAAGCTCCTTCAGAGCACAGCCCGTCTGGCATCGTTCAGGTGGGTGAGGGTAAGTGCCCATCAGAGAGGCTCAGTGCTTTCCTAGAGCAGCTAGAAGAGAGTGTCTGTTCAAAGGTGCACCTTGTTCCAATATTAAAGGATGATCCAATCATTTATAATTTTGTAAACCATAATCATACACGCTGCTTTCCTTTTAAGCAGTGTGTTTTGAAACACTCATGTTCTATCAGCTGTGTCTAGAGCTGTGCTGATGGCAATTATTTTTTCTCAGCCGTCTTTCTCTCCCTCTCCCCACACACCACACACCCCCCCACACACATACCCACACACACAACACACACACAACACACACAACACACACACACACAACACACACACATGGAGTTGATTATTTGATGGAGAGCTTTTCCTCTATTTCAGAGTTTATGCCAATCATTTTTTGAAGGCTTAACTGCTAATAAGTCCAGTCTAAAACCAAATTTTGAGGAGCCAAAAAATATTCATCAGAACACTCAAGACCAGATGATTATACTTGGTTTCCCTGGGTTTGGGGATGCACGTTCCCATGGATGAAATACCGTGTCACATGCACACAAGACAGGCATCCCTTTGGTCATGGCGTTGCTTCCCCTTGTGCAACAGGATGGAGTCTGAATGGACGCCATGATGTACTAAGAGGGGTGCTGTGACTTTCAGGGGCTCCGGTAACCGAGGGAGCCTGAGCGCCCTTGCTCCAGACTGAGCAAGCTTGATCTTCACGGTGGAGGCACAGGGGGGCTGTGATGAGCTTGAGCAATGACCCACGGCCAAAAGGAGTTTTCATGTGAAATGTGAATAGTGAAGAGGCAGCTATCCGTGACTGTGTGACTCAAGCCCATTTCCTTATGGACTGATCCGTTGCGCAGCGTCTCTGTTCTTAGAGTGTTTTCCATCTCTGCACAGACTTACTCAAGAAAGAGTATAGTGATTATAAGCCCAAACCTTGATGGTTTGAGGCTGAGTTAGAAGCATATTGTAGCCATTATTTCCTGAGAAACACTTCTCTCGGGCTATGAGAGTAATCCTGGCAGGAAAACGTCTCCTCCGAGCTCTTCTCCATCACCTGCTTGGTTTTGACAAGTATCTGTATTAATGAACTTATATGTCCTGACTTTCCTTCAGGTTTTCAAAGAGTAGAGAAAGGATCACTTCTTCATTTCTTCAGACTGTGTGTTATAGACTGAATATTTGTGTCCCTTCAAAAATCACGTGTTAAAACCTAACCACCAAAGTGATGTGCCAGGAGGTGGGGTCTTTGGAAGGTGAGGAGGCCACGAGGGGGGAGTGGGATCAGTGCCCTCGAGAGGGAGGCTCCAGAATGTGCTCCCGAGTCCTCTCTCTGCTGTGTGTGCGTCCCCATGGGAAGACAGCTGTCTGTGACCCAGGAAGGGGACCCTCACCACTGTCAGCGCCCTGATCTGCTACTTCCCAGCCTCCAGAATGGTGAGAAATAAGTGTGTGTTGTTTGAGCTGCCTAAGCGGTGGCATTTTTGTTACAGCATCCTGCCTGGACTGAGACGCACATTTATACTCTTGGGTGTGATGGAATCAAACGTGACCAGACAGTCTTGCAGAGCACGGAACCCCTCCTGGGCCCGACCGTGGCTGTGTATGAGCTGAGTTGGACTCCTTGGGTTTCCCTAAGGAGAAGACAACATGCAGATCCTAGAAGGACCCAGCAGCTCTCCGGGGCGGGTGTGCACAGGACATCTCAGCAGGTTTCCTGGATCAGGACTGAGGCAGAGTGATTACTGTCAAGGATTTATCTTTCCCTCACGGCGTTATCATCCTGAGTCCCAGTGCATCTGTGTGTGCAAACAAACAAAATGTGGGAAACTTGGAGCCGGGTCTTGAGTGAACACATCCTGTTTTTTTTCTTACAATGGGGAAACACCCCGAACATGAAAATTTGTCGTCATGCTGTTCCAATAACAATGATTCAGTCTCAGGGTTTTAAAGGCAGAAGCTAATCACCCAGGAGTGTGAAAGAAACTTCTTTCCTACAGCAACCCAAACACAGAGGGTCACCAACAAAGAAAAGAGTCCTTCTTCGTCACTAATTGCTCATTCATTCATTCAACAAACATTTCTCAAGCACTCATTAAGTTTTTTTTAATTGAAGTACAGTCAGTTACAACGTGTCAGTTGCTGGTGTCCAGCACAGTGTCCCCGTCATGCGTATATGTATATATGTTTATTTTCACTACTTCAGCCACGATTCTGAGCGGAAGGACAGGGTCAGGCAAACAAGAAAACAAGTTCGCCCAGGATAGAAATGTTTTGTTCAGGAGTGTGTTTCTAGCCCTGCACCCCACAAGATACAGAAGGACAGACACCTGAAAAAGCAATGGCTTCTTTTTATGAGTTTAGGGGAGGGGGATCTATCCATGGTCTATTAAATAATTTTCTTCTCAGTGCAATAAATGCTTAGAATACTTGTCTCACCTAGAATTTTTTTTTTCAGTTTTTGTGTTTTGATGGTGGGCTTTTGCTTTGGGTTGTCTTTTAATATCAAGGGAGCCTTTGTTTGTTGTGCTGGGTGGTTTGCTGGTGGCTAGTTCTCATTGTGCACCTAAATGAATTCCAGCAGAATATGAGGTCTGAGCTAGTTTTTCCTTCCCCTTCTACGGCTGATCTTTATTAGCCTCTAAGCTTGTGTCATTCATTTTAAAGTCATTAGTTAAAATAAAAAACAGAACCATGTTGGTTTGAAAGCAAACAGAATTGTTTCATGTAAGATCCTCAGCAAACTCCTTGGTTGCCAGCTGCCCGGAATAGCAGACCTGGAGCCCCCGGGCAAAACCTGCTTTTGCACACGACACTTATTTTGGTTCCTCTGGAGTCAGATAGAAAGAAAAAGAAGAGAGCAGAGCCCCTCCTGAATGTTTAGTTTTTCTGAAAACCATGCTATTTTTTCCCCCAAATCACATCATTTATCTACAGCCTGCTTGTAGAACAAAAATATTGCAGTATTTAAATTTCAGCCATTGCATACTGGCATCCAAACAATTTAGTTCTCACCACTTTTCACACCACAGTGTATCCATTGTCTATCTGACCTTAATGACTAAAAATTAATAATAATAAACAGTTCTGTGTTATTACCCATCTTCCCATTCTATAGGAGGAAATTGATAAAAAGGGAAGGCAGGGCTAGCGTGGCCATGACAACCGAGTCAGCGCGGGTGAAGTCAGGCCTCGGAGCCGTGCTCCCCGCCCACCACGCCTGTCCGCACTGGGCGTCGGAGTGTCCCTTCTGTAACGCTTGCAGGGACATACCCCTCCCCCATGTCCTCTGCTGCAGCTCTTCTCTGAAGCACCCAGATCATAGTATCTCATGCTTATTTCCTGAGTTTTTCCGATGCTAAAACCACCACCAAAGGGGAGAAATGAGCTACTTGATGCCGGAGAGCACGTGGCCCCCAGGCCTTCTGGTGCCCCGGGGTCGACAGTGTTGAACGCCCTGTTCCCTCACCATCAGCCAGTCAGAATCGTGCACAGCTGATCACCTACCCTGTGACCCCGCCTTTCCTTATCTGGCCTTTGAAAATGCTTTGCTGAAACCCTTCAGGGAGTTCGGGGTTTTCTTGGACACGAGCCACCCCATCCTCCTTGCTCGGTCCTGCAACAAACCTTTCTCTGCTCCAAACACTGACATTTCAGTTTGCTTGGCCTCAGGGTGCAGCGGGCACGCAGACTTGCCTCCGGTAGCACTTCTGCAGGGGAAAGCGGGACTCTACATGGTTCTGAAACAAGACCAGTTTTGCCCACAAATGAAGGAAGCCCCTGCACTGATCTCGGCGCGGCTTCCCCTCAGCTTGCTGTGGAACGTGTGAGCTCGTGGCTGTGGAAACCTTTCTTACTGGAGCCCCCGGGACTTGCATATGATTGCTTAGGTCAACATGTCCTCAGGTTCCAGTTGGCCCTTCAGTGTCTCCTGTGCTCTGAACACCACCTCGGTCTTGTCACTATGACAAGCCCTGCACCCCTGCTTGGAGCCAGGCTCCTCCATCAGGGTCACTCCGTCTGTCCTGCCTTCTCCCATCCTCCGGCACGAGTATTCGCTGGCCTGGTCCCCTGATGCTCAGACAATTTTCGGTGCATGAAACTTACAGTGCAGCTCACAACTGCCTCAGAATCTTCCACCTGTCACCATCCCTGACCGTGATAGTGATGCCACGTTGTCAATGGCCCTCAATTCTGTAACACAAAGAAACGGCCTCTCTGTTCCCATTTCATCCTGAATGTTTAATTTAAATATGAAAAAGCTGTAGTTGAAGGGATGAAAAATAAAATCTCACAGTCACTGAGAGCTGGGAGGGTACTAGTATCTCTTAGACTGATGTTTCTGCATATTTCTTAGCAGGGAAAGTTTTCCACAAGAAACTTTGCGAGGACCCCCGCTTTGTGCAGTTGCTGCATGTGCCCCCTCTGCTGGGAGGGGCGTGGGGGAAGGCTGCATGTCGAGGGGCTGGCCTCATGCCCATCCGCCCTATTTTACTCCTAAAGGAAACTTCAGGCTCCTGGAAACAGGCTTTTAAAATCCACTGGTGTGGGACCACCTCCACATTTTATGTTACAGCAAACAGAGGAGTTAAGCACAGAGTCCAAGATCCCCTAGCTGGCTGGTGACAGGACCAGCACCGAAACCCAGACCGCCGGGTGCTTCCAGCTGTGATGAACTGCCCCCGGTTCCTCTCCGGATATTCCTTCACTGTTAATGGCCACGGTAACGACTTCCTTTTCTCGCCTGTTCGTCTGCAGAAGCACCGCCCTGGGGCCTCCAGGCTCATGGCCCCTCCACATCGAACAAGATAAGCCCCAGCCCCCGGGCTCCGGCCTCGTGTCTAACACCAGCTCTGTGTTCAGCAAATGTGTTCTCGGTTCCGACCAGATGGTGCGTAGCTTTCTGTGGAAACTTCTGGGTGGTCTCCAGGAACTGCCTCCAACCAGACACTGCTCTCCAGTAGGCGGTCTGAGGGTTTCCCACGGCTGGAGAGAGGCGGCGGGCCCGGCCTCACCTGAGGCCGCGGGGCAGCTGCCGCGTGGGCACCGGGGCCGGACCTCCTCCTGGCTGGTGGCCTTGCAGGACTGCAAGTTCACGTTCTGTCCCTCCGGGAGGGAGGCTGTCAGTGCTCTGCGCGTCCACTCTGTTCCCAGGGGCCTGGCCGCGTCCATCTGCAGCCTCTGGAGTCCATTTCCCGGCTGCGGTCTGCGGCTGCCAGGCTGTTTCCAGTTGGAAGCTTCTTAAGTCTGGGCCATCTGGGTCGTTGCAGTTAGTAGAGCATCGACGCAGGACCGTGTAGGTGTGCGTGTTTCCGGAAATGCTTTCGAGTGGCAGTGAATGGAAGCGCTTGCTGGCTGGAACCTGCTTCGGTCGCTTCTCATCCACAGTGTGAATTTAACTAGGTCCCAGGAGGGGCAGGCCAGTTTATCTTTGGAGTGAAATAGCCACATACAGCGAAAACACAGGCTGGAAGTGAAGAGACCTTGAATTTTAGCAACAACTCTAGCTTTCTCTCTGACGCCAACTTTCCGCCTCTACTTGGTGCGGCCAGTTACTGCACAGGAGAGACATGCTTAGACACACACAGAAGCGGATGCATGTTGTTCACCTGAAGTTCAGGTTTAACTCAGTGTCTTGCTTTTATTTATTTATTTATTTATTAGCTAAATCTGGCCACCCTGCTCTAAATATCTCCTGAAGCTGCCCCTCCCTTTCCACCTAATTGTCATTCCCGTTTCAGACTCTGACCTCTCCGTCGTCTGGCTAGTTGGTTCTCTAGCATTCAGAATGGTTTCCAATCCATTAACCGCTCTGCCACACAAAGAGCTGTGGGAACATAAATCTGCACCATTATTTTCTGGCTCAAGACCTCCTCAGTGGCTCCCCAAATAGAAATCCATTATCATGACCAACAGGACTGTGTCCCCTCCTCCCTGTCCTGCAGAATCTCCCATCACCTCCACCTGGCACGTGGTGCTCCCACGTTCTGACCTCACTCGGAGTTTCCAGACACCCGTGCTCGCCTGTGCCCCTGTGCTATATCTCTGTCTGGAATCTCTCTGCTTGTTCATCTGTTTGGCAGCTCTTCCTGGGGAAAGATGCTTCCTCTTCCAGGAAGCCCCCCGACTCCTTGGGTAGATTTTATCCCTGTACACACGCCTCCACTACACAACTGTCATGTTGTACTGTGCTCCTTGTTTGCTTAAATGTCCTTCTTCCCATGTGGTATGGACTGCATGTTTGTGCCCCCCAGAAATCCTATGCTGAAACTCTAGTTGCCAGTGTGATGGTGTTGGATGCTGGGCCTCTGGGAGGTGACTGGTTCCTGAGAGTGAGGCCTCCACGATGGGATTAGCGCCCCGGAAGGAAGTGATTGCTTCTCTCCACTCTTTGCTAAGGGAGACACAAGAAGATGAGGTCCGCACACCAGGAAGAAGACTCTTTCCCCAGGAATGGACCTGGCTGCCCTCAATTTGGACTTCCAGCTTCCAGAACCGTGAGATGTAAATTTTGGTCATTTAAACCTACAGTCTGTGGTAGTTCATAGCAGCTGGAGCAGATTGACACCATGTAACAGCAACACCACCGCCACCACCACCACCACCACAACACAACAACAACAACACAGTAATAATAGCGGTGGTAAGCGTGGTCTCGCCTCCATTCAAATGAAAGCAAAAATCGAATTTCTGAGACTGAGATAAAAAACGTTTGCTTCAAATTCAGAAGCAATGAGATATTTTGTCATCGATTATTACAGATTCGCAGGTAAACGACCAGCCCAACAAACTGCTTGCCATTCTCATTCCTCACAGATTGCTCCCTATTGACGTGCAGTTGATTCACAGCGTGTTAGTTTCTGGCGTACCGCACAGCGATTCAGACACACACACACGCGTATATGTATGCATGCCTTTTCAGATTCTTTTTCATTATAGGCTATTACAAATTATTGAATATAGTTCCTTGGGCTGTATGGTAGGACCCCCACAGATCTTAAATCTTAGAGTTCACAGAGAGAGCAC
Organism: Vicugna pacos; assembly: GCF_048564905.1. NCBI lineage: Eukaryota > Metazoa > Chordata > Mammalia > Artiodactyla > Camelidae > Vicugna > Vicugna pacos. The sequence continues at coordinate 58,248,757 of NC_133001.1, forward strand.
ATTCTGTCCCCCAAGGATGCCCCGAACCACCCTGACAACAGATGACACGCGGACTGTACTGTCCCAAGACCTCTCCCAGGCAGAGCAGGGCAGCGGGCGCGCGCGCGGGCTTCGGGAGCAGACGGTCCAGCCCGGAGTCCTGCTCCAGCCTCTTCCCGGCCGGCTGGCGTGGGCGAAGCCACGTGCCTTCCCGCGGCCTCAGCTTCCCCTGCCCGGGACGCTCTCTTTTCCGCACTAGGCAGAGCTCTCCTCTCACCCTTCTGCTGGGCTCTGCGGTCGTCCGCACGCTCCGTCCTTCCCTCCAGCACGCACCAGACTGGGTCCCTTCACTCCTCAGGGCTCAGGCCGCAGGAGCTAGAAACCCTCCTGGGGCCTCGCCTGATGCCCTGGCCTCATCCACTCAGCACCGCCTGCCGGCTCCGGCCCTCGCTGGCACTCTGCCCAGGGACCCCCAGCACCGCATTTGCCCCCCCCTTCCTGCCCCAGCCACCCACCAGCCACAGGAATCCCCTGCAAACACCTAAAATGAGAGCCAGTGGCAAAATGTTCCCTGAGAGCATCAGAAATCTGTTGTCCTCCGTGCTGTGAGCTGAGATTTCTGGCACAACCCTCGGGGGAAGGCCCAGTTTCTATGTTCTCTGAGTAGCCAGGATCCAGGCAGACCTGCATTCTGTCTTTCTGCCCACCTGCATAGGTGCCTGAAACTCCACCCGACGTGTCACACCCACAGAGTCAGCCAAACCCTGTCCTGTGCCTGGGGTCCCGGGTCTGGGTCCTCTCTACCTAAAGGCTCTGCCTTATTGTTTGCAAGAATGAGCAGCGCTAACGGTGATGTGCATTCCAACCAATGCAACTCAGACCTTCTGGATGGTGCTCCTGTCTCCTTAGCTGCTCACATAGTCAGACAGTTGCTGCACAACGTTATTCCCACGTGGAGGGTGTGCCTTTGAGTATCCTGCAATGCTTGTATCACTACCCTTTATATATATTAAAAAAAATTGAACCCTCTTGAGCTTTGCTTTAAAACACTGCCCCCAGGGCCTTTTCCATTTTGCTGTGGCAGAAGTTCTAGACAGAAGGGGGCTCAAAGCCCTGCTCTGGCACTGGCTGTGGCAGCAACAGGTCCTTTGGATTCAGCCTCAGTAGCCCCGGCTCTGGAATGGGATCTGTAATGTGGACCTGCCTGTGGGCTTGTTTCAGGAAGAAAAAGCGTCAGATGTCTTAGGCATCTTAGCACGGTGTGCAGGCTAGCCCTATTAGCAACAGATGCTAGCTCTCTTCCACCACGCTCCGTCTGCAGTCTCCGTCTCCGCCCCTCCTTGTGTGTTTGTTTCTGTAAAGCACTGTGTATGTTCAGTGCTCTTCATCCCTTCCCCCCAGCTCTGCAGAGGCCTGGGGAGTGAACCTAGTATGACTCTGTCCAGAGCACAGTATGGGTTAAGCACATGTTTGTTGACACAGATTAGTTTATAACCGTGGTTTTCAAGGTCTTAATCTGAAAGAATGAGTAATTCTAGGAATTTTAGCTCGGGGAGAGGGCCATTAACAGAGATGAGGGAGATTTTCGGGAAAGAAAAACAACATTCAGTGGTTCTCAGTTCCTATCTGTAAGAAGCGATCTCCTCTGCCAAAATGTGCGAGTGACAATCTAAAATATTCTGAAATCAATGACAGCGGGATTGGGTTTCTCCCAGAAAATTTGGGACCCTCTAGGTTTAATTTCTTCTCCAGGATTCTAAGCCTTCCCTTCCCCTTTGCTTTGCTCAGAGCATCTCTACAAAGCATGGAGGAAAGCAATCAGTCTGAATTACTCAGGAGCTGATTTGCCGTAACTCCCTTTGGCCTCTTTTCTGCCAGGGGATCTTTTGAAAACTGAGACAATGTGGTGGAAATATTTACTGAGAAGTGGTTTCTTGAACAAGAACTCAGTTATTACTTCCTGAAAGAAGCAGTTCCTTTAACATCATCCAGCATGGGGCTTCCGACTGTACCTCAAATTTGGGTGAAGAAAGGAGGGTTGTGTCCAAAAAGCAGCAGGAAAGTTTGATGCCTCCAGCATCATTCTTTCTGGATGCAGCCACAAAGGTGATGTTAAGATGTGATACCTTAATTCTGCTGTGATTGTGTAAACATTCATTTGAGATGTGAATAATTTGTCGTTAGTAACAAATTACTATATATTCACCCTACAGCTCATCTTGGCACAGACTTTATCACTGAGATCTATGCTCTGGGCTCAAGATTCCTTCCTCCTGAGATCTGACTACTTTCTTAGAACAGGAAAAGCAGACGTAAAAGATCCCCCAACACTGAGAGAAGCACCTGAGAGCCTTCCACTCTGGGCTCAGCTTCCCAAGATGTAACGGGAAAACCCTGTTACAGCAGCTGCAGCCTTTCTCCCTGTTTCTCTCCATCCCCCGCAGACAGAGCAGCAGAATAACGTGCAGACCTCAGCAGACCAAGATACCAGTGTTCAGAGTGTGTCACAGGGACTGGGGAACCTCACTAATAGAAGGTTAACTCATCTTCCAATGATCTTTCCACGTTCACAGCTAAAGGCCATCTTTCCTATGAACAAAATGGTCAATGATCAGAAAAGAATAACAATCCCAAATATGTGTATGTGCAATAGCAGAGCTTCAAAACACATGGGGGAAATGTTAGAAGTTAAGGGACACATAGAATAGAGAAAAGGCAGACTCGTAGAATAGGTACAAGATGCATAAGGACGTAGAATATTGAATGATGTCATCAATTGAATTAGTCTACTTGACGGTACAGGACAATACATCTAAAACTAGCAGAATACCTTATTTTCAAGTGCTCATTGATGAGTCACCAAGATAAAACATAGGCTGGGCCATCAAATAAACCCCAATAAATTTTGGGAAGTTTGAAATCTTACAGATTATGTTCTCTCATCACAAACACTTGAATTAGAAATCAACAACATGAAAACAACCTAAATGTCCACTGAGGGATGACTGGATAAAGACGTTGTGGTATACTTATACAATGGAATACTACTCAGCCATGAAAAAGAATAAAATAATGCCATTTTCAGCAACATAGATGGACCTGGAGATTGTCATACTAAGTGAAGTAAGTCAGAATGGAAAGAAAAATACCACATGATATCACTCATATGTGAAATATTAAAAAAAAAGGCACACATGAACTTATTTACAAAACAGAAACAGACAGACAGAGAAAACATAGAAAACAAATTTACAGTTACCAAGGGGAGAGGGGGTGGGAAGGGATAAATTAAGACTTTGAGATTTGCAGATACTAATGACTGTTAATAAAATAGATAAACAACAAGTTTGTACTGTAGAGCACAGGGAACTCTATTCAACACCTTGCGGTACCCTATAATGGAAAAGAACATCAAAACAAATATACGTGTGTATACATTTATGACTGAAACGTTATACTGTGCGCCAGAAATTGACACAACATTGTAAACTGACCATACTTCAAAAAAAATACAAAGGGAAAAAATAAAAATAAAAGATAAAAATAAAATAGAAATATTTTAAAAATCATCAATTTCAGAAATAGAAAACAAAACCCTACAAATAGGAAAAAACACCTCACTTCACAATAATTCCTGCATCAAAGAAAAAAATCACCAAGAAGGAAAATCAAAAAATGTTTCAAACTAACTGAAAATTAAACAAAACATATAGTTATGTGGAGGATGTTCCTAAGGCAGACTTTAGAGGGAAAGTTATTCTCTAGATGTTTATACTGAAGAAAGTTTCAAAGAAGAATAAAAAATCTAAGATTACAGAGTAGAAGTTAGGGGGAAAAATGTACAAATCATATCTAAAATAAGTAAGGAAAAAAATAATGGAAGCTGAAATTAATGATATAGAATGCAAATAATATAAAAATTATCAAAGCTGAAATTTGGCTCTTTGAAAAGGTTGATAAGTTGAATATGCTGATCGAGAGTGAAAGAGAAGAAACACACAATGACTAGTGTCAGGAATGAGACGTGAGTACTAAGAATCCCATGAACATGAAAGTGTAACAGAGGGACATCAGCAATGTGTGCCAAAAAATGTGTGATGGACAAATTCCTTGAAAAACATAATTGACTAAACATGACACAAAAAGGATTAGAAAATTGGACTAAATTATAAGTATGGAAGAAGCTGAATTCATAACTACAACTCTTCCCACAAAGAATTCTCCAGACTTAGGTATCTTTGCTGCTAAATTTTGTCAAACACATAGAGGATAAGAAATAAAAATCGTACAGAACATTCTCTCTAAGAACTTCTTATTAGTCTGTACAGACTTTTTATGTTTTCATGATTCAGTCTTGCTATTTTGTGCTTCTAGGAAATTACCCGTTTCTTCCAGGTTACCCAAATTGTCCAGAATTTTCTTTTATACTCCTTTGTATTTGTACATCATCAGTTATCATGTCCTCTTTCATTTCTGGCTTTAGTCATTTGAGTCTTCTCTCATTTTTTTCTTAGTTAATCTAACTAAGGGGTGGCCAATTTGATTGAACTTTAAAAAAAAATCAATTCAATGTTGTAGATTTTTTCCTATTGTCTTCTATTAATTATTTCATTTATCTCTGCCTTAATTTTTATTAATTTCTTCCTTCTGCTAGTGTTGGGCTTAATTTGTTCTTTTTCTAGTTTCTTAAGGTGTAAAGCTAGGTTGTTGATTCAAGATCTTTTTTCTCCTTTAATATATGCATTGACAGCTGCCTACTTCCTCCTTAGCACCGCTTCTGCTACATCTTGTAAGTTTTGATATGTTGTGTTTTCGTTCTCATGTGTCTATTTCATTTGTAATTTTCTAAATTCCTTTGTGACTTCTTTGACTCACCTGTTATTAACAGTATGTTAAACAACATATTATTTTTTGTTTTATCTATTTATTATTTATTTTATTTCCACATATTGTGAATTTGCTAGTTTTCCTTGTGCTATTGATTTCTAGTTAGATTTCATCGTGCTTGGAACAGACACTTCGCGTGATTTCAATCTTTCTGAAGAATATGTTATGACTTTCTTTCTGGCCTCATGTGTGGTCTATCATGCAGAATGTTCCACGTGCACTTGAGAAGAATTTATACTGTACTGTAGTTAGATGGAGTGCTCCATGTATGTCTGTTAGTACCAACTGGTCTATAGGGCTTTTCAAATTCAAGTTCTGTATTTCCTTATTGATCTTCTGACTGGTTGTTCTATCCATTATTGAAAGCAAAGTGTTTAAATTTCCTGCTAGTTTTATGTTGCTGTCTATTTCTTCCTTCAATTCTTTCTCATATATTTAGGAACTTGGAGGTTTGGTTGTAAATCTCCTTGGTTAATTGCCCCTTTTATTATTATATAATGTCCTTCTTTGTCTCTAACAGTTTTTGACTTACAGTCTATTTTATCTGACATTAGTACAGCTACTCTTGCTCTCCTGTGGTTAAATTTTGCATGAAATATCTTTTTCCATCTTTTCACCTTCAACCTGTGAATGCTATCAGATGTAAAGTGAGTCTCTTATACCCAGCACATAGTTGGATCCTGGTTTTTTGTTTGTTTGTTTGTTTGTTTTCAATCCATTCAGCCAGTCCATGTCTTTTGATTAGGGAAATTAATCCTTTTACATTTAAGACAATAACTGATAGAGAGGAAGTTACTATTGCTATTCTATTAATTATTTTATCTGTGTCTTGTAGCTTCTTTGTCTCTTACTGCCTTTCTTTGTGTTTCATTGAATAGGCTTTCTATAGTGATATCCTTTCTTTTTTCTTTTTGTGTATATTCTATAGGTACTATCTTTGCGGTTATCACTGAGGTTATATAAAACATTTTAAAGTTTTAGCCTCCTACTTTAAACTGATAACCATTTAACTTCAATTACCTGCAAAAATTCTACTCTTTTACTTAATTTTATTTTTATCTACCAATAACAAGTTACTTAGAAAAGTTTAAAACATTCCATTTATAATGTCATCAAGAAAATGTAAAATTCATGATACTAAACAACAGACATGCAACAACTCTATTCTGTAAAGCACAAAGCATTGCTGAGAGATATTTTCAAATGAGCTACATTAAGAGAGAGCTATTCCATGTTCATGGATTGGGAAATTCAATGTTGCTACAATGGCAATTTTTCCAAATTTGATCTATATACTCAACACATTCCCAGTCAAAATCTCAGTAAGTTATTTTTGTAGAAACTGACAAGTTGATTCCCTTTATATGTGAATGTAAAGTTTTTTTTTAAACCTAATATAATCTTAAAATGAAGAACAAAGTTGGAGGATGTACACTATCTGACATCAAGATTTATTAGATTACCTCACTAATCATGACAATAAGTTCAGGATAGACAAATATATCAAGCAATAATGAGTCAACAAATTGACCCCTCACAGATGTATTCCACTGATTTTCAACAAAGGTTACAGGGCAATTCAGTAGGGGAGCCCAAAGCATTTTTATCATATGGTGCTGGGACAAATAGAGAAATAATTGTGTAAAAAACTAACTTGGCTTCTACCTCACATCATCACATAATTGTATCACAACACAAAACATAACATTTCTAAAAATATATTTAAAAAAAATTTTTGTGACCTTAGAGTAGGCAAAGCTTTCCTAGGTAAGACATAAAAGTATTAGCTATAAAAGAAAAAATGATAAATTTGCATTCATAGAAATTAATAATGTTGGCTCATCAAAAATCTATTAGAAAGATAAAAAAATTAGTTGCAGACTGCAAAAAAATTCAAATGATAATACATCTAATTAGCAAAATATTTATATCCAGAATACACATAAAACTACAAATCAATAGCAAAAAGTAAGGCAAACCCAGTTAAAAATGGGTAAACTACTTAAATAGACATTTCACATGGAAATAACATGCATGAACAAAAAGCATCTGAAAAGAGGCTAACTATCATTAGTCTTCAAGGAAACATCGATTAGAACGATGTGGTTATATAAAGACTCACAGTTTCTGCTTGGCCAAAAATGCCATCAACCAAGTCCAAATGCAAATGACAAACAGAAAAAAATGTATATATATTAAAAATTACAGGCAATGCCACTGCACACTCTCTAGAACAGCTAAAAACAAAAAGATTGAACATAAGCTGTTAAACAACTGGAGCCCCTGATTGTTACTGGAAGGAGCAGCAAATGTTAAAAGCACTGGAAATTTGCCTGGTGTGTATATGTGTGCCAGCAACTGCACTTCTAAGCATTTATTTGAAAGAAATGAAAATCTATGCACACATAAGGACCTGAATAAAAATATTTGTAGCATCTTTGTTTACAATGCCCCAAATTAGTAACAACCAAAATGTCCATCAACCAAAGAATTCATAAAAAATTTAGAAGCAATTATTTGGACATATATACAGTGGAATGCTACTCGGCGATTTTTTTCAAAAAGAACTACTCATATTGGCAATATGGATGAATTCCGAAAATTTTGTCGTGTGCAAAATGTCAGGTATAAAATATACCTACACGATCCCCTTTATATGTAATTCAGAGCAGGCAAACTCCAGCTGTAGTCCCAGAGATCAGAAAGAATCCTGGTCATTGTGGAGCGAGGAAGCAGATTGTTGGCAGGCTTGAAAACTCTCTATTTTGACTGGCATGATGATTACACAGGTGTGCACATAGGTATTTACATTCGTTAGAATTCATCAACTTGAAATTTAAGATCGGTGCATTTTACTCTAAGTATATTTTACACACCCACACGCACACACACATATTTAGATGATCACTTCATCAGAGCCCTGGCTCCTCCCCTGGTGCAGCCCACACACAAGCCTGGCTCTGGTTTTTAGCCCAACGCCCAGAGGGTCTTTGTTCCTTTTCTCTCAAAAGAAGAAGCATCCAGTGATGGATGGGGGGTTGGCTCTGGGGTCCAGTCTGGTTTCACTTCTGTCTCAGTCACTTACTTACTGTGGGAATTAAGGCTCTTACTTAACCTCTCTGAGAGTAATTTTCCTCCTTTTCCGACAGTGGAAAGTAACGTCAAGCTCGTAGGCTTGTTGAGAGAATTAAAGCTGAGGAAAGCCTACGGATGGTGTTCGCCTCCCTGAGGCTCAGAGGGCAGGTACCGCGTCCATTCCCTTGTCTACGCACAGAAACATGCAGATGAAAAAAGCTCTAAAAAACTCGTCTACTTTCAAGCTGCGACTTGAAAGAATTTTCTATTTACCCCATTCAAAATATTTCTCTAATTTTGCAACCTGTATTTATATTCCTCGGCGTGTGTACAGAATACCCACAATGACTTGGTCTCTGGTAGGAAGGAGCACTCGGCACACTCCTAACTTAGTCTTTCTGGTTAGCACTCCTCACCTCCTCTTCAGACAACAAGTACCAGCAGCTCAGAGCTGGTCGAGCGGGCTGTCAGGGAGATCATTGGGACATAACATGGTCTCCACACAGACATGGGTTCATTTACTTCGTATGGATTATCTAACAAAGCAATGAGGAAGCAAAAACACGGACAGTTAATTGATAAAGTAGAAAAGATCAAACACACTTCAGAGAGCAAAGCCAACCTTCCTTTTAACCATAGATGTTCCTAATTTGGAAACATCTGAAAATGATTTACTTGTGAGATGTTCAAGTTCAGGAATGGAATATGGGCCTTTTCTAAAAACACTCTATCTGCATTGTGGTTTATAATGTAGGCATGTCAGAAATACTCTGTAAGAAGTTCTAGCAGGAGGAAAAGACCATCTGGTCCATCATTCCGGACTCTCTGTTTTAGTTCAACCCTGCCTTCCTGCATTTTCACTCCGCCCTTTAATCCTTTCCTCTTCCAGGAAAAAGATCCAAGTGCTTATTGAATTCATTTATACTGTTGCCCTCAACGGCATTGTCTGGTAACCTCTTCCATATGTTTCTAAGCCTTCACTTTAAAATAAAAGAAAAGCTGCCTACCTTCCTTCAGTATTTCTGTCTGTTCAGTGTGTCAACTTTAGTCTTCAGTCTTAACTGTTCACCAATAAATAAATAAATAAATAAATAAATAAATAAATAAATAAATAAATTGCTAACTCTTTGGTTTAGTTCATACAAAGCCCCTATTTTTTTTTTAATTTCAATTTTTTCAATGACAGACCACTAAGGTCTTTCAAAATAATCTTATGACTTGACAAATTCATTCTACTCTCAGTTTTCCTGAAATGGAACATTTCCCTATGTAATACACAGCTGATGAGAAAACTGGCCCTGTGTATCAGTCAGCATAAGCTAAGTTGTGCTGCAGTAACAAACAGTCTGAATCTTTCATTGCTTAGAACAACACAAGATTTGTTTTCTGGCTCACAAGATACATTTAATGTGGGTCAGCATTTGGGTTCTGCTCATCTCAGTCACTCTGGGGCCTTGGATAAAGGAGGTTCCCTCTCCACACATGCCACACAGATCACTCCATCTGTGGGACAGAGATATGATGGATGCACACTGACTCTTAACTCTTCTCTTTGAAAAGTGAAACAGCTCTCTTTTGTTCATATTTTTCTGGCCAAAGCAGGTCATATTTCCACTTAATGTCAAAAGGGTGGAGAAGTATACTTTTTTTCCAGGAAGGAGGCATTCTGAGAGGATTTGGTGGATGGTTGTGCTGACTACCATGCCAAGTGATGTTGACTAAATGGACCAGATACCCAAGCTGATACTGCTGGTTTGGGTATTGCTTCATCCAGCTGAGCTGCTGTAATAAAATACTGTAGACTGGATGGTGTACACATCAAACATTTATTTCTCAGTTCTGGAGGCTGGAAAGTTCAGCATCAAGGTGCCATCAGACCCAGTACCTGATGAGGACCTGCTTCCTGGATTGTGGGGGACCATCCTCTTGCTGTGTCCTCACAGGGTGGAGAGTAGAAGAAGTTGGCTCTCTGATGTCTCTTCTTATCAGAGCACAAATCCTATTCATGGGATCTCCACCCTCATGGCCTAAGCACCTACCAAAGGTCCTCCTGCCAAATATCATTACTTCGGGGACTTAGGCTTCAATACAGGAATTTTGAAGGGACATAAACATTTGGTCCATAGTAAAGAACATGCCAGTGCCTGGCAAGGATTCACTGTCTTACACGTTTGAGCACCGGCGACGCGGAGTCGTGCATGAAGATTTGTATGGTGTCAGAAGGTTTTCCCATGTTCCCACCAAGTAGCGCTCTCTACCTTCTTTTGACTTGGTAATTTCCTTGAAGGGAATTTGAGTTATTTTTAAACATACATTTTAACACATAAGGAGAGCCCTCCATGGTGTCTTTAGAGCCTTCCATCTCTGTTCCTTGCCCAACATCGATCAACCACTGTCCGTCAGAAATGTTTCCAGAATCCAACATTAATGACAAAATGGCATGCCAGTGCTCCCCCTTGGACAGGATGGCACTGACGGGGGCCTCTGCAGCAAGAGCATGTGTGCTCATTAGCCCAAGGCTGTTGCCAAGACTGCAGGGCTGTTCCTGATTGACTGGTCATGTGAATCTCCCTCAGGGTGTGAAGAACTGTATCAAAGTCAATTAGCATCATGCAAAACACATCAACGTAATTTGGCACAGGTTATGTCATGTCATCAACTCACTTTCTGAAAGAAGCTTCAAACTCCTTATCAGGACATGGAAAACTTCTAAAATCCTCTTCCACCAGCGTTTCCAGCATCCCCAGTTAAACACATTATATTTTAGCAATGGTGAACTGCTTGCCAATTTTCCAAGCACAGCAATTGCTTTCAGGTCTCTGTGCTTTTTTTGTTTTTCTAAGCTGTGTTCTCAGCACAGAATATAGTATCATTTTCTGCCCATCATAAATCCCTCTGTTTCAAGCTTTAGGCTGAATGACATTTCTACCATAAGGAGTATTTTGTTCCCTGTAGTCAGAGCACATCATGTCATTCCTTTTGCTGGCTCCTCTGTTATAGGACTTACTGAACGTGTGCTTGTCTGGGTGGTAGAAGATACAGTCTCGCCCCGCCGATGACCAGAACTAATTCCACAGATCTGCTTGCTTAGGGACAGCCTGTCACTGTGCTGCAAGCGAACCTAGTGCAGCTCAGTGAAAGAGAATGATCCTTCCAGAGAGAAATGAACCGAAAGCAGCAGACCATTCTCTTTATGGAAGCATGTACCCTCCAGCTGCGTTGTGATGGGACTCAGGTATCACGCGCTGTGGAGTTAGACGTTGTCGACGAGTCATATTTTGTTATTTCTGAGTGGCCCGCAGGGACCCGGGAAGAGAAGCTGAACTGTGCCCTCTGACTGAGACGCAGCGCCAGGGCTGGAGCCGTGGGAGGGAGCCGGCAATGGAAACTGGATTCTGACAGAGACAACAGGATCCTTTGGAGAGAGAGCTAGTGACGTCTACCCCGCCCTGAGCATGGATGGAACGTAGTCCATGTCGATACTAAGCAAGGGGTCCCGGAAGAGTGGAAATGGAGCTCCAGGGTAGAGCGATGCCTGATACTTGAATTCTCTCCATCTCAGCCTGCCTGGGGGCACCTATAAACCAGGACCGGGAGAGACAGGCAGCAAACTGGAGGAAGCACCACCCTGAGGGCCCAAGCAATGCCCCTTGGGATCGTTCCTTCCTCGTCCTCCTTTACAGACCAGGACTTGAGCCAGGGAGGGTGCTCCCTACAGCGCACAGAGAGGCTGAGCTGGAAGTCAGGAGTGGATGAGAGCCCCAGGTGAGCACGTGAGGCTGAGAGCCGGCGGGCCATTGGGAGTGTACCAGCTACATCTGCATCAGACAAGATGCAGGAAAAGCAAGGACAGGTGTGACAGCTGCCACTTGGATATAAGACAGCCTCATCTTTGGGGGCTCCCGCAGCATCTCAAGAACTAGGAAGGAAGAGCAGCAGTTCTGTAATTTGGCAGATGAGGGGCGAGCCAAGGTACCTACACGTAAACTCTTCAAATGACCTTAGCGAGGTTCCTCACACGGTGGGGTTTTTGGAGACACTTGGGTTGCCTGAGCGTTATTCACAGCTTCGTTGGCTTTCTTCGCCACGTGAAGCGGCCCCGAGGGCTTGCATGGCATCAGCTGCTGCTTCTCTCCCTCCGCAGTTGTTTTCCATGGTGGGCACTAAATACAAATCTGTTTTATTATTGTGATTCTTGTTTTGCTTTGTTTTTTGAAATAATAACAGAAGATGTGGGGTCCTAAACGACATAGATAACAACATTTCCGTTCTGGCCAGGAGTTTTTAGAATTTAATTTTGGATGAATTTCCAGTTTCTTGTCGATTGATTTAAATCATGTTTCCCTTTACCAGGGCTTATGACAAAATTATAATCCTTTATAATTACTTCTATGATTTCTGTAGCCCTTCTTCCAGAACCCTAAGAAGCCTGGGTCTTTACATGTTGTAACTCTTGTTTAGTTTATACACATGTAACCTCTGTTATTCAGATTGTAGCTGAATGCCCAGAGACAATTGCTAGAAACTTCTCTCCTTTCCATTGCCTTTAATTTTCCTTTCTTTAAAAAAACATGAATTTTTGTTGAACAAATTTAATGAATACCAGATTTTTCACCGCAATTTGCCCTATTTTCCAATCTTCTGTGGTTTATCTCAGACACACATTGATCTCCACTCTTTTGAAAAATGAAGCTTTTGATAAAACTGACTATAGTCGTATCGTCTTTCAGAAATGAGGTGTGCATATGTCTCATTTTCCTGTGCTTTCACTGTCATTTAAAGACGATTTTATTTTTGGCTAACCTCTTTCCTTTTATGCAGTGACCTTAAGAACGCTTTTTTTCCCAGAAAATAATTGATAAGAGAAACTTTGTTCCGTTTGCCTTCACAATCGTTTTCTGAAATGAAACAATTAAAGAGATATTATGAGTGATTGGGGTAATATTAAATGCTCCCGGGGGTCCCTTTTCTTTTAAGTTGCTTCCATGGCTAAGAGACTCCTTCCTTGCTCTGTAAACAAAAGCAAGTCATAAACAGTCACACTGTCACAGATGTCACAGATGTCCCAGCCGACTGTCTTGCCCAGGCGGGAGGCCCGCTCTCCCAGCTCCTCCTCCACTGGCCCAGGTTTGCTGACGCTCACGGTTAGAGGGAACCTGTTGGCGAGTAGCAGGGTCAGGATTGGATCTTGGCTCTAAGCCCATGAGAACCCTTCAGAAGCAACAGATACATTTTGAAGTGACACAGTTTGCTTTGTGATTAACCGGGACCCGGAAAGACTGACGCTAAGTCTTGAGTTGTACCTACCGAGCTGATGAGGCTGCTTCACAAAGTATTTCATGCCCAAGACAGTTTGTCTACACCTGCCAGCCTTGGTGACAAGGACACCTTAAACCTTCTTCTTCCCATTGCGTCCTTTGTTTCCATCCCAGTCAACAAGCACATGAGCGTTCAGAAGCAGTAGACGCAATGAAATCCTCCGACCCAGCTCCCTGGGTCCCCCTGGGTGCAGGGGACCTCTGATGCCAGCGATGCGGAGGAGAATGAGCTCATGCAGCAAGTCAGCCTACGAATCCTGAGCGATGTTTCACAAGCTTTTTTTGTCTGCAGTTTGGATCTTCTGGGCAGGTGGAATAAGGTTTAATGAATATATTTTGATTAAAAAAATACATGACTGGTTTCTCTACCCCCAAAGGATAAATGAATAGATGAATAAATAAATAATGAGGAGATAGAAAAGAGGGAGAAGGGGAAATTAAACGTTTCCTTTCTGCATACTACAGAGATGCCATTTAAAATATAAATATATTTAAGCACAACCATCAATGCCAAGGACTTGAGGAAGATTGTTATCAAATATAATTTATAATAAACTCTAATTACATTACGTTTTTTCTTGCCAAAGTCTGGCTTTGCTCAAAGAAATGAAATAACCCAGAAATATCAGTATTAGAATAATCCTGTATTTGCAAAACCACAAAAATACTTTTTAATTACGTCTTTCTGTAGCTAAGGCTGATCTTTCACTCATTGTGTGATTATATTTTGGGTATTTTCTGCCTATTTCCTACAGTTTGAAATAAACAAGTTTATTTTAAAGGCTACTACAAATGAATGATCAATCAGAGAGCAAGATATAATATTTCAGGTTTTTGTGGCTGGTCTTTGGTCATCATTTCTGTGTTGTTTCTGACAGTATTACTTCTTAAAGACCACCTCCAGAAAATACTTGAATTCCCCCTTCACAAAATAAATAAAAAACACTGGAGCTTGTGTTTTAGAAATTTGAGGCCAATCCCAGACCTCTGTGATCCTCTGTGTTCACTAAAATCTCAATGAATTGAAAGTTTTGATAATAAAGGGTTGTTTTTTTTTTTTACATTTTTTGGAATTATTTTTGATGAATTCAGATTCACATAAAACCCGGTTTTGATACTTAGATTATATTCCTGCCTTGTGAGTAGACTGGCTTTTCTTGCAGGTTTCCTGAGAAGCCGCCGTGGGGAGCACGGGGCAAACCTGGAGGGTCGTCAGGATGCGATTTCTGTAGCACGAGAGCTGTTGTTTTTCCAATTGTGTTTATTTGTTATTATATTACTTAAATATTTTAATTTTTGTGCGGCTGGGGGGAGGTAATTCGATTTATTTATTATTAGAGGAGGTACTGGGGATTGAACCCAGGACCTGGGGCATGCTAAGCATGCACTCTACCACTCAAGTTATCCCCTTCTCCCTGTTTTCAACTTTCAATTCAAGTATAACATGCATTATAGGAAAGGACACAAATGCTACCACATACCACTGAATTTTAACAAAGGGCACACACTGCACCCGCGGGGACCCCACCGGTGCCCCCCAACTGGCATCTTGTCTCAGCAGCAGGAATTTTGATCCACCACGGCTAGGCAGCTTTTCCACAGGAGATCAGATGCACCTCACGCAGCATATGCTGTTTTATGCAGGTGGTAGCAAGCATTGCACTGTGAGAAAAATCAATGCAAAGGAAAACTTAAAATTCTTTACCAAAAGAAGCCTGACTTTTCCTGAGAATTTAGGAAAGACTGCCATTACATAACAGTACTGGGGATTCACCGGGGCCCGGCTATCGGACGGCAGGGCTGCTGCAGGAGGCTCGGGGACACCGGGCAGATGGCCCCTGACAGCCCGGGGCCCCAGGAAACTCTCTGCGCCTACCTGGCCTGGGATGTTCCCATGTACATTGTACAGTCCGCTCCTCACTGCAGGGGCGCCCGCCACCCGCTCTGGCCACACCACCTAGGGCCTCTGCTGCCTCCTTTGTCCCATCTGATGGGTACTCTGGTCTCTGTTATTATGTTCAGGCGCCTTCCTTTTGACTCCAGAGGAAACCTGAACTCATTCTTGTACATTTCCCATCGAGGTTTCCAGGAGTCTTATGACACTTTCTCCAAGGGGAAGGCTCCGGTGTCTGTCTCCCCCGATGCGTGTCATCCAGTAGGGCCTTGGGTAAGGTCACTTTCACACTCTCTTCCCCCCGACCCCCAACATGACCCACACACATGCACAGCACACACACACTGACTCCGCAGGGCTTGCTGGAGAAGTCCGGGCGACGCCAGCTGGAAAGGATGAGATGCTGCGGCAGGTGGCTGCACTGCGGAGAAGGACTGTTGTAGAAACCAAACCTACCATCTCACCTTGTGGATGGAGTGGCAGGGCACCTCACTGATTCCTGACCTCAGCTGAGTTCATGCCGCTTCCTGTCACCTGGTTGCTCAATGCCTCCCCACCACCCTTCGTGGAGAATTTGCCTCTGACTCGACTCATCATTTCCTTCCTTGAAAACAGACTTTTTCTGTGGCAAAAGGGAGATCACCGTTAGCCCTCACCACAACCCCCACACTCTCTGACTCCAGATGTAAAGAAAGTCTTTGCGCGAACATTTCCCAGAATCAGGAGTAAACTCTGGGAAAGAGAGGGTCTCTGCAGAGCTGCCTGGGTGATGGTCTGGAGAGCCAGGTCAGCGCCCCGCTCCGCAGTGAACAGGGACCCTTTGCGATCTGTTTTTGGAGTTGTAATTGTTTTTCACGATGAGGATGATTGCTCTGAATTGAAATCTCCTAATGAGAGCTGTTCTCTGAGATCACTAAAATCAAAATAACAGGAAGATTCTTTTAAGTTCTGCAGTGGGATTTACCCCAAGACCCATTTTTAAATTTGCAGGCTTGAATTAGAGGTGATTGCTCCAGTCTTCCAACACAATACTTTTTCCGTGACAAATGACACAGAGAGATCTTACCTTTCTGAAGCACCATCTTGCTCACAAAGAGATGCATGGTGTCTTCACACACGTGCCAGAAAGTGTCGTAAATAATTTCAGTGACGTGCCGCTTGTCCAAGGGCAATACAGAAAGTGCACTTGGTAATGAAATACCCATGTGCTTTTATCTTAATCTCCTTAACTTACAGGGGAGCAAAATTTACCAGATGGCTGGTTCTTCCTGCTATTAATAGAAATAGTAAAATCTTACCAGGTGTATTTATGTCAACTGTAGTTGACAAATAATGAACATTGTCACCAAATAAGATGTTTCCCTGAAATGAATACATACACACACGCACACATATACTCAGTAAGTGTAGAAATATATACATGTATGCGTGTGCACATATTCAGATACACACATGTGAAAAGTGCTAATCGCCTGCGGTTAGGCCCTCCTGGAACAGTAGCCACAGCAAAGCAGAGCTGACCTGGGGCTCTGCTCCCTCATTCCGAGTGTTTCCAGCTGGTGACGGTGAACACCCTCTGTTTCCCCATGTGGCCCCTCCCTTGTTCTTCCAACTTCTCGCCTCCTCTTATTTATTTCTCTACTTACTTCCTAACTCCTTTATTATCTATCATTCATCCTGCAGGAGGGACCTGGGTGACTATTTTTGGAGCACGTCCAGCTGGCTCTGTCCCCCTCGGCCCGAGGCACGCGTGCTCTGCTCTGGGGGGCGTTTATAGGCAGCCGTGCAGCCATCACATCGCACGGCCAGCGCAGCTTTTGAGCGAACTCACTTAGCAATGCAGTCACGTGCTTAGCAAAGCCGCAGAAGGGACTCCCGTGAGACGAGACTTTCGGAGTGAGTCTCTGTGCTCAGGGCTGAGGGCGAGCTGAAGGCCTCAAGGCCCGGAGTTGTGCAAACGTGTGTGAGTCTGCTCCTGGAAATCCCGTCCCGCTGTGGCTGACTGTCCCTGAAACACCAGTGCGCGGCTCACAGCTGTTCCCGGAGCACCAGGAAGTCTCCCTCCTCCATCTGAAGATGTCTACGTGTGCCCTCCCTCTTCTAAGTGACAAATTTGTGTCACAGTGACTGCAGTAACCATGGCAGCTGAGCCATAATTATTGTACTTAATTCTTTTTCTCAAGACGTCACCCCATAGTGAGAAGAAGCAGGGCCTGAGGACAGGGTGTGTTTAAGTCCCAGGAGCTAGAACAACCACGCCCGCTAGGGCTTCGCCACGGCAGAGGCCGTGCCTGCTGTGAGTCCGCTGCGTCCGTCAGGGGGTTTCCGCTTGTGCACATCACTGTCTTCACGGGCATCCAGACCTGATTTTCAAAAATGAAGCTGCAAGGACAGATCTATACGGCTTTTGCAGCTAGTAAATAATAGACAGCCAAGATTTGGTGCTAAACCAGGGTCATCATTTGAGACATCCAGAGAAAAATCAAGCTGGTTTTTGAGAGCAATTCAGACAGAAGTGTTGTGTTTTTACACCTCAACCTTCAGCTCAGCTCAGCTCAGCTCAATGTGGGAACAAAGCCCCAGAGTCAGCTCTGCTGGGACCACTCTCCCAGGAGGGCCTAAAAGCAGGCGATTAGCACTTTTCACGTGTGTCGGAATATGTGTACACATACACACGTATGTATTTCTAAACGTACCGAATATCTATATATATTTATTTCAGGGAAACATCTTACTTGATGACAATGTTCATTATTTGTCAACTACCGTTGACATAAATACACCTGGTAAAATCTTACTATTTCTATTAACAACAGGAAGAACCAACCACCTGGTAAAGTTTGCTCCCCAGTAAATTGAGGAGATTAAGATAAAAGCACATGGAGATGTCATTACCAAGTGCAATTTCTTTATTGCCCCTGGACCCATAGAATTTCACTAAAATTGCTTCTGACACTTCCCCGCACACGTGTGAAGATCCCGAGTATCTCTTTGTGAGCGCGACGGCCCTTCAGAAATGCGACTCAAAAAAAAAGCATTTGTCTGAAGGAGGACTCATCAGTGTATTTTTGGTTTTGTTGTCCTAGTCTGTGCTAATCTATTTCTGAGTAATTTAAGGTCCTTTAATTTGAGATTTGAGACAGTTCAGAGAAAAGCCAAAATCTTTTATTTTCATGATTTTCTTAGATTTGTGCTATCACCAAAAGGGCCAGTTTTGTAATACAGAAAGTAGAAATGCAAACACTCTGCCACATTTTCCATATATAACATTTACTTCAGTGACCAGTCTCTAATGAAATCAAGATGTGGCTTGTGCTCACAGAAAACTCCATTATTTACAAACTATTTTGACAGGCACGTATAACCCTGATTGAAATAGGGAAGAGAGTAGATTTCTCTCATCCTGTAAGTTAACTCTTAGTCCCTCCATCTTCATCTGTGCACGAAATCTGAAGACCGACTTGTTACGTTTCTTGAATTCAGTCTTCGTCACAAGTTCTGGAAGGTAAATGGCTGTAGCCATTTGCTACCTGGATGTCAAGCTCCCCTAACGGGGCGTATTTGGTCTACTTACCATTGAAATGTGAGCTTACGGAGTAAAATCTATCAAGGGTTGGCCCCAAGCAGATTTTGTTGTTTTTGTTTGTTTATTTTGCTTTTTAATTTTTTTTAACTTCCATTTTCTACTTGAAGAAAGTAGCTGCTTTTTTTTTTTTTTGGTAAATCCCTTAAATAGACACATTCTTTAATGTTGAAATCACAAAGCCTTTATATTTAAGACATTTTCTTTTACTTAACTGAAACATATGCCTTGAGGGCAAGACAGAAAAGATAAGTTAAATTTGAATCGGACTCGTCAAACACACACACACACACACAATTTTTTAAGTTTGGTGAATTCAATTACTTTTCATTGCCAACATTATGTATTTCCCAGATTTCAGACTTAAGACCTCACAGTAAAATCTTTTTTTGTTTTATACAATCCATCTTAATTAACTTATAGCTAAGACGTGCAGGTCTGTTACCACAGTGCCTTAAGAGTCTTAAATCACTGAGCTAAATCTGTTTTAACTGCTGACTTCTGACAGGGATTCAACTTCCATTTCTGAGCGGTGTTCTGCTCCAGCTTGTGGACACAGCACTGTGTGTGTGTGTAATTCTAAGAATGGATATGGAAATGACAAGCCCGATTTCAACATTTTAAAAGATTTTTTGTCTCTCCATTTTAAATATCATCTGTATATGTACACACACACACACACTCACAGCTAGACCCCAAAGTGTAAAAACAAACTAGAGTTGGCTGGTCTGTTGGTCCCAGATAAGGAGTCAAGTGAATGGCAATTTGCATTTCCGCACATGCAAATTCATGTTCAGATCGCCTTTCTTTGTTTAACTTGGCTCTTTAAGGACTGTGCTCTTGAAATCTGTGCCAGGCGGTTGGGAGAGAAGTTTTCCACAGTCCCAGGCCCGGCAAGGGTGCAGCTTAGAGTACATAGTGAAAAGCAGGAGAAGTAAATAAATACATACATGTAAATAAAGGTTATTTTTTTTAAATGGCTCCTTTCTCATGGCTGTGTTTTTGGGAAGGTTTGCTATGCGCCCCCTTCCCCATGACTGCCCATCACCTCCATCCCTTCTCCTATGGAGACAGGACAGGAGCCGCACCTTCCGGCACTGGCTTTGGCTCCGGCATCTTTTTCCTGCGACCCCTCCCCAAGGGGCACACTCATCCCCAGCCTGTCCCGCGGGGCCCCGCTGCACACATGCAAGGAGCCCACTGGGTCCGGGCCCCCTGAGGAACCTGGCCCCTGGTGCATTCCCAAGCGGAGATAAAGGTACTAACAGTGTGCTAACAATATGCTAATTAGAAAAGTGTCTTTTGAGCTGTTGGGAAAGTCCAGAAAATGAAGTATTTCAAAAGTGAGGATTTCTCAGAGAGTCCCCAGGTAGAGGCTGCGTGTGGACAGTGGCTTGACTGGTCAGTCTGCTTCTCGAGGCTTCCATCTCTTTGTTGGCTGTGAGCATGGGGTGACCGGGACGCATCACTTCCAAGACACCTCCAGGCTCCAGCATCCTCTGGTCCTTTCCTGAATCTGCATAGAACTTACCTTCCTTGCATTTCACATGTTTCTGGAGCTAAAGGCAAGTCGGGGTTGTGTGAGAAGGTGAAGCCTGCGGACAAGCCTCTGTCACAGCTGCCCAGCAGGTCAGGGGTCCTGCGTCACCCCGTTGCCCTTGTGCTGGGCCAGGTCCCCTGAGATGGGAGCTGGGGGGCCACTGCAGTGGGTGCCCCAGGCCCCTCACTGAGGCCATATCATTCACAAGGTTCTTCTGAGGGTCCTGAGACGAGTTACAATCACTGCTGATGCGCCAATGCATCCGCCTTCTCAGAAAGCAAGGGTGCATTTGAGCAGTGGTCTGAGCTCTCCAAAGTGACTTCACTTCTGTGAGTTCCTCACCGCATCGCAGAGCTATGGGGAGGAGGTGACTGAAGCTGGATGGCGGGCTTGGCTGTGCCGTGTGCACCCCCTCACCATGCAGACCAGGTAAAGGGTGGGGGCAGGTTAGGCAAGGAAGGGATGCGCTGTGATGGACAATGCGGTTTCCTGGGACCCTGTCTAGTTTCACTTTTAATAGAAGCCTGCCTCTGAAGTATTACAATTAGGAATATTGGTGAGGTTTTGGAAAAGGGTAAACACATTACCTAAAAGATAAGGACTGGATAAAGAAGATGTGGTATATTTATACAATGGAATACTACTCAGCTATAAAAACTGACAACATAACGCCATTTGCAGCAACATGGATGCTCCTGGAGAATGTCATTCTAAGTGAAGTAAGCCAGAAAGAGAAGGAAAAATACTGTATGAGATCGCTTATATGTGGAATCTAAAACAAACAAACAAACAAAGCATAAATACAAAACAGAAATAGATTCACAGACATAGACTACAAACTTGTGGTTGCCAAAGGGGTGGAGGGTGGGAAGGGATAGACTGGGATTTCAAAATTGTAGAATAGATAAACAAGATTATACTGAACAGCACAGGGAAATATACACAAGATCTTATGGTAGCTCACAGAGAAAAATGTGACAATGAATATATACATGTTCATGTATAACTGAAAAATTGTACTGTACACTGGAATTTGACACAACATTGTAAAATGATTATAAATCAATAAAAAATGCTAAAAAAAAAAGGTAAGGACACCAAATATCTGTGCACAAAAAATTAGCCACATCAAGCAAAATTCTCCATAATTAACAGCGGTTTTTAGGACTGAATCTTTCCCTGACACTTCGGATAGACTATTTCAGTACCCAAAGCCCGGGGAGAGGTCTGGCCCGTCGCTTCTCAGCACGGGGCGGGGTGTGCGGGTAGCGCTCGCACGGAGTCCTTGTCCCGTGCTTCCCGAGGGCGCGGGCCTCCATCCGCCGAGTGAGTGCGCCCTGACCTCCCCGAGCTCCCGAGGTAATGCTTTCACTTTGACAGTCTGTTAATTTCACTCCTAACTGCTTCCCCTCGTCACCCCACTTTGCTGGCAGAGACGCAAATTCTGGCCTCAGTCACTGTCTGAAAAATGGCAATGTTTTGTTGCAGAATAATTCTTGCACAGAAAACCAAGGGAACTGTTTATTGCAAGGTTCAGAACATAAATCTGGAGTCACCTGGATCTGGGTTTAAATTCAATAGGAAAGTCATGTCCTTTTTTGTTTGTTTTAGCCGTCTAACAGGTTTTTTTTTAATTGGAGTACAGTCTGTTTACGTGTTGTGTCAGTTTCTGGTGCACAGCACAGTGTTTCAGTCATACGTGTACATACATATATTCCTTTTCGTATTCTTTTTCATTATAAGTCACTACAAGATATTTAATACAGTTACCTGTGCTGTACAGAAGAAACTTGTCGTTTATCCATGTCACGTTTCGTAGTTAGTGTCTGAAAACCCCGACCTCCCGGTTTGCCCCCGCCTACCGCCCCCCAGTGACGCGCAGACGGAGGAGGCCGCCATCTTTCTGACCTGCTGCTGCCTGCTCCTGTGGCCCTCAGGGCTCCCCGTCCTTCCACCCAGTTTTTCCTTTGACATTTCAGGATGTTCACACTCTTATTTAATTGTAGGAGCAGCTTCCATACTTGTGATTTAGTTCAGCTCCACGAACGCTTAGCGGGCCGCAGCTTGGGCTGGAATTTGAGATTGTGAGACACGATCGCGCCTTCATGGAGCTTACAGGCTAACAGTTGCCCCCACGTTCGTCTCCCCCTTTGCATCTTCCTGACCCGTGTGTGTGTGTGTGTGTGTGTGTGTGTGTGTATGTGTATGTGTGTGTGTGCACACACCAATGCCCCACCAGCAGGCTTCAGTTATGGTGAGTTCCAGGCAAAGTCTAGGCTGCAGTGGCTTTGATAACGCCCTCTATGTTTCTGTTTGAGAAGCTGCTGTGGACAGATTTCCTGGCAGAAGAGATTTGTCCACCCTGGGCCCCCAGCCCTGTCACCACCTTCTCACATGTGGTAGGGGCTGAGCCTTCCTCATTGCCCCTCACTGTCCCCTTCTCCTTGGCCTTGCCTCCATGGCTGAAGTTTCGGCCAGATGAGCAGGTGGGAGCCTTGGTGATGGCTTCTTCCCAGGGGTTCTCAGCTGCTGGGCGTCTGCACAGAGATTTAGGTGAGCGGCCCATGTTCTGAGCCTTCAATTGTCTTAGAGGAGTGATTGGACAAATAAAAACTCAAATGCCCCATACTTAGAGAAAAGCGTTTTTCCTTTAGACGTCTCTCTTTGTTTCAGTAACTAGAGACCCCACAAACTCTTGGCAGTAAGAAATACGCAGGGAGGGAAAATGTAGAGATGGTGGCAATGGTGACGATGAACATGGTGGGGGTGGTGGGGGCGGTGGGGGTGGTAAGGCTGTGCGTAGGTAGAGATGTGGAGATTATGAGCAGTGAGATCCGCTGCCCTTCCCTCCCACAAAACTATCATGGGGAATGAATGCAGCATTGCAGCAACTTCCAGGTAAAAAAAAAAAAAGAGACAAAAATCCTGATTTTTTTCAAAATACAAATCTCTACAATCAAATTTTGGCAATGATTCAAAAAAATTTAAAGCTGTTTCCTAATCCAATATTTACACACAACATTGATTTCAAAATTGTGTGCAGCTATCCGATGGCTTTCTTTAGCCTTCACACTCATTCCGATAAGTACAGGAGACGGGCTTGAAGCAGAGATGTATTTTCTTCACATAGAATTAAAAGTTTGCATGTAGGTCAGCCAGTTGTTTTTCCTGTGTCAGTCAGGACCTCCAAACTAGACATTTTCTTGAAGGACAGTCTATCTGGACAATCTAAGTTTCAAACCTCAATTAAACCAGACCAAAAAAAAAAGCCACTTCAGCCCTGATCCACGCTGTAGTGAGGTTTGGTCCACAGCGACAAGCGTTTGGTTTAAACTGAAGGACTTCAGAAAGCGCCCTGAGAAGCCAGTGAAAACGTGACCGTGGAGGTGCCGGTGAGATGCCCGTCTGCGGCGGACATCTGCATGGCCACCCCAGCCCTTCCGACTTCAGAGCCAAGCTTGAGATGCTCCTTTCATCCCTAAACGCCAATAAATTTTAACTTTGTGGACAATGAGGCTTTGATAGCACACTGGTTTCCCAACTGGGGGACCCTGTGTGCTGCGCAATTACTCCAGAGGCTCCTGAGTGTTGGGCTAGGAAGCAAGTAGGTTGTGTGGTCTGAGCGCATTGTTGGCACTTCCACCAAAGCTGCTCAGATTAGGATCCAGGCCATTTGAAACTTACCTGTCAGAGGAAAGAGCTGAGTAGCTTACTAGAGAACTGCTAGTGTAGTCAGTTCTATGTCCCTTTTCTCAGTGGTTGCCAGGAAACTCAGAATCAGATTGTATAGGTTCCCGGGGCTACAGATAGAAATTTTATCTTCCAGTCAAATCATCACAGCACGTGATTTGTGTTTATATTTATCTACTTTATCTTATATGTTCTTGAAAGTCAGTTCAAGTCTTTGTAGAATGTGTTTAGATATTAATAAATAAAATGAAGAGGAATGAACCCATATCCACTCATTTAATAAATATGCATTATACCACCACCACACCATGGTGTGGGCTCAGATCTGTAAAAGGACACGCTCAGGGGAAAGCAGTTTGGAGGTTCCTCAAAAAGTGAAACAGAATTACCATATGATCCAGCAATTTTACTCCTAGGTCCATACACAAAAGAAGAATTAAAACTAGGGACTCAAACATATACTAATATGCAAATGTTCACAGCAGTATTATTTACAATAGTCAAAAGATGGTAGCAAACTAAGTACCCATTGACAAATTAATGGATAAAAAAATGTGGTCAAGTCATACAATGGAATATTATTCAGTCATAAAAAGGACTGAAGTTCTGATACATGCTACAGCATCAGGAAAACATTGCGCTAAGTGAAAAAGTCCAGACACCAAAGGACAAATCTTGAATTATTCCATTGGAATATCTACCATAGGCAAATTCATAGAGACAAAAATTATATTAGTGGTTACAGGGGCCGGATGGAGGGGGCGTGGGGAGTTATCGCTTAATGAGGACAAAGTTTCTGTTGGTGGGTGATGAAAAAGTACTGAAACAGGTAATGACAATGGTTGTACAATATTGTGAATGGGATTGATGCCAATAAATTGGAGACTTAAAAACAGTGAATTTTATGATCTATATCAATTTTTTCAACAATAAAAGTTATAAAAAGATCTTAGAAAATTCATAGCATTTCCTAGGTTGATTATAAGAACAAGAGAATATTTATTGAAAAAGAGCTATAGTTAACTGAAAAGCAATGTGTGTCTAGACTTTGATGTGTGTCAAAGACCTCTTGAGTTAGAAGCAAAGCTTGTTTAAGATGCGAACTCCTGGATCCACCACAGCCTGCAGAAAAAGAATGTCTGTGGTGGGACCCAGACATCCAGGTAGTGACCAAGCCCTCCTGGAGATTCTGCTACACGATATAGACTCTGCTGCCTTGGAGGGAAGATGACTGGGCGAGGGGTCAGGGGAGCTGAGTCCTGGACAGAGCTTTTCCTCCTGGGTCCTGTAAACGGATGCCTTTGGAGGAGATGACATTTAACCACCCTTTCAGTGCCCTCAGTTACTCTCACCAGTTACTGTGATGCAAGTAAGTAACACAAACAACTGCATCTCTCTTACCTACATGGTAGTTTATGGTGGTTTATACTGATGCTCCCAATCGGAGCGAGTTAGAACAAATACAAAACTATGACAGTTATTCAGCAGAGAACACGATCCAGTCATCAGAGAACATCAAAGAAACCAAGAATCGTCTGGGCAGAAGGAGAGGGTGAGTGGTCGCCATCTCACATGGGCTGGGGGAGGCTGTCTGAGAGACCTGTGCGCCTGCCCAGGGCGCTCGCTGGCGGTTGCTTGAGCTGCATTAAATTTATGGAGCGAAAAGAAATCCAGGTCAGCTCAGGCTTTTCCCCCTCCTGACTGTAAAGGTTTTGCCGGTAATCCCTTGCTTTGTGTGATTTTTTTTTTTTTCACGTGCGTTGAAGACTGTTTAAACAAGCCAAGACATACCCCTTTTGTCCGAGTAGCTGCAGAGAGCGTTTGTGAAAGTAAACTCATTAAGAACGTGTTTTCAGAAGGTCTCCGTGTAGGACGGTGAAAAATCGAGAGAGAGGATGTGTCGTCTGGATAAAGGAAGCCGACTTGCGAGCTGGGTAGAATGTTCACGACCAGCCTCCTCTCCGTGTGTCTGATCGTCAGCCTGCCGCCGGCTCCGCCCGCGCTGCGCCCGGGGCCGGGGGTCCTGGCGCCTGGATGCGGCGACGGTGAACTGCGCGCCCAGGGCTGCCCGGCGGCACCGCGCACGCCGGTGTTAACCTCCGCTGCAGGAAATACGGTCTTCCAGCCCGCCGCTGGCTCTGGCCGCCTGAATGTTGACTGTGGGTAAAAACTGCGGGGATTTACACTCAGATATGTAATAAATGCTTTCTTAGCGATCCTGGGGAAATCATGCGTATATAGCCCAAGCCCCAGGCAAGCACGGTTGTAAATGCCATTTGCGAACCCAAGAGTTTCTTCTCTGGCAAGAAATGCATGCCAGTTTTGGCGGGATAGTTTCAGTTTGCAGCTCATTTGCACTTGGGAGCTTCTGGGTCGATTGCTGGGGGGCGGGGTTCTCCAGACGGTTCGGGTCATTCCTGACTACGACGCGGCGTACCTCGGACTGTGTGCGTCCGAGAAGCTGAGGTCTGCATTGTGTTTGGGAATCACGTGTTTTAATGTTAATCGAAGGAATGAGTCCACTCTATTTTAGATGTTTTTACTTTTTTAAAAATTCTTTTTGAAGAGTTGTATTAGACTCACAGAGCACTCCACTCACCGAAAAAGATACGATTTTATTTTATCACATATCACTGTCCTTTATCTAAGAAAGAAAGATTGGTTGGAGAACTCTCTGGGAACTTTTTTTAATTTGAATGAAGCTCAGCGTGGGGCTAAGCAAGGCAGGGGGCTGCTGTGCGGAGGTGCGGGTCTGCTCGCCCAGTGACCAGGTAGGTGAGCTTGGACGGCTCACTGGCTTCCAGCCTCAGTTTCCTCAGTTTGAAGGGAAAGTGTGCACTGTATAAAATGATCTGGATGAAATTCGGTGGAAGCCTCACTGAGACCAAGGCACGACCTCCCATGACTGTTTCTGGTCTGAGTCAGTGACAGCAGGATGCTGACACTGGTCCAGCTCTCCAGCCTCTGGGGTGAAGGTGGCAAACGTGCCTCAGGTCATCTGAACACTGAACGGGATGGGTGTTCCGGGTCCGCCTTAGCTCACACGTCACCCTTCACTGGAGTCGTGCCGACTCTTACGGGAGGAGCTACAGGTGAACCGGTGTCTCCTCAGAAGATGGTTGTTCCTCTTGGTCATCTGATTTTTCCCAGATGCCAAGTCCTGCTTCCCAGGTGGTGCTGAGGTGGGAAGCCCCATGAAAAAGACAGGCAGGACCCCCAGGCAGGGCCACTACTCCCCTGCCGGCACCATCCGGTTCCCTGGCCCAGGGGCATTATCTTGCTTTTTAAACTTTGAAACGGCTTACTCCTAGGAAAGCGGAACTTACCCCGAAGATTTTATCGGTTCCCTGAGCTCACTCCTGATTGTTCCATTTGTGGTGCTTCATTTGCAAGGAGCTCACTCCTGATTGGTCCATTTCCCTCACTTCTGATTGGTCCGTTTCTACAAAGCTTGCTCCTAATTAGTCACCTTTGTTATACTTTATTTGCATATGATGTTACAAAATGTTGCAAAGGCTAGACTGGTAAACTATAAATGCCTGTATAAACCTACAGACGGGGTCCAGAGCTTGGAGCGTTAACTCCTCTGGGCCCGCTGGCATAATAAACCTGAGTTCTCCAACTCTGAGTGCTGCTTGGTCTCTCGCCCGGATCCAGGTTGTTGTCACAACTGAGCTATAACTCTGAGCTGTAACACACTTTGCTTCAACAGTGCTTTGATTGAAGGTTGCGGCAGATGAGCTCAGGACCATCCTGAAATGAGAAGCGTTGTTATTCATCAAGCACTTTGACCTCCTCTGTCCCTTTTAGTGATTTTTTAAAAAAGATTTGCATCCTGAAGGAAAGTGTTCTAGTTTAAAAGCACCTTCCTGGGGGTGTGGTTGGAAAGCAGGTGTCATCCCCCAGACCCCTTGTGCTGAGCCCGCCCTGCCTGGCAATTCTATGGTAAATGAAACATCAGCCTGCTTTGAGCACCTTATGGAGCAAAACAAAAGACCAACAGATGAAGATCAGCCCTGGGGGTAAGTCTTAGAGGGGCTTCTGCCTCTAACTACTGTTTACATCTCGCTTGTAAATTCCACTTCTCAGGCCTTTGTCTCCCCAGATGTAAGGCGAAAAGTATTGAAGCTGATGACTGATGAAGTCTGTCGTGGAGCCCCTAGCACCCCCCTTTGCTGTGAGTGTGGAAGGGCACTGTCAAGGGGTGATTCTGAATGTTGAGGGGCTTGGCAATCCCTGGGGAGCTCATTAAATATGCAGGTCCTAGGCCCCTTTGCGAGGAATTCTAGCTCCTCCCTCAATCTGGCAGGACCCAAAGTCAACCTCTTGAGGAATTTCCTCAAATGGTTAAGAAGCCATGTTACAAGCCACAGAGCGCTGGGTAGACACGGGATGACGGGACGGTGCGATGCGGACAGCTGAAGCGGGGGCGCTGAGCAGACCCTGAAGTCACAGGAGACAGGACACTTGTTCTTTGAGTCACAGCTGGTAAGACAGACGGCAGCCACAGTGCACGGTGGCGGCAGGGCCAGCGTGAGCGCCACCGCGGAGGGTCATTTCCATTAATGACTTGTTAATGTTTTTAAGTAGACAGCTTTTACATAAATATCCAAATTGCAGCCTTCTCTTCAAAATTAGACCAGGCAACACAGAGCCCGGGTTTCTGCCTCTTTCATGAGAACAATCCACTAACTGAGAAAGAACCAACCTTCTGGAACAGCGTGGGCTCTCCCATTCACATCCGGTGGACACTTTTCTCCATCCTGCGGGCGGTTGGATCGACCCTCCCTTCTTCAGGCCAGGATTTGGAGACACCAGGATCCACTGAGAAGGGGCTTAACATCTGACTGAACTTTTTTATAGAGAGCGATCTGGTTACTTTCATGATTTTAAATTGTGATCTGTCAGCGTACACTGTTCAGTTCAAAATGACCTTCAAGATTATCTGGTCCAGTGTTTTTTTCTTTTTTTAAGAGAATGAAAAAGGCTTTTAATTGTTGAATTTAGCAATCTTGCCTTAATCTTCATTTTTCTTGCAGTCTCTGTGGTATTAGATGTAATTCTCCATCTTTGAGACTCTCTTGCTTTCTGTGATGCTGCTATGTGATCTTTATCTTCTTCCTTATATTTTTCAAAGTATCATTGGTTTTCAAAAATAAGTAGACCCTTACATTGAGTTTGGCACTGTACTGGGTGCTAAGCGTGGAAAATGAGAAATGAGTGTTTCATTTCATGATCTCATTCGCTGGCTTCTGACTTTAACATGACTGGGATGGATTGCCCAAGATTTCATGAAAATTATTTCCTTCTTGTTTTAAATGCTAACCTTCAGTGATCTTTCTACCCAGAGGAAATATGAATGAGTAGACAAACTTAGGGACAAATTTTTTGGTCCAGTATTTTTCAGGTTAACTTTCTTCTGATCTTCATGGGTATTAATACGAATACAAGTCATATGGCCAAATAAACTTGGTAAGTGAGTGAACAGACTTCTTTTCTGCAGTTTGCTGCCCAGTCAGGAGCCCCCGAGATGGCTGTGGGGTACATGGAATCCCAATGGCTTCCTTGCAACCCTACCCCTCCATGTTTTCAGAAATATTCTTTGCAAATGCAAATCTACTTCAACTCCCCCTTTTTTTTTTAATCCCCAAGGAAACTGAATCTTGGGAGATTTCATGACATGGAGAATTGAAACTCAACTTTGCTTTTGTGCACCCCAATGCTCTGATGACTAACTGCTCACAGCCAGTCCCTGGTCAGTGTTGAATAGATCATCTGGATGAGATCAGAAGGTGGATTCCGGGACACACACTTGTCTTGCAGATTCATGCTTGAAAAGCAGGGAACAGGAGGTGACCTTCCCGTGGGGTTTAGTCAAGGTTTTGAGTCATGCCTGTGAGTGTGTCTGTGAGTAAAATATCCAGTTTTTAGAGTTTGCTTTCTTAATAATTTGATCAAAATATCAACACATCTTGTTTTCCTCAGTGCACAAAAACTGGTTACATTTATTTCTTCGATATGTACGTTTTTCTCTTTGTGTTTAAAGTAGGGCAAGTTTTTAAAAGTAAATACCCCTCATAGCAAATTAAGGAAGTACGAAGGTGTATGGTCAAAATTAAAGCCAATTTAGGGGATTTTTACAATCTTCACATTTTTCTAAAATCTCCCAACTTTAGTAGCCATCTTTAAATGTCATTTTTAGACATGACCTCTTTTTCCCTTCGCGCTCTCTTCCTCTCGCCTGCATCGTTCTCTGTTAAAAGCCAAGATAGCCCTTAAGGTCGGCTGAAATACCGTCTTTACATCTCCTGCTTCTGAGTTTTGATGTCTTGAATTTAGGACTTCAGAAAAGCTTTATAGTTACTGGGAAGACATTTTCCTTCCAGATGCTAATCTCTTTAAGATCAGGACAGCTGTGTCCTATTTGGACCCCAGGTGCCCTGCTCATTGCAAGGTACGTGGTGGTGCAAGTCAGCTGGTGCGGCCGTAACCAAACACCGCGGATGGGTGGGTGGGGCGCACAACAGACCTATCTCTCTCCTTATTTCTCTGACGCTTCTGGAGGCTGAAAGAGCAAGATGGAGGTGCTGGCGGAGTCGGTGCCTGGTGAGGATGCTCTTCTGGGATGCAGACGGCTGCCTTCTCCCTGTGGGTTCTCACGGGACAGAGAAAGCCAGGGGTCGGGGGAGGTCCTCTGCTGTCTCTTCTTATAAGGAGACTGATTCCATCATGGCGGCCCCACCCTCACGACCTCATCTGAACCCGCTCATCCCCCAAATGTCCCATCACGTTGGGAGCTGGGGCTTCAACATACGAATTTGGGGGTGCACAAATATTCAGCCTGGAATAATGGTGGTTTTCAAATATTTATTGAACTAATGGACAATGAGCCTGTTTTAGCTGTTACATGGCGTCAGTGACAGAGTCCTGAGTGGCAGCCCCTGCGCTCCTAGGATGGCCGAGTTTTGGGGCCTTTGTGGGACCTTAGTTTCCGCTGTAGCCGCGTCCTGAGCGGGAGGGATGCACGGTGCAGTCCCATGGTCACAGACGAGGCTTCTGACATCCAGACGGCCGAGGGACTGTCTCCGGATGGCAGGGGTGACACGAGAGCCCAGGTCCTGCGCCTCACAGTCCCTTCAGGCCCTTCTTCGTCCTTGAATGCAAACCTTTTATACCCCAACCTGCAACCATGCTTCACTGAATAAGCCACTTCTAGACTGTGACGAGGTCCAGAAATTTTGGATTAAAAAATGTAAAAGTACAGAATGTGAGGAACTGCTCGGCGGGTCTGTCATGATCTTGACAAATGAGCCAGCTGATGAGCGTCTCATTTACTGATGCAGGCAGACCTCGTTTTATCACAGTTTGCTTTATTGCATTTCACGAATACTGCCCCCCCTTTTTTTTTTTTAACAAATTGAAGGTGGCAAGCAGCTTGTAGCAAGCAAACCTATCAGCCCCATTTTTCCAGCAGCATTTGCTCGCTTTGTGTCTCTGTGTCATATTTGGTTATTCTCATAATATTTCAAATGTTTTCAGTATCACTATCTATGATCTGTGATCTTTGATGTTACTACTGCGACTTGCTGATGGCTCAGATGATAGCGTTTTTTAGTAATAAGGTATTTTAAAATTAAGGTATATACTTTTTTTAAGACGTAAGGCTGTTAAATGCTTAATAGATTCAGTATCACGGGAAGGTAACTTTGTGCGCACTGGGAAACCAAAACATTCGTGTGACTGCTTTGGTGCGGTGGTTTGGAACTGAGCCCGCGATCTCCGAGGTGAGCCTGCCTTCACGGGCCAGACTGCCAAACTCCACAGGAGTCTGACGGACCCGTAATGTGCAAAATACCATTTAGACTCTAACATTTCCAAAGTTCTGTTACCCCTCACAACCGTCCGAGAAGCCGTGGGCGTTTTCCCCGCTCTACGGAAAGAACACAGACGATGGACCCTGCCTGCGGTCGCTGAGCTCCTCAGCAGTAGAGCCTGGATTTGAACTTGGGGGTTTCTAATGCCAAAATTGTGTTTTTTACAACGCTAAGGTGCACGTGCGGGAGCAGACCACCTCCCCTGCTTTGCAGGCTAAGAAGGAGAAGCCTGAAAGCTTTTTCACTCCTTCTCTGGTTACCTGTTGTCCTTCCCTGCCCTCTACTCCGTATCTTCTATTGCCTCGTTTTGCGTGAGAACCAAGTATTTTGTTTATGCCTTTTCATGTAACCAGAGGAAAACTGTGTATATACTAAAAGACACGCCAGTTTATGATGGCATGAAGACAGCATCCGCTCATCACAGAGGCAGAAAAGCAGGCGTCAGAAACAGGAACCTCCCTGGCCTCCTCTTTCACTTGCTGTGAGTAATAAATATGATCACTGTTCGCTAAGTTCACGATCTCAAACGCTTAGCACAAAGATAAAGTCGCCTCTCAACTTCAACTGTTCTTTTTAATCTTTACAACGTCTTCATTTATTCTGGATTAGAGCCGGAAGGAACTTTCTGATGACCCCTGAAAACGAAAAAAAAAAAAAAATTGAAATAATTGAGGCTGGGTTTGGGGAGAGTCTGGTGTTTGGTCTCGTGGGCCTGGTTTTTATTACCTCGGGCTCAGCCTTGGATTAACTTTGCAGCGCCCAGTTGAGCTGTCTGCCCCTCTATGGCCACGGGCACCCACAAGCCCGGCCGGCTCCCCAAACGTCAAGCCGTGGGTCTGGGTGCTCTGCCTTTGCGGTGGTTTTGGCTGACTTGGTCTCTTCTCAGGTCCTGTTTTCCTGGCTTTTTGCACACCTGCATTTGGAAGGGTACATTGTGTAAGTCGTTCTGAGCACTCTCCAAGGCTGCCACCTCGCCCTTTTTGTTACAGACATAAACAAAACCCATCACTCGAGTTTATTTAAATCCAACAGAGACACTGTGATTTTTTGTATCAGTGTTTGATTTTCCCTGATTTTTATAATAGGTGTGTTTGCTGATTTCTATAATAATGAATAGCAACTGAGGTCTAACTCAGGACACTTACATTGCTTTTTCAGGCAAAAGAAAGAAAAGGTTAAAAAAAAGCTTCCAGTTTTACTGAGGCAAGAATCCTGATTTATTGTCAAAAGTAAACAGGAGTCCTCTCTACCACATGTGGCATCTTACTTTTCTCCCTGCAAAATGGCAACACCAGAGGGCCTTTCAGGTAATGCCGAGGACTAAATGGGAAAACGTGCGACGTGCTGAGTACACGGTGAGGGTTCAGGACCCAGTAGCTCCCTTCCTTGGTTCATC
Organism: Vicugna pacos; assembly: GCF_048564905.1. Lineage (NCBI taxonomy): Eukaryota > Metazoa > Chordata > Mammalia > Artiodactyla > Camelidae > Vicugna > Vicugna pacos. The sequence continues at coordinate 58,281,993 of NC_133001.1, forward strand.
CAGAAATCTACTGATGGAGTCACAGATCTGTCTTTCCTGTTGAATGCGGTCGGCCGTCCCCCTCTGCCGTGTTAGGTATTTTTCCCACCAGCCAGCTTTAAAGTTAGTATGGGGGGTCCTGCCCCTTGGAGGGTGTCTTTGAAAATCAAACTGACTAGGAAACAGAGACACTTGTACTAGATGAGGTACCCTCTAGTCTAGTTCCATCACCATCTGAAACAAGAACACCAGCAGAAGGCTCGCCCGTAGCCAGAGAGCTTGGAGGAACCCTGGCGTCTCGCTCCCCCGCTCCTGCCGGTTTGGCAAACGTGTGAAGTTCAACAGTGTCCCCTGCGGAGCCCGCCTGCCGGTCGTGAGTCCCACAGACCAGCCCCAACTGTTGCCTCTGGGGGCTTAGATCTCCCTGCTGGGGCGGGACCTGGGCCTCTTAAGAGTAGACCGAAGTCAAGCACTTCCCTAAGCAAGAGACCCTGCATCGCCCAAAGCCCCAGTCTGGCCCTGGGAACCCAGCACTGGTAACAAGGGCTTTGTAAAAACTGCTTTTATAGACTCCTCCCCCAAGGCAGTCAGTGCCTTCCATCCCCCCCCCCCATCAGCCCACTGAGCCGTCCATCTGACGGCTTTGCTTTGGGATGGCTGTTCCTTCCTACTCAGTCCCTCCTGTGGCCGTGACTGGGGTCCAGAGGTGTCCCTGGTTTTCGAGTAGTTTTTTTCTGTTTGGAGTGAACTTGCTTCTTTGGGAATTGAACCTCTGACCCTGCCTCCATTAGCACCCGGCTTTAATCACTTGAATTTAGCAGGCCAGACGAACCAAACCCACTCCTATCACGTCCTGCCACATTTTGAAGGTTGCAGAGGCCAGAGCCCTCCTCACACCCGAAGTTCACTCCCACGCCGTCACCTGTGGCCCCTTGGGTAACCCTGGGACTTTTAGTAAATTTTCATTGTCCAGCAGAAGATGGAAAAGGAAGCGGATGGGGCTGTGCGTGGACGTGGAAGAGGAAACATACAAAGTGCAGACGTCCGTCCCCCCCGAGCTCGGAGTGGCGGGGGGTGGACGTGTGTGTTTCCCTTTGATTCCGCGGCTCCTGCAGCTGGTAACGCCGCTGCCCGCACAGCCAGACCGCGCCCTGTGCCCAAAGGACGCGGGCTTTCCGGTGCCCGCGGGAATGGCTTTCCCTCTTTCTGCGTGAGCTTGTTAAACATGTGACAGATCAGCTTGACGCTAGACTTCTTGCAGCTTCAGGCTTGCACGCTGGCTGATAAAACCAGCTCCAAACACAAGCAGCCTGCTCCCGGCTCCAGGTCACCCGTTCAGGGTTCAGCCCGCCAATTTCTGAGGCCGGCCTGTCCCACAGGACCCGTGCAGGATGAGAGAGCATCACCGCCCCGGACGCCAGCCTGCAGCCCACGTGGGGACGCCCCCTCGTCCGGCAGGGAGGCCGCCCACCCTCTCACTCCATGTCTAAAGAAAGATTGACTGTTCTGCGTTTTCCGGTGACGAATTATATATCAGAAGACAGGAGATTTAAAAATTAATTCAAGATTAATTTAGGGATGACTGCACATGGAATTATTTGGCCAGCAGATGAAAACTGAAATGTTCACTACAAAGAGAGGAGATTGTAGACATGTCAAATTTTAATCCCATTTCCCGTGAAGAATTATCATGGCCCAAGACCCTTCTTGAAACCCCAGTTAATCATTCAAGCTCCAGCATTACCCGTACCTTCCATGAGCACCAGTCAGGGTGCCGCTGGTGTCTGGTAACGGATTCATGTTTGCAGACAGAAAAAAAGAAAAAAAAACTAGTTACCTCTGTACCAAGCAGTAAGGGAAAAAATAAAATAAAACAAAGCAATAGCTGATGCGGATACTGTCTCCAGATTGAGGAAAACTTTTTACTTTTTTAAGTAGATGAGAAATAAATTTAAAATCAGAAAAAAAACTTTCTTATTTAAGATTCTGTTAAATTTTAACTGCTGCGAGAAACAACGCAGACCTCACCATCTCAATGAAGCAGAAAGACAAGGAGCAAATCAAGGTGCGTCTGTCCGTAAACATGCAGGCGGCGGGGCAGATCATGGCTGAATACAGTTGAAATACACACACTGATCCTACCAGAATTAAGTCCTGTCTCCAAATTGCGTTGTGTCCTGGAGAAAAATATACACGTTTAAGAAACCGGTGTTGCCCACCCAAGGCACCTATACATCGTGCAAGAAAACTGTCCCGGAGAGGCTGTGCTCTGTCTTGAAATATTCAGAGCTGACCTTTCTCAGCACATCTCCTGGTTTCCAAACGCAGAATGCATCTGGACAGCTTCCTCTGGCTTGTTTCTCTGCCCCGCCCCCCAGCTTTCTATGCGAATGCACATTTGAGGGAGGATGTGTGAAGACGGAGACTGACCTTCAATAATGCATTTTTTTGAATGCCCTATTTGGTCTGATCATTTCCTGAAAACTGCTCATGTGATACCATCTTTCCAAAGCCCTGGGGGAAGAAAAAATCAAACGAATTACAGTGGAACTTGGAAAGAAATGGAATGAAATGTAATTGAATATGCTCTCTGAGCAATACACAGTGCATTAAAAGGCCCGGCGATTAGGGAGCGAGCAGTGAGCCCTCAAACAGGGCTGCGTGCAAATTAGGCGGGGCCTCCATCAGTGAGGGTGGAAATCCTGCCAGATCAGGTGTTTCCACGCTGCGGGAGAGAGTCCTCGCTCGCACAGAGCTCCCCTCCTGGTCCATCTTGCACGCCCCTGTTGCTGGTGCCTCATCAGAGGAAACCATTTAAAAGAGACTCCTGTGGCCAATGGACTTTTTTTTTCCCTGAATCATCACACTTGATATTGAATTAATTTCTACAGCTTCTACCTTTTGAAAGCAAGAAAATACGGTGAACAGAACAATGCCCTGCAAGTGCAGAGTAAGTGAAGACGGAGGAGGAGAAAGCAGGAGGTAGAAGACGCTCGTGCACATGAGTGATCGGGTTGAGCTTCTGTTTCCTTGTTGGATCTTTGTTATTTTCATTTATTTCACTTTCATATTTTCAAAATGGGGTCGAAGATTGAAAATCACATAATCTGGCAGTTTCAAATATTTTTAAGACCACCTTTCCTCCCAACATAGAAAAGATAAAAAAGGAAGTGATCTGTCTATGCTGCCTTGTGAAAACCTGCACAGGAGATGCTCTTTACATCCAACGGGCAGAGCGATGGTTCTCACAGTGAGATCTGAGCTGGTCACTGCATCTCTTCTGTGAGATGGGAGTGCAGACAGAGGGGGAGAGAAGACATTCTGCTTGGAATTCGTGGAAATTGGAGTGTCTTTGGGATGTCAGTGTGGACCTGCATAATCAGAGTCAAAGGCTTACGACAGATTCTACTTCGTCTCTGGGCCATCTGCCCATGGAGGGTGACTGAAGTCCTCTGAGTACATGGCAACCACCCAGGAGGACTGTGTTCAGAGAAAGAAGAGGCGTGCCGGTGGAATCCCAGAATGTATTTCAGAATGCAGTGCTTTGGCAGAGGGGAAAACGAAGGCCAGGATGGAGTGGCCAAAAGTCAGCATAGGAACCAGGAGGTGTGGATTCTAAGAAGCGGGGAGGACAAGTTTAAGAACAAGCCAGTGGGAAGGGAGAAGCTCTGGGTGCAGGAGAAGGGAACAGCTTTCCTAGATCCAGGTCCCGCAGAAGCAGGAGGACCAGCTCCTCCTGACGTGCGGGAGGCAGCAGCGGTGACGCCTCCTTCACGTGAAGGACGAGGGCGCTGTTTGGCGGTGCTTACCTGGCTTTGAGCGAGTCGGCTGAGTGCCACGAATCCCTACACTTTCAAATACTGTCTACTTTCAAATGGAAGCAATCCAGGGATTCTGATCATTTTAATAAGATACAGACGGTGATAATATGAAATGCGGAGCCCAAAGGGCAGGACCACATGTGGCTGTTTTCTCTGCTCCTAGCGGTGTCGCCACGCGGAGGACATAGATGCCTGTGCAGTGAAGGAGCTCCTTCCATCCTTCTTCTCCAGGGAGTGTGCATTGTTGTTCCAAACAAGTTACAAGTTCATTGAGCGTAGCTGATAAGGGAAGAAGTTCTTTTTATGAAGCCCTCAAACCAGGGCTCCAAAAATATTTAATGGAATGCTTGGCTCCTTCAGGACAAGTGATGATCAGGGGCCGGCTAGGCTGCAGCAGCCAAGAAACAGAATCTCAAAGACAGATTCTGTGATTAGTATCAGATACTGAAACCTTCCCACGGGCTACCTTCCAGGAGCCTCCCAGCGGCCCTGAGGCATGGCCTTTGCAGTTGGGAGTGTCCCCCCAGCCAAAAGGCATCAGACAAGAGGAGGCTGCAGAAACCAGTCGTATTAACATCCTGCCACCTGCGACACCTTCACGTCTAGTTTTCTGCTGCCCTGGTCCTGCCAGCCTGGGCCTGTGCAGTTTTCTGGAAAACATGAATGATAGGTGGTCAAGGTAAGATATTTACGAAAACTATGATTGTCAGTGGTTTGTGGAAAGAGGACAGGCCTGAGAGGTTTAAATCCCCCTTTCTCCCAGAGATGTGAAATCCAGCAGGTCCAGTCATCTCTTTGGGATGTAATTTAGATTTTTATTACATGGTGACAATCATACTTATTTCTTGATGTCTTTGTGAGGATCTAATATGTCAACGTGTATGGAAATGCTTTGTAAGTGACAAATGTTAGTGGTGTCCTCAAATCTGGATGAGGAGTTTAAGACCTCGTTTCCCCCACTATTCTGTAACAGAGGCCTTCTGGGATGTGTTCGGTCTAGAGGCAACGTAGTGTGTTCATGGTGTTCTAAAGGCAGACTACATGGAGTGGAAGATGAAGGTGTTTCCAGTCTGTCTTGCACTGGGAATTCTCATCATAGCTTGCTCCTCTCTTGTGAAATGTCTCCTTTCTTCTTGCGCTGTGGGATTTCTCTTGCGTGGAAGAAATGGAGAAAACAGAATAGGGACGGGGGCTGGGGTCAGGAGAGAGAAGGCTGGGAGTGGTACCCTCGTGCAGACGGCCGGGCAATTCCTTGCATCCATCATGCCTTTTCATAATAGACATCCAATTAGAATCTACTTTTCCCAGCCTGCCTTGCAACTGGCTCATGTGACCAGTGTCCCCCAGTGGGATGTAGCTGACATGAACTGTGCCACCAGAAGTGACCAAGGCTCCCAGAAGTCCCTGAGCCTCCTCCAGGCTGGTTTCCCCCTTCGTTAGCTAGAGGCAGGTGACAGTGACATCATTAACATGGAAGAAGCCTGCGTCTCTGAGCCCCTCAGGACAAGACCCACCCCGACCAGGAGCATCCACACTGGACAACCACATGGAAGAGGGGAAACTTCTGTTTCAGTCCTGAGGCATTTGGGGGCCTATATGTGAGCCCACCCTGGCTAATTTCTAGTCTCTGTCCTGAGCAAGGGGGACGAAACTCACCTCCTGAGCTCACACATAGTCCAGACCAACTTGAGTATAGGGTTTTCAGTAGAGATTCGGGAACAAAGTCTTTCTAGAAACGTTTTTCAAGTCAGTATCCTTTTGTGGGGGGAGGCTCATTAAATTGATTGACTTATTCCTCCATTCAGTGGAGGCACTGGGGCTTGAACCCAGGGCCTCGTGCTCAGCATGTGCTCTGCCACTGAGCTCCACCCTCCCCTCTGGACCAAAGTCTTTATGGATTAGAGAGCGCTTACTTGCTGGTCCCTCTCTTTTCCCTTCCACGCATGTAGCTCAGTGACCAGAACCGCTGCTGCCTTGTGTCTAGGATTTGTGCCGCCCGCTACCACCATCCCTGCTCGGTTAGGACCCCTTGGCTCCAAGTGACAAAGACGGCCTCAGGGAGCCCAAGGGCATCAGGAATGTGGCACGGATCCTGCAGGTGAGGCCACCACGCTAGCCTCCGGGGATCTGGGGTTGAGCCTGGATTAAGGGGCAGCATGGGCTTCCCTCACGCCGCCTCGGTTTCTTCCTGCACCTGCGCCCTTTCGCCTCCCTTCAGCCAAAGGCCTGCCCCGACTCACGCGCTGCGTCTCCTCCATGGCTTAGGCGAACTTGCGGAAGCCACTTTCCCTCCAGCTTTGACTCCGTGCGACCTTTTGCCTGTACCACCCAGCCAGGAACTGGTAACTTTGTTCTTTTCTTTACATCCAGTTCCTAGGAGCTGCTCTTCCTGCGCTTCTCTTTAAGCTGGACCGTGGGGCACGGCCAGGTCTTGGGATCCTGTCTCCCCCACCAGTCTAGCCAGACAGGTGGTATTTGAAAAATGACTTTTCTGGGGCAGCAGCCATTAGGGGCCCAGCAAATGTCATCCCGGAGGAATGTGAAGTGATCGCTTGTGACTGGCATCTTCGACACAACAGCAAACAATAAAGTGCTAAATAAAAGTTGGTGCTTATTACGTACTGCGAATATAAGTACACACGTACACAAAGTAATTTTTGTACCAACCAGGCTTTAGGCAGTACGTTGAGATGTTCAGAAAATAAATGAGAAAGGCAGCCCTTAATTTTATCAGTTGACAGTTTATTGGGGTTGGGGGGATGAAAAATGCGTGTAAATAACCATAATAACAATAACAACAATAATAAATCCATAAAGAGACCGAACTTTTTAATCGGAGCACAGTCGGTCTACAAGGTTGTGTTAGTTTCTGGAATAGAGCACAGAGATTCAGTGATGCCTTTTTCACATCCTTCTTCATCACAGGCTATTACACGTTACTGAACGCGGTTCCCTGTGCTGTGCGGCAGGACCTTGTTTCTCTGTTTCACATGCAGTAATTTGCGTCTGCTGATAGACCTACTTCTTAAGGTCACAACTGTCTGGTATCTCAAGTGTCACACTAATACAGGGTCTGTGTTGGGACAGAAAGAGCAGCAGCCTTCAGTTCAGCTTCTGGTCCCATGAGGGCGGGCCGTCTGGTCCTTAGTTTCTTCCTCCGTGAAATGGGGGTATTAGAGCCTACCTTATTCATAAAGTTGCTCTGAGATGAAGTAGGAAGGTGCTTTGAAAGCTAAAGCAACTGTCCCAGGGCCCGGCTGTGGGCAGGGACCAGATGGCCTCTCCCACGAGGTCAGCAGCACCCAGCACAGGGACCCGTGCGGCGCAGGCACACAATATTAGATCTTTTAGGATTTTTCTCCCTCTTTAAATCCTATTTTTTTTAGTTCCTCCCGGGAGAGCACTGCCTTCGCTCGGGGCCTACTGAGGGCTGACACATATGCAGGTGGCGTCACCGAGATCCACCCCCCCCCCCCCCGCGCAGATCTCACCAGCGCATTGGAAACAAAATAGACTCTGCTTTTGCATACATCTGTTCCATTATGCATGCTTTTGCTGAAACGCACCCTGTGAACTTAGCAGCTATTTTCTAACTAGTCCCCGCTGCACAAGTTAAAGTTATTGTTACTCTCTGGGTAAGCACTTTCTGGATGGCGTTCTGGGATGTTCCGTTACGCACAGTCCAATGTGGCTGTTGAACTTGTGACTAATGACCACTTGAAATGTGGCTGGTGCTGTGGAGGAACACATCTCTAATTTAATTTAAGTTTAAATTCTCACCTGGGGCTCGTGGCTGCTGCATTAGATAGTGAAGACCCCGCTTAATTAGATGGCACTTGGTCTTGTCTTTTCTACCCAGGTCATCCCAAGAGGTACTTAGCTGAATAGGAAATAGAACGAAGGGAAAGCCACTCAATACGTCCTATTGGCTGCCGCCTCCTCTCGAATTAACTGTAACCGGTACCCTAACCCTGGGCTGTGACGCAAGCCCCCGACACAGCGGCAAAGGAGAGCGGTGCTTTCTGGACTGAAGGAGCCCGACAGCGGCAGCTATCCGGTACCACGCTCCTCGAACCTGGAGCTGAAAACTGATTTGCCAAGGGGAGAATCTGCGTGTCCACCTCCCGCTTTAGGTAAAGGGAACAAGAAATGAAATGTGGTCCATCTGGGAGTGGGGCTGGGGCGGGTGAGCGGGGAGGAGGGGGGCGGGCGGGCTGCGGTGTCCGGAGGCCTCAGCATCACTCGAGATCTGACTCTGAGGGTGAGAGGCTGTGATCCCAGGTGGCTGCGGCATTGCCTGCCATCTGGTAGCAGTTGGATGGAGAGTTCAATCTGATGAAACGGAGCCAGCCAGCTGGTGTCAGATATTAGAAAATGCGGAGGCCAAACGCCAGAGTAGCCTTTAACAAAGCTGCCTCTGAGCCCAGGGTCCTGGGAAAGGGGGCTGAGGTCTCATTTGCAGAGCTGGCCAGGGCGCGGGGGGCTTCCTGAGTTTACTAGTATATTTTCAATAACGTCATTTATGTGCCCACATGGGAGTACATGGCATGCTGATTATCAGGCTGAAGTTAATCACACAAATCATCACTCTGGCTTTCTCCAATGTGACCTGGAAAATCCTTTCTCCAACGACGCATCTCAAGTTTACTTGTGAAACATCCACTCGTAGCCCTAATGATAATAATAGTTGGAGAGAAATTACCAAATGTAGATGTTTTCAGAAACAACCCCCAGAGATGAAGGTCTCCCTGGTGATGACCGAGAGTAGGAGCCACGTCCCCCCCGGGCGGTCAGGGTCCCCGGAACAGCACTGCTGCTCTCACGTCTGTCATAGAAGCAAGGCTCTCTGATACCAACGTCCACTCACCAAGACCGGCGTAGAAACCGCGTGCCTCCTCATGGTGTTCTGGGACCAGCTTTCAGTGCCCAGCAGAAACGGTTTTGCAAATTGCAAAGAGGCCGTTAGACTGCAAACAAATTTCTTCCTATTAAAAATTACAGTTCTCACGTTCAGTTGTCGGGAAAAGAGCTGTCATTTTTCCCCCTTCTTTCTACCACCGTTTGGCATGAGTTATTAAGCCATGTCCTGGAAAGGAGCCAACGGTGCATATCATTAAACGGAGCTTCTGAGGGGCTGTAAATTTTTCAGCGTGATATCACACGCACGCCAGTGAAAACCCACGCCTGCCGGGCTCCCCCGTAATAAGGACACTTTTAGGAAGGTAAGGATGTGTAAGACACTTCGTGGTAATCCAGTCTGTCGCCGCAAAGGACTGAGAAGAGAGCTTTGCCCCCGGAGGGTGGCTTCCGCCTGGCCCAGGCCGGAAAAGCACTAGCGGGAAGACCTAGCAGCCAGAGGCGTCTCGGCAGGAGGTGCAGCCCGGGGGTTTACGGGGCCGGACACCCGAGAACCGAAGGCCGGGCAGGCCTCCTGGGACTTTGCACCCAGCAGGGCCTCTCGGACCACGGGCTGGAATGTTTCCCAGCCTTTTAAATGACTGGCTTCTTCGATCGAAAGCCTTGGACTGCTCAGAGGTTCCAGAATCTTGTGTACCGATTTCCAGCCCTGAAGTGGACTTGAATTGCATCAGTGATAACTTTGCTGCAAGCGTAGCTCCATGAGGGATCCTCATCTTGGGATGTTTGAGGACACAGAGTGGGTTTCACTAGGTAGTTTTATTTCAGAAGCACCCAAGCGTGGTGCAGCGAGCTCCCCTGTACTAGGTGTCGGCGAGGCAGAGTCCCCGATTCTTCAGACGAGCGGGCAGAGGAGCGGAGGCAGAGGACCCCAGATGACCGTGTCTACGCAGGGAAGCCCGGCACACCCCTTCCCATAGTCCTCAGCTCTGGCCTATTTATTAAAACCCTTAAACTTGGTCAGGGATGAGATTTTTCTGAAGGAATTTGTAGATGTTTGTATGTACGCCCACCGGGGAGTGGGGTTGCTGGGAAAACGGTCTATTTTGGAAGATTTACATCAGGAAACAAATACTTTATCAAACGTATCACACGTTCAAGAAAATTAAAAAAAGAAGATCCGCTGAAATAAAACATTATTTGATGACACCATCCTGGAACATAAAGGGAGTTTCCGTAACTAAGGAGATCAGCTATGGAGACGGGCAGCGTTATTACAGGATTCCGGGAGAATGAAATACACCTGAGCTGTCATCTGCAAGTGAAGTCAGTGAACACAAATTCCCAAGTGGGCAATGCTGGGCGGCATTTGTTCCTTGCACCCTCCTTTCCTGGACCATCTACGTGAAGACTTAATGGGGTAAATAACCCACAAATGAGAGGCTGTGCTATAAAGATCTGGCAATGAGATCAAAGCCATTTATACATGAAATTAAATCCAAATAGTTAGAGATTATGATTTTTCCGTATATGAGTGCTAGCCTTTATGAAGGAAAGCCATCTGAATGTGAATGCTACATTAGGGGTGTGTTAATTGAATATCACTACGTATGCTTGAGTTCCCTGCCCCGCCCCCCAAAAAGCAGTGGCCCTCACTGGACCTGCCGACCTGCCCACCTGCCCACCTGCTCAAGGCACGTCCCTGGGAGCAGGAGACGCGAGGCAGTTCTACCGTCTCCTTAGGAGGGCTCAGGTCCCGTGCGATTCCCAGGCTGTCAGCATCTTCCTGCGCCGGGGTCCAGAGTTCAGCCGTCTCTACTCTGGGGCTCCTAAAAGCCAGCAGCATATTGTATCTGATACTTAACCGAAGAAGCAGTTTTGTTTTCAACACTTAGAAGGAAAAACTAAATGTGTTAGTCTTATTGAAAGGATTTATCAGCCTCCAGTAATGCAGCTTCCTAGGGAATTTTCAAGGGTAATTTCTACAAAACATGATTTTTGTTATATCCGTGAGATTTGGAAGGAACTCCAGGTGGGGGCAAACTCCGCATACGATAAAGCGCTGCAAAGTGATTGAACGATGGTCGACGAGGGAAGAGATTTGAGAACATAACCGGCAGACCTGGGAAGTGAAGCCGGCGAGAGTGTAGCTGCTGTAACATAACTCTCTTCTACGGAAAGAATCTGTTTGGTCCAATATTGCTTTATCACCAGTATAAATAAAAACAGATTCCTCCTTCAAATTAAACAGGATAAGGAGCAAAACTCAAAACACAGGACCACGTAGCGAATTTTCACACACAGCAGTAACACGAACAAGAATAAACAGCAGTAACTCAGGAAAGCGTAGACACAGCATCTGGACTTGGGACACGGAGATCATGAGCTGGACGTTGGCTGGAGAAATCAAAGAAGGTTTTCAGGAGACACACAAAATTGTTAACATTGGTTAACTCCGGTGAGAAAAATCGTGGATGGTTTTTACTTTACTAATTAAATTTTTCTGTGTTTGACCGATGTTTTGAAAAGAACCTGTATTATCTTTTTGTGATTAAATCCACCCGTAAAGTTATCTCATTTTGTAATAAAAAAAAGTGGGGAAGAGGAGGAGGGTTTTATATCATCCTTTCATCTTCTGCAACAAAATATCTGGTCCTGGAAAACAACTCCTGAGTTTCAGAATGAGAGAATGAGATCTGAATGGTCCTCAGTCTTTGGAAAAAGATGCAATGATGTTCAGAACTTCAATTCCTCTTGGTTAAGGTGGTGGGTGCATGTTGTTAAGTGTACTTTTAGCAAGAAATTTTACATCAGTCAAGTTCTGATTAATCTCCTGATGCCACAGAACATTAAATTAATCAGTGTTCCATTCAAACACATTCCAAGTAATTGGTCAATGAAACTTTTGAGTCTCTTCTGGACTCTGTACTGTGCATTTAGCATGGATGGGAAAAAAAGCTCTTTCCTGCTCTTTCCCCTTCAACTCCTCCCTTTCCCCTTTTTCTCATCTGTTGTATAAATTTTTATCTCTATCCCTGAAAAGATTAGTAATAATCTCATGATTGTCATAGATGGAAATCTTGCCTTTTTGCTAAAATTGGGGAAATCTTCTCATTGCCAGCAGACATTTTTTGTCACACTTCAACTTTGCTCTTGGAAGCTCCTACCATAAGCTCTCCATTCTGGGTTTGTCTGGATCCAGGTCAAGTAGATCAACTTTTGCTTTTACTTTCACAGGAGTAACCAAGTAAGAAGAAGCATAATTAATGTTTCTTCTCCAAGAACTGAGAAGAGAAATTCTCTCCGCTGGTCTGGAATAAACATAAAATGAAATGCCTGTGGTTGAGGTTGGGGGAAGTTCAGTGGAAACCTGCCTTATGAGTTCTCATTGTCCACGGGCACCTTCACGCAGTACTGGAAGAGCACCCTTTGCAGCTGAGAACTCATGGGCACCCATGTCTGTCCTGCCAACGTTACACGTCACACCACGGGGACCCGTGTGCCATCAATCAAATCTCACGCCTATTTCAAGTTAGAATTTACTATTTGGCATTTTAAGGAGGCCCAAAGACATATTTCCATGGAATTAGACTAGGATTTTAACAACCATCTTGCCGAAAGTCAAAAGACAAGATAGTCGTCTGCATATTTTAATATTAAGCACGAATTTTGATGATGCAGTATGCATATTTTAATAATTATCATACATGTGATTTATTGGATTTAATCAGAGCCTTATTTGTAGCATCTTGGCCAGAAATAAGCTGAGCAAATATTTAAGACCTATATCAGCTCCAATTCCTACCCCTGTTGTTCTAAAGGTATCAGGGAAGACAAATTAGCCTTTGTTATGAATGACCTTAATGATGAGCTGATGACATAAAAATAAAGATACTAAATATTAATCTACTTTGGAGTTGTGTTGTACTGACATCTCAGCCTGACTCCTTATGCTATTTTAAATGTGAGTAACTGGAGCTTGGCTCCAAAGTCATTTATTTTTAGAAAAAGATGCAAATTAATAAGGCTGTGTGAAGCTGCAGACCCAGGGAGCCATTCCAGCCATAAAATAACGGGCCTGGGGGCTTCGCCCTTTCTGGTTAGTTAAGAAGCCGTAATGAAACTGGCCTCTCTGGGAGGCAGCCAGTTTTCAATTAGACTGTGTTTCTGCGCCCACAGGCCACCTCCGACACCGGAGGACATCTGTGTGTCCCCTCGCCCCCGAGCTGAGGCCGGCGGCTCTCCAAGCGGGCAGTAATGAGACAGCTCTTGAGAGATGGAAATTGTCACCTTCACACCGTGATGATGGCTCAAGAAACCTCAGGGACAGAAATCCCAGCCCCTTTCTCACCAGATCCCCTTGATTCTGTCCCCGTTCCAAGAATGTTCAGACAAAGATTGTTTCTTCTGATAACACAACATTAAGATAACAATAGACCCTACTGTTTATCATAAAATAGATAAACAGCAAGGCCCTGCTGTGGAGCATGGGAACTATACTCAGTACCTTGTTGTAAGCTATAATGGAAAAGAATCTGAAAAACTTATATGTGTGTGTGTAGCTCTGCTGTACATTGGAAGCTAATATTGTAAATCAACTACACTTCAATAAAAAATAAAATAAAACAACAATAACAAAAATCATGGTTTATTTTCAGTGCAAATGATCCCACTAAATTCAATGGGAAAAAATAGACGTCTGGATGGGATGGCCTGTTTTCCTGGATATTATCTCTTTAAACACCATTAATGGTTGTGGTTCATCTAAAAAGACAGGGAAAACCAAGTGGGTTTGGAAAAATCATAGCATGGAAACATTTCGGCTAAGATGGGTTGTGACAGAGTTGCCTTTAAAACTTCATCGTATAGCATGCGGAATCCAAAATGTTCCTCTCCTGGCCGTTCTTTTTTTTTGCAATCTAGTAAACGAAATATAGACATGGCTGGGTCATTGCAAAATGCCAAATTTTACAATTTGGGCTCAAACAAACATGAGAAAATAATTAAGGAAATTGCTCTGGAAACTGCTGACTTCAGATGAAGAATATGGAACCGTACATGGTCTATAGATCAGCTTCTTAAAAGCTGCCTTTACAGCACGTAGAGCATCTCTCAGTTTAGAACGTAAGCTGCAGTTTTTACTTCTGACCTTAGCTCTCCAGGCGGCTGTGCCGGGTGCCGGGTGCCGGGAACAGTCACGGGGAAGGCCGATTCCAAGACCCTTCACTCTTCGACTTCTCCCCCGAGACCCTCCGAGTCGGTACCAAGGAGGCTGTGGTGGCGCTGGCTTGAGGAGACTGGGGCGCTCATCCGCTAGGCCCTGGGTGGGGATGGTTAGTGTCTAGCAGCCCAGCCTGGGAGCGAGCCCCTAACTGCTCGCTCCTCCATCCAGCAGGAAGTCAGAGCACAGCAGCGAGTCGAGCAAGGACCTCCCCTCCCAGCGCTCGGGTGCCAGTGGAGAAGGCAGGCAGGGCATGGGCCGGCCGTGGGCTGGGTGGCCGGTGGCGACGCACACAATGAGGGAGCGACAAGTGCAGGGCCAGGGAGGAAGGGATGTGGCCGGCGGGGCTGCCGTGTGCACACGGGCAAACTCTCCCAGGAAGAAAGGCAGCCATTGATGAGGAGCCTTAGGAGGGGGAAGCTACTAGCTGTGGGGGATGGATGGAGAGAGAGGGCTCGGGGCAGAGGAAAGGGCAAGCACAGAGCCCCGACGTGCAAGCATCTCAGGGATGCTCGCGGCAGAGCTGCTCGTCTGGAACAGTGAGCGGGACGGTGACGGGGTGAATCCATGTTGTCCGTTACAAAGTTTTGGCCTTTACCCTGAAGGGCACGGGAAAGCATGCATGAAGTTTGAGAGCACCGATGCCCTCAGGCATATTTCAAAAAGGTCATTTTGGTACTGCCATGAATAAAACAGAGGAGAGGGCGGACTGGGTAATGGGTTATTGCCTGGTTCGAAGTGGTGGTCCGGGCTGGGAGCAGCGGAGGGGTGAGAGGTGCTCCCATCCCCGCATGGGGCTGGGATGTAGGTGGGTGCGAGATTTGGGGCTTAGAGCAGCTGGGAGTTGGAGTTGTCATGGGTTTCCTCCAGCTGCACAGCTTCAACTACAGGAATGCCTTCTCTACAGGCTCTGGAGGCTGGATGTCCGAGATCAAGGTGTGGGCAGGGTGGGTTCCTTCTGAGCCCGTGGGGGACCTGTCCAACCCTGTCCCCCAGCCTCTGGTGGTTGCAGGCAAGCACTGGCCGTCCTGGCCTCGGCGGCATCACCTGATCCCTGCCTTCGTCCTCACACGGTCTCCTCCCTGTGTGTGTCTGTGTCCCAACCTCCCTCTCTTATAAGCACACCAATCACAGAGGATTAGAGTCCCCTTAGCTCCAGTGTAAGCTCCCTTCGTCTACACTGAACTCGTCTAAGATGACCCCATCTCCAAGCACAGTCTCATTAGGAGGCACCGAGGGTTTGTCCTTCAGCCTAAGAATTCGGGAAGGGCATGATCCAACCTGCGACGCACTCCACAGACCTGAGAAAGGCCGGGGAGGAGCGGGTTTGGACACCCTGCCCGTTTGTGCTCCTGGTACAGATGTCAAGCACAGAGCCCAGAAACAAACCTGGACTTCAGAGGCGGGCTCCGGACTGCAGATACCAGCTCAGCAGTGAAAGATGCACGTTTACAAAGGTGTAAATTCAGACGGAACACAGCACAGTCAGAAGAGCGATTTTTTAAAATTTTATTTATCTTTAATGGAGGGACTAGGGATTGAACCAGTACCTCCATTTACTCTGGCTTCTGATTTTTTTAAATCAGTACAATGCCGCAGTGAGTGTACTTGTACGCATGTGCTTGCGTTTAAGACGTTTAATTTCTATGATGATTATTTCAGTGTGTACTTTTATTATCTACTCAATCTCTTCTACGGTAATTTTTGGGTTCAAAATTTCCACATCTTAATTCACTTTTGCTAACGTATATTTCTTTCGTTTGGGTTACAGATCGCTCGTCACAGAGCTGTGTGCTGTTTTCTGTGATTTTTTTTCATTTTTCCAGGACTTGCTTACATCTCCTTTCTCATTTTTAATGTCGCTCATTTTTGCTCTTTTTTTCTTACTCGGACGGAAGGAGTTTGTCCGTTTTATTTTTCTCTACAAAGAATCAACATTCGAATGACGTTTTTCTATTTTTCTTTTATGTGTCGCTAATATCAACCTTGACTTTCATTCATTTTTTTTCCTTCCCACTTCTTTTGGTTTATTTTCTTATTCTTTTTCTAATTCCTTAAAATCTAAAAGTGATCCTCCCCCTGCTCTTCCTCTTTCTTTCTTCTTTAACAATGAAAGCATTTACTGATACAGATTTTTTTCTCATAAAAATTTTACGGTGATTAACGAGCTTTACTGTAAAGTCGTCATCTTTTCATTGCGTTCTAGATAGCTTGCGGTTCCTCAATTGATTTCAAGTAAAGGAGTGTTTATTCATTTCAAAATAATTATGATTTTTACATTATTTATTTCTAATTTTATTAGGTTAACATTACAGAATGTAGCCCCTAGAACCTCCCTTTCTTAAATATTGCCTCTCCCTATGGTTTGCCATCACCTATTGATTGTTTCCCAATATCCATTCTCCTCATTTTACACAGAAATGATACTGTTATGTAGGCCCCTGGCTGCCTGGCTGAGGACTATTTTTCTCAAGATCTCCATGGAGCTGGAAGTGACCGTGTCTCTAAACGCTGGCCAGTGGATGCCGCCAGGTGTGATGTGTGTCGCGTGTTGCTCTGCACTTGCAGGGAGGAAGGGGCCTCTGCATCTCCCCCTCACGGGATGGAGGCAGCCCTCGGAGGCTCTCAGTGGACGCTGTGTACTGAAATGGCAAAATACCGGGCAGAACGTGACTCGCTGTGACTCGGCCATCCTACCCCTGGACTCCTTACCTGGAGCATTATGTGGTAGAAAAATCCATGTCTGTGCGGTTTAAACCACTGCTATTTTGATTCTCTTTATATATCAGCTGAACCAAAATAACAAATCAACTCACCCTTAAATTTTCTATTCATGACCATCAAATTCAACCGAGTTCTCCAGCTGCCCATCAGCCCTACAGTACTCCTGACTACTTAGATCTTGCTTTTACTGGGTGAGTAGCTCACTCCTCTGTCACATCAGACCTCCTACACTTCCTCGTCTTTCCTCATCCTCAGCTGCTGGTCTTGCCCCCGCATCTTTGAGGAAAATATGGTCAGCACTTTGAACTGCATGGGTCCAGTTATAGGCAGATTTTTTTTCAGTACTAAGCACAGTGCTGTAGGATGTGTGGTTGATTTCGTCTGTTTTTGTGGAACTGTGGCTACGGAGAAAAGAGCCAACTGTGGGACTTGAGCATCTGTGGATTTTGGTACCGATGGCGGGTCCTGGAACCAGTGCCCATGGGAACCAAGGGAGGATGCACCCAGAGGAGCGTTCCCATGCCTCACAACGCACATCCAGGACACTAAACACTTGCCTTCACTCTTAGTCTAAGAGTGAACTCTCCACAGCCCTAAGGGAATCCACTTTGGAATTGGATTTCGTGCTCATTTGTCTACTTGTGAACATCATTATATTTTGACTAAATCATCCATCTTTTTCTCTCCTCTGTATCATCCCATTCATATGCAAACATGCTGTTATTTCTCTTACCTCAAAAAAAAAATCTCTTGACTCCACATCCCTTCCAACTACCGCTTGGATCACTGAAGTCAGTTTCTTGCCGCCTCACACTAAAGAAATGGTTCTTCTCAATCAAAGACATCAATGTCCTTCTTTTTTTTTTTTAATTGAAGTACATTCAGTAACAATGTGTCAATCTCTGGTGTACAGCACAGTGTCCCAGACATGCACATATACATACACGTGTATTTGTTTTCATATTCTTTTTCATTGAAAGTTATTACAAGATACTGAATATAGTTCCTTGTGCCATCAATGTTCTTTTTATTGCTAAATCCAGTGATCATTTCTCCATCTTTATCGTATTTGGTGAATCAATAGCTTTTGATTCACTCCTGTCTGAAACACTTTCTTTACCTGTTTCTGTGTGAATATATATCTCACGACTGTCCTCCGGTGCCTGCTGATTTGTGTTGTCATAAACCATCGTAGTCGTGAGCGCAGACACACAGAAGGATTGCTGACCATGGGAAGACATAATCACTTTCCCCAGGGAGCTCCCCATTTGGGTGGGGAGACCAACAATGCAGGTTCAGGTTGCGGCAGCCTTGCTGCTGTTCCAGGCTGTTTCCGCGCAGCGAAAGGTCCTTGTGCTGGAGTCCAGGGAAACTTTCAGGGGAGAAATGACAGGCAAGCACGCCTTGGCTGAGCTGAAGAACTGGCTTGGAGGGGAAACTGACAAGCGGGTGTATTTAAGGGACTTTCTCCTGCCCTGCCTGGCTGGGGTGGAAGTTACTCTCGGGAAGCAGGAAGAGCCTTTGCTTAGAATATTTTGTTAGCACTTAAATGGCTGGCTGAAAAGTTGACTTCATTCTGTGTCGAGCAATAGACAGGGAGATTAACCCCCTAAAACAGGCTTTAAGAGAGGCAGATCTGAAACAGCTTAAACCTGAGTCTCTGAAAAGTGATCTGAATGTGGCCAATGATGACAAATAGGGAAATAAGTGTGATGCTATGATGACTTCACTCAAACTCATTTCTAAGTATTCGGGCTTCTGATGGGGGAGGGGGCTTTGGCATCAAACAATATCGTATGGGAACATTTTGGGACGAGATAACGACCGGTGTCTGCCGTGTTTTATGAATTCAGTCGTCCTTGAGGAAGGCTCTCTTCTGCATCAAAACATTTATTAACACAGTATTAAACAGCTTTGGTGTGGCAGAGCACACAGTGCGTGATGGGGCAAGTCTGCTCTGTGAGACTGAGTTGGTGGAAAGAAATATGCTGGCTAAGGTGACTGTGAGCTTCCATTCCTTTTAGCGTGACAGCAACAGAAAACCCCAAAGGGCACCTGGTACCAGAATGTGTAAGGCTGGGGAGAGGAGTGAGAGATTGGTTCTCCACTCTGTCAGCAGACATGCTCACACTGCATCACACACAGGTGCCACGTCACACACACGCTGCATCACACACAGTGCATGACACACACACGCTGCATCACACACACAGTACATCGTGCACATACACATTAGACACACACGTACATCTGGTGGTGTAGTATTCCTGAATAAATAAATGCATGAAATGGTTTAAATAATAAGAAAGAACCAGAATTTCTTGATCACTTTGCTGTGAAAATTGCATTTCCTCTTAAAACTGGAAGTCCTCCGGGGGTGAAAAACAAAAGTCAAATGGAAGAATAACAAAGTTGGAAAAGAAACATTTATTTAAATATTAAAAGTGAATATTTGTAAATGTTCTTTTTCTCTACAGGAGTCAAAAAGTTATCCTTAAATTAGCAAGATAAAAAAAGCGAGAACAAGAACAAAACTTGGCTCTCGTCATGCGTCCTTTAAAAGTAGATCTTCCTTAAACCAAGTATAGCATTTCGGATATTTCAACGGTTTTGTTTTGCGCATCAAGAAAACCCGTGTTACTAAAGAACTTTTAAAAATCTCTCTTAACTTACTGATGTTGACATCAAGGTAAATTGGCACCAAGCAGCGCAAAACGACGTGTTTCACAATTAGGAGCGGAAACCGGCAGGGTTCTCAGCTCCGGGTTGGTCTGCGCGGTTTGGCTGCTGCACGACGACCCCTCGGGGCCCCTCTGAGGAAGGTGCCCGTGAGCATCAGGACGAGCACCTGCGCCCCGAGCTGCAGCCCAGCTGCTCGCCGGCGCCCGCGCCCGGAGGCCTGCCCGGGGGTGGCGGCCCCGCCCCGCCCGCCCCCGCGCCCCCGCTCCCGCCGCCGCCCCGCAGGCCTCCGGGGCCCAGCCTCCTCCCCCGCGTCCGCGAGCTCCTCCGGGTCCCGGCGGCCGGGCCGCCCCCTCCCCCGCCGAACAGCTGGGACGCGCTCACTCCTCCGGGCGCGGCGGGGCCTGCGCCGAACGGACCGCTGCTCAAAGCGTTCCCCAGCGCGGGCCTCCGAGGGGTCAGACTGCAGGACTTCGGTCCAGCCCCAAAGGCCAACAAGCGCGCGCCCTCGGGGCCCTAAGCTCCGGCCGAGGTGCAGGGCTGGGAGCCATGCCGCCCCTTCTTGGCCTCCGGGACCGCGTGGGACAGGCAACCCCTGTGACCCTGCAGTCTGGTTGTCTGGGGCCCTCTCCGTCGCCAGGCCCACTTCCTGCTCGGACCTGAAGGGCTGACCCCAAAGCCAAGAGGAGTTTTGGATCCTGAGCAGCACAAATGGTCTTAGTTTTCCTTCTGAAGTGTTCAGATGGTCCCTTTGCTCAGACTCAGGACACCCCTCGGCCCTCCCGCTGCAGGGGGGCCCGATGCCAGATCCCGAGGCTGCACAGAACAGCCTGGGCTTCAGCAACAGTTGAGAAACCCCCTCTGGAAAGCCTGGCCGCCCCCGACTGACGGCCATGTAGCCCCCGTTCCTGCCACCCCCCTCCTAGAAGTGTCTGGTACTGCTAAGTGAGAAAAGGCAGGTGACAAAGTTGTACCAAAATAAATTGCCTTTTTGTGGTTTATTTGTCAATAAGTAGGACATAAAGTTGTATTTCTGGAAAGAAGTGGGGAAAAAGAATCAAGACAGACATGCACTACAATGTCAGCAGTGGTTTCTCTGGGTGGTGAGTAGTGTGCGTGTATGTATATATATATTATATATAGGGGTAAGTTTTCAGCAATGTCTGTATGCTACTTTTATAACGGAAATGCATAATACGATTTACTAACGTTGGCTTTTTGTTCTGAACTCTGGGAAGAGGAGGAGAAACTGCCTCTACACGCTAAGCAGAAGGCTTGACTTGGAGCTTAAGAGACTCTTCAGAATTAGGAATTCAGACTGATGGCTGGAACTGCAGGTGGGGAGCCTGCTCTTTTGTTTCCAGGTAAGCTTCTCCATCAGAATCACAATGATGCCTCCCAGGGAAGTGAGACCCTGAGATCCCGGACTGAATAGCAAATGCAGAGCTCACCTCCCCCACCTCAACCTAAGAAGTAACAGAAAAGAAGAAAGTCTCCCTCCTGAATGTCAATTAACACAGTTAACATAAACAGACACTAAAATGTCCTAACCCTCATTACCAAAGTAACAATTTCTGATTAAGTTGATAAAGCCTTTTTTTGACTCTTGCCTGGTATCTTTTTTCTCTCCTTCCTTCCTACATCTGGAAAATCTCAGTGGAACCTTAAGCAAGTGAGGCAATGATTTACCATTGCAGTCGAATATCTGCGAATGTCTACAAGCCCAGAAAAATACAGTCCCTGGTAAGAGCCGTATTGGTTCAATGTGTTGGTTCAATCTGTTTGCTTCACTGAGTGATTCATAAGGATCAATATGGAAAACTTTGTTTTGAGTGAAATTCTTTTTTATTCCAGTGAGTCAGATCTATCTGATTACATATGTAAGAGTATCTACTAGATTAAATGTGACACATACAAATTTATAAATCTCAATTATTTAATACATGCTAATATATAAGAAACATATATTACTTTAAATATCTCAAGAGAAGCTGTCAGGCTTTTATAGGCTTTTTTACCTTTAACTTGAGGCTTGGATCAAAGGTATAATAGCCCATACCCTAAAAAATGCATGTCAATTGCAAAAAAAAAAAAAAAAAAAAATTAAATAAAAATAAATAAATAAATAAATAAATGAATGAATGAATGAATGAATAAATTATAAATATGAATAAATTATTGATAAATAATGTGGTAGCCATGATCTCTAAATGTATTTAACTTCCATGTGAGACATTTGAAAAATCAGTGCTGGAAAATGACTAAATGAGGTTTCCTTGATCAGGGTGAAATCAACATTTGAAAATCCAAAGAAAAACAAAACTTAAAAAACAAGTGTACAAACTACTATATATAAAAATAGATGAACAACAAGGTCCTACCGTATAGCACAGGGAACTATATTCAATATCTTTTAATAATCCATCATGAAAAAGAATATATGTGTGTGTGTGTGTGTGTGTGTGTGTGTGTGTATCTGAATCACTTTGCTGTACATCAGAAACTATCAAACATTGTAAATTAACTACACTTCAATAAAGTAAATAAATACAAACAAATATTACAGGAAAAAAAATGTGTCTCATAAGCTTTGCTCACACTTGTGGCAACACCTGAGATCACCTACAGCCGAGATTTCCTCTGTCATTTGCTTTGGTGGGAGGAGTTTTCCCATCGTGATGGAGGGCGACGCTCAGTCACGGCGCAGAGGCTGGGTCAGTGCCCAGGAAGGGGAGTTCATGTGGACAGAAGGCCTTGCTGAGGAACTCCGTTTTCTTTGATCATTTTTGTACGTTTGTTTGTTTTTTCCTTTACATTCAGTAGAGCAACTCTTTGCATCTGAAATGTATCTAACTTTACATTGCTTTCACACCCCCTAAACCTTTAATTTTTGTCTTCCAGCTTCTGCTCCAGAGAGTTCTCTGGCCCTGAACGCAGTTCTGGCTCTGTAAGGGCCCTGCATTAAAACCTCGCATTCGAAAGCGGAAGAGATCACGCTCATCACAGCAAAAACAGGAGCAAATTTGTATTTTGGGTTAATCCCCATGTGTGATGTGCTATGCTTTGGGGATTCCACAGATCCTTAGAATTGAAAGGTAACCTAAAAGTATCATCTCTCCTTTTTTTTTTTTTTTAATCCGACAGAAACTGTGACCCAGATTGGTGAAGAGTGACCGATGACACGAGGACAGATCGAAACTGCCCGCACTTGAAAGCAGCTGCCACTTAGCTGCCTCTTGCAGACAGATTCCTTTTACTGGAATATGGCTTCGAAGCAGGTCTGTTTCCCATTAGCCTGCAGTGCTAACGCCTGGGGCTGGGATCCCTGCCTTTTAAATTATTCCAATGCCGTGGACTTGGTCCCTGAAGTCTGAGCTGTCCGGTCAGTCTACAACCTTCGATCTCTCCAATATAAACTTTTCTTTATTACATGGTCCAGAAAAACATTAGTCCTGATAAAAAGCAGTTTCTTTCAATTAAAGACAGAAAGACGTGGGAGAGGAAAGTGAAAATTAGAAACATGGAGGAAGACACTTGAAGATCTTGGGCGAGGCAGCCTCAGGGTCCCAGCGTCCCCGGAAGCATGGAGTTGGGTGGAGGCTATTTACAATGTCTGAGAACAGAAACACAGTCTGGGCAGACGTCATTAGTCAGAGTAACATCAAGTAACAATAATAACAAAAAACAGCGATGCTTTCTGACTTAGGGAAAACTGGATTAATGCTGCAAGCTAACTTAAGTGGTCCTGATCAGGCTGTTACAACCGAAGAAGTAAAAGAGAGATTTCTGACTTAGGAGAAACTTTAAAATTTGTGTTGTTCACACACCTAACTGATCAAGGTCCGCTGTCTTGCCCTTTTTACGAGGCCAGTGGAGACCGTGTATGTGAAAACATCCAGGTTCTGCTCGATAAGCGGTGGGTGTTACTGTTGTTACCATCAGCATGACTACTTACTGTAAATTAAGGTACAATCACTGAATCTTATGAAACCACCTCTCCTCAAGGCCTCGAGAAGCAGCCTATTTCAGAGCAGCCTAAAGCTTGCTTGGAGGTGGGGAAAATGGTGCGGTTTAATAGAACAGGTCATGTGTCCGTGCGAAACATCGCCTTTCGTCTTCTGGTGGAGATTTAGCTTCCGACGCAAACTAACCCCCCTAAACTCTCCACGTCACAAATGCAAGAGCATTCTCCACAGGGACGGGGCTCAGTCCTCAGAGAGGCAGATGCACGTGACCGCTATCTACTCGGGAAAAATGAGCTACGTTTCAGCCACATGGAGTTTTGATTATGACAAAACCCTTTCATGTGTTTTTGTAAAGATAGTCAGTTTCAGTTAATATAAATCAAATGTTCAGGGCTGGAGCCAGAGAGCGGCGTTCAGTATTCAGGGTGTGGGAGCGAGTTCCCTGCCTGCCCAGGAGGAGAACCTTCTTCTGGTTTAGGAAGGAACATTTTCTTTGTTATAGGCAGGGTTCAGACTTCGGGGAGAGAAGACAGAAGAAGTGGAGAAGCACCCCACCACACTGTGAGTTGATGGTGGGAACGGGGGAGGCTGCAGAGATGAGGATGGAGGTAAGTTCCAGGCACCCCTTCCTTTCTGGAGCTGGGGTCTCGGATGGAGCCTGGAGCAAATGACAACTTGTCACCGTGACCCCAGTCACCCTGGGAAAGTTCCAATACAGCAAAACCTGTAAAGGGCTGCCTCACGGCTCCGCCCTGGAGAAGCACAGCTCCTGAATGACCGAAGGGCATTTGGGAAGCCTTGCTCTGACTTACGCACAATTTGTTTTCAAGAAAATGCTCTGGCTCTTCAAATATGTCACTGGCTCATTTTAATGTCTACCCTTAAAAGACACACGCAGACTGTTAGGTTCTACTACGTTCTTCCTTCAGGAATTTTTGAGCGCCTTCAGTGTCTGCTCTTCCGCTCACGGAGCCCTCAGTGAGGCTCGCGTGGGGGCTGGGGCGGCCTCGCGGCTGGACTGCGGTCGAGTCAGCAGTCAGGGAGAGGTGTTCGCTGGAGTCCCGGCAAGCACGTCTGCGTGAGGAAGGGGAGGTCCAGGCACCGAGCGCAGAAAGCAACGCAGAGCGGAGCCCCTGGCTCCTGGCAGCCCTCGCCGCTTCTGGGAGGTTCCCTGTCTGCTTTTTTTGGCAACCGGTGAGTCACTACGTACTTCCCGGTGCACGTGAATTCCCCGGCTCTGGCTTGCCTGGTAATCCCACCTCTTAGGTCAGGAACTGAATCTGTGGTCTGTTTATCGCTCCCTCTATTATCGCTCCGGACAGCTGAGGATGCGCAGGGACAGGGCGTGTGGGTCGGAGCTCTGGGGCGGCGGGGAGGTGCAAGAACGGGTGGGAGACAGAGCCGGGCTGAGACGCAGTCCTCGATCTCAGGGTGCTTATAATCCAGTGGGAAGACAAAGCCGTGGCGTGTCCAACAACTGAATGGCGGTAAGTGTCCACGGATCCCACCCGGGGTTGGGTGAGTGGTGGAGAGCCGGCCGTGCTTAGTCACAGACGGGCAGGAGGTGGGCTCGGAGAAGGCCAGGAAGGAAACCAGCGCTTGGGGGTGTCGAGTGCCTGCTTCTCGCGGCTCCTTCAGACCTCACGATGAGGCCCCCACGACGCGAGTTGTTACCCGAAGGTCCTGTGAAGTCCAAGAGTGGCCTCTCCCCTTGGTCTCCGCCCCTCCGTGCCCTTCCTTCTTCTGTTCCTTCCAGCACACGGTGGGAGGGAGTGACAGAAATGGGTCCAAGCCTCCGCTGGTCTGACTTCTGAGCCTGAGGTCTTTCCATAAGACTATGTCATGTACGTATCCACGGAGCATCTTCCCGAGGTTACAAAGTGGGTGCCCAGGTCCGATGGAAACCTGACGACACCGCATGGGTATTTCTGACCTGGGAAGTCCAGGAGGCCCTGCCAGCACCATCATGGGCTCCAGAAAGCAGAAGTCCTTTGCATGAGCTTAGAGCATTTGCTCAGCCAACAATAAACGGGGTGGGAGTGAAGGCTTCTGCACTCAGCTTTCAAAGCTGCTTGGAAGGGACACGGTGGCCCTGTCCGTGGGCTCCAAGTTCAGTGCACAGACAGCCCGTCAGAGCCACCGTGGGGACATGTTCCCGATGCAGGTCCCAGGGCCCACTCTGGGCCCCTGGGACTGGATCCATCCGGGCTAATGGCTGGACGACCAGGAGGCCGGGCGGACAGCCCAGGAGGCACGCTGGTGAGAAGCCTCCAGGTTTTTTTATGTCGTCTAAGTTCACAAACAGACGGATGGGGGAAGAGTCCCGGTTCAAGGGCAGCCTGGTCTCAGGCACAGCGAGCATGTGCTTGCTCTCCCTGGATGTCCCGTCACACCTAACCCTCGCCACAGCTCCAGGGTGGAGCGGTGCTTTAATCTCAGCTTTGCCCACGAGCACGGCAGGGCCGGGCAGGGCCACGCAGGGCCACGCAACGTGCCCTCTAGAGCTGAGGCTGAATGTCAGGCCTCCGGCTTAGAATCCTCGTCCTCTACTCCCTCCTAAGTGAAGGTTAAACACAAGAGAACTGCAGCGGCAGAATAAATGAGTAATTCCCGGAAGTGCATTCAAACGCCCCGATGTACTTTTCTTTCTGCGGGTCTCTGTCTCTCGCTACGAAGTACCACACACTGGTCAGGCTGTCTCATCAACATAGGAATCCCGCATGGACACACTGGTGGAACTGGGGGCAGCGGCAGCGGCAGTGAGTGAGTCTCACTTCCCGTAGGTAAGGCTCAGCCGTTTCGCCTAGAAAGAGGAAGAATAAAGAGCAGTGAAGTTTGACTTTTGCAGACAACTTGGTTTGAACTGAAAGTGAACTCCCCCTCAAATCAAACTCTAGAAATTGATTTCTCCCTGGGGGGAGAAAAACATGCTTTTGCATTGCATTGGCTTGTAGAAAGAAATGTATTAAACACGATCGATTTGAAAACGATGCTGTGCTCTTGATGGCCTGGGAGTCCACGCTGGGCTGCGCAGGAGAAGTTCGGGGAAATGCGTGGCACCGTTCACTCAGTGGACACCTTTTGAAGTCCTGCTTTGTGGCAGGCGCGTCTCTCTGACAATTTTCAGCACCGTGGATCCAAGTTTCCAGGTGAGTCAGAAGTTAAAGAAATGCACATGCTCAGCTTCACAAGCAAAGGTGCAGGACGTGGAAGTGTGCTCCATTACTTTTGTAGGCAGATCGTCCCTGGTGGAGTGGAGCCTGTGCCCTGGAGCCCAGCACCGCGCAGGCGATTTTTTTTTAACTGAAGTACAGTCAGTTACACTGTGTCAGTTTCTGGTGTGCAGCACAGGGTCCCAGTCATCACAGGGTCCCAGTCATGCATGTATATGTGTATTCATTTTCCTATTCTTTTCTTTTAAAGGTTATTATAAGATATTGAATATAGTTCCCTATGCTCTACAGAAGAAATCTTGTTTTTTATCTGTTTTTGTATATAGTGGTTAACACTTGCAAATCTCAAACTCCCAAATCAGGGGCAGGTGATTGAACCAGGGAGATGGCCCTGTATTCAAGTTAGCGAAATAAATATTCTAGAACCTGGGAACATCCGGGAGGGAGCCACCCACCGTGCCCTGGAAGAGGATTTGTGGGCGGACAGGAAAGGTGTGCTCAGGGAGGTGACGGTGGAGGGGCAGCTGGGACAGAGGAGGTGACGGTGGCTGGGTTGGAGGGAACGGGTGGCGCGGGAGGCGGTGTGATGCAGTCAGCCATTGCCCAGAAGGCTGGTTTGTCCAGAGTCTGGGGGGTGGGGTCGGGGGGAAAGGTGACAAGGGGGACGCCCTGCTGTGGGACACCAGGGGCCAGTCAGCGGGAGAGCAAGAGAGGGCAGAGAGGGGGTTGTGGAGGTCTGTGTGTGCCCTGCCCGGGGACCTGGACGTCAGCCTGCAGATGGTGAGGAGCCCCAGCGTGGCCGCGGCGTCCTGCCGCTTCTCCCCCGGCAGCTCGGACACGGGCCACACGCACACTCCAGGCCTCAGCGCGGCCAGTCAGCCGGCCAGTCGGACGTTAAGATGAAGGTCAGGAGGTGGTGAAGCAGAAGACGCCTGCCTGTCCCGGTACCGCTCTGCGCACGGACGGCCCTGGGACCTTAGGCTACTGCGGGATATTTCAAACATTGTCCAAGTTCCTCTTCAGAGGGAGAAATTCTCACGAACCCCTTGCTAACTTAGAATGGGCCATATATGCCAACACAGCCAAGGTCCCCCGTAGCGACTGTGGTCGCAGCCTGTAACTACAGAGCGTGGACACATAAGCGCGGGAAAGCAACAACGCCGACAGCGCTCAAGCCGGCAAGCGTCCTCGGGAGCGCCGCGCCGCTGAGACGGGCGCCAAGGCGGGCTCCCAGGGAAGCTGTATGTTCCGCAGCCCGCCTGTTCGACTTACTCTTTTGCTTTTTGGTGTAACGTTCTTGTAAGTCACAAATTCACACAACTGCAAGGGTGCTGTGAAATATGTAACGCGCAGGGGCTGGCTTTGGTAAGGCCCGAGGCCGCGCAATCTGGGGGACCTTCTCTGAGGAAACGGATCCAACACTGTTAACACAAGTGCTGTGGAGAGAACTGTCGCCTGGGGAAGACCCTGCAGCTCAGATGCAGCCACTTCCCCGTAAACCCATCTATTTTGTTGTTGTTGTTTTTTTGTATAGATCTTTTATTTTATTTTTATTGAAGTGCAGTTGATTTACAAGGTTGTGTTAATTCTGGCGTACAGCACAGTGATTCAGTGATACATCTGTATGTGTTCTTTTTCCAATTCTTTTCCATTATAGCTCATTACAAGATATTGAATGTTCCCTATGCTCTACAGTAGGGCCTTGTTGTTTATCTAGTTTATATAAAGTAGTGTGTATACGTTAATTCCAAACTCCTAATTTATCCCTCCCCCACCTTTCCCGTTTGTTAACCAGAAGTTTGTTTTCTACGTCTGAGTCTGTTCCTGTTTTATAAATATGTTCATTTGTAACGTTCTTTAGATTTCACATGTAAGTTCTTTAGATTTCACATGTGATGTCATACTTCTGGGCATCTATCCAGAGAAAATACTAATTTGAAAAGATACAGGCACCCCAGTGTTCATAGCAGCACTGTTTACAATAGGCAAGACATGGAAGCAACCTAAATGTCCATCAACAGATGATAAGGTAAAGAAGTTGTGGTATATTTATACAATGGAATACTACTCGGCCATAAAAAAGAATAAAATAATGCCATTTGCAGCAACATGGATAGATCTAGAGGTGATCATACTGTGTGAAGTAAGTCAGATAGAGAAAGAGAAATACATCCATCTTCTTAAGAATTGGGCACATCACCCCTGGCACATGACAGGTGCTTATTTCGTTATTAGTGCTGTGGACTTGCCCTTGAAACCATGCAAGATCTTGGCTGCAGTGACATCAGAGGGGCTGGAATTAACCAGTGCTCTCTCCCAGGCGTCCCCACTGAATAGGTGCTTGTTCCACCAGAATTCTTGTGAACAAAGCAACTTAACCATTTAGAGCGAAATGACCTAATACATTAACGTGGTCGATACAACCTAAAAATTGGTCAGTGTTCCCCGGGAAGAGGGCGTGCATCAGTGCCAGAGGTTGCTCTGGCGACGCACGTGGACACAGTCAGTCTTGGTAAGTGCATCCCTGAAGTCCTCATCTGTGCTTTCCCACTGCTGTGACCTTGATTGTCATCAGATATCTGCAGATGGATTTATTTTAAGAGCTGTGTGCCAGAAGGTGCCAAGACTTGGTATTCGTGTTGACATCCGCTCGTGACGGGCATGTGTCTGAGCGATGTAGCCCTGGGGTCCTATTTTAATTTTAATGGTGCCTCTTTGGTTATAAATAAAATATGGATCACACATTTTCTAGAATTACTTAATGTCATCAGCAAGCGACAGTCAATAGAATCTGGAGCATAATGCCACGATGGTATCATTCCTATTAAAAACAGAGTCAAATATTTAAATAAAAAACACATTGATATGCCTCTTAAGCCACGTCTGAGAGACCTACGTAGCTTCCCAGTAATAAGTCTGCAAACATGTGCTTGAGAGTCAATATTCTGGACACACAGATCAGCTCTTATCTCCTGCAGCCCAGCTGGGTCTTCAACAAACAAGGCAATGAGATGCTGCTGGAGGTGACCACGAAGGATGCAGGAGAAAAGGAGGCTTGTCTTTGTTAGATTCCACCCGGAGGGCTGCCCCGCAGTGCCAGCCGTACAAGTTCACGGAGAAGGTGCGTCTTTGCCCAAGGCTCTCTACGTGTTCTGTTCACACAGAGGGATGGGCAGACAGGCCGTCCCCTAGCTGACGGCTAGTACACAGAGGTGTGGAATGCTGGCGGTCTAGCCAGTGCCAGGAGGAGCCGCTGGAATCCAGGAGGATAAATAAATCGGGCAGAGAGACAGCGGCTCTGCACCAGGAAGGGGAAAGCTCAGTGCCCCGGGGTGCCGTTGACGCAGAAAGCCCCAGCACAGCCGAGGGGGGCTGGAGTGTCCATAAAGGGGGGAAATAAAGACAGAAACAGGAAGCTGAGGTGCTGAGGGAGAAGATGAAAGAGGGGGATGAGAAGAAAGGAGGCTATAAAACAAGCCACGAGAGAAAACGGGGGACAAGGCAGTTACAAAAGGCGTTAACTAGGTCTGACCCGGAATGGCGGTGAAGGAAAGAATTCGGAATTAGGCCATTTTGAATCGTTGCTGCAGCTACCAACCTCTGCGCAGCGACGGGATGGATGTGCTCGGACCTAAAGTCTGTGACACCGGGCCCTGCACCCCCTTTCCTTTTGAGGTAACCCGGGCGCTTTGGGGGTTCGACTTTGCTTGCTCGTCTGTGTTTGGAAGGACATGAGAGAAGAAAGGAGAATTTAATTACTGGACTTGGGCAGATGAATGCATGTCCAGCTTTTTTTTCTTTGCAATTATTTAAAGATAATAAAAAAAATCAAAGAGATTCCACACTCTTTCCCACTGCCACTCTGGAAGATTAAATCATGTGTCTCAGCAAGATGAATACATTCAATTTCACCCTGGGAAGAAGAAAAAAATCTGCTTTTTGCATGGACAGTAAGGAAACAATTGTATGAAGGACTGAGATGTTTAATAGCGACTAAATACTTCAAGCAATCATCCTTTTGTGTTGTGTATGTAAGCACATATAAAACGTTTATACCCTGGTCCGTTTATGTCCAACGTTATCTAATAAATGTGGCTTATGGTGGGGGGAGACGGCGAGGGGGGCAGTTATCTACCTGGGTGTGACCTCCATTATGCTTGGAAAGGTGGCCGCCCGGTCGCAGGCTTCAGATAATGAACTGCATAAAACAAGGCTTAACTCACTGTTCGCAGCTTTATCTCAAACTAGACAGGCTGCAGCAGCATTTACATTTCAAAACACGGATTTACACCAAATATTCAGATAAGCTTGAGGGCACCTGCTTTTCTAGCCTTTGCAAAGAGTATCTGTGCCTTTTTCCAAGAAGGCGGCCCAGGCCTGTCTTATCACCCAGTAAATAATGAGTGTGTCTGCAGAGGCAGAGGGGTAAGACTCAGGGGCGAGGGGCCGGGGGGCAGGGGCAGTGGGGGTTGAGGGGGGAAAGGCCAGATACAAAATGGCAGGGAAGTCAAGAGGTGATGCTCTTGCAACTTACGGGAGCCTTAGGGTTGGAATCCTCGCTGGGCCACCTTGTTAGCTGGTTTGTTTCTTAACCCGTTTCCAGACGCTGAAGAGGGAGGGGAGGGGAGGGGAAGGAAGGGAGGGGTGCATCGGGAGCCGGGCTCAGCCTTGCTGCTTCCCTCCTGCCCTGCGACCTGCACGCAGGAGAGCGGGGCTTGACCGCACGGCTGGTCTGGGCTGGCCCGCGGCCGCCCTGCGCGGTCTGTTGCAGCTCTACCCTTCCTCCTCTTCAGGGCCCCCTTCCCATCGCCAAGACGTCCTCCTGAAAGAGCTCGGACTTTCCATACAGCCCTGAGTTCGAATCTCTCTTTGGCTCTGAGAATCCCACTCTGCACCTGGCCTGGTGCGCTGGCCCTCACTGTTGCCACGTGTAAAGCGCGGCTGCTCACACTTGCCTCCAGAGCTGTTGTGAAGATGGAGTCAGTGAAGAACGAAGGCGGGATGGCTGAGTAGGAGGCGCCCATTCCCCGAGAGGGGCGCTACCCGGCAGGGCGTGGGCTGGCCCGGCAGCCGCCGCCCAAGGCAGCTTGGATCCTCACTTCCTGTGGCACACCGGCCTCAGGGCCGCGCAGCCCGTTCGAGCAGGGCGCAGAAGACTGAGTCTCGGTGCAGCAGAGCCCGCAGGAGGGATGGGCCAATGGGCGAGGCCGCCCGAGACCTCAAGCTGCTTCTTACCGAGGCATGAGCAAGCCGAGCTGCCTGGATCTCAGGGGAACCCCGCGGCTGTGAGCCTCCCCCAAGCTTCCGAAATCAACGTGCTAAGGCTCAGCGGTGGGTGAGTGTCGGGCCCCAGAGCTGCCCTGAGCAGCCCGCCCGGGCCAGCCTCGCAGACAGCGCTGGGAGGGCGCGGGGCGGGCTCCTGGGTCCCTTACGGCGCCTGGAAGGCGCTAATGGTCTCCCGTGGGATTCTCTTGGCTAACGCTTGTTTCTGTCTGGAGCCTTGGCTGTGAAGTTACAAATGCTGCTGTGGTCTGATTGAGACCAACCTCAAGGCCAGCCTTGCGGCGAGCAGGAGAGGAAACGGCATGAACAAACACGTGGAGGTCGAGGAGCGAGAGGGAGCGGGGCTGGGGGAGCGGCCGGGGGCTGCTCTGAGCTGCTGCTTCTGCTCGGCGACTCGGCCCACTTCTCCTTCGAGACCTCGGGCTGCGCTGGCCCCACACCGTGACCTCCTCCGACTGCCATTAGGACTCTCGAGGGTATGTCTTATGCCTGTTTGATGGAGGGAAACAAATGGGAGAGCAGAGGGATCCAAAAATGGCTCCCACACCTAGGAAAAAGGGAAGCTTCCTCCGGGGCGCGGGTCACCTGGCCCTGCGGCCCAGTGTCCCCCGTCGGCCTCCCTCTTCCTCTCCTGGGGTCCTTCGGCCACCAGGGCCCTTAGCATTCAAAGGTATCGTATGACCCTGGAAACATGAGTGGCATTCCCTTATCCCCGGCGTCGCTGTGGCAGGTTAGCTGGGCACACGTGGGCTCCGTACACGTGTATGAGGCTGCCGTGAGGGACACTGCGGGGGACGGAGGGGAGGACATCAGAGCTGTTCCTTGAGCGGGTGCCCCTCTTCCAGCCCCCCCAACAGAGCCAGCACACCTGCGGGCCATGGGGGGAGGCGGCCCACGGCGCCTGGGAGCGCGGCCTGGTTCAGGCAGAGGCAGGCGCCGCCATCTGGGTGTGGCTGTGCTGAGCCCAGGCCAGGCCACAGGGAAGAGGCCCTGGGAAGTGTCCGCTGGTGGAGGATTTTGACAAGCACATACGAGGGGTGAGAGGGAGGCCTCAAAGGAAGCAAAAACAGGGACAAATCAAGGGCCGGGGGACACGTTCGGAGAACAGAAGCCCTGGGAAGCTGAACTTTGTTTTTTATTTTTTTTCCATACTGTGGAACAATCTTTTTAAATAATATTCGCAATTTGTAAAATTAAATGTAACATTCTTACTGAGTCATACAGTTTGAATTGGAAAAGTTTTGCACCCATGCAGGCCACCCCTGCTAATTATAGTTACTAATATTCAGTATCATCCCCTGGCTATTTTAAATGGTACACACACAGACACACACTCACGGACACACACAGACACACAGACAGATACACACACAGACACACACCAACACGTACACCCTCACAGACGCACAGACACACACACACACAAACACATAAACTCACAGACACAGGCACTCACACATCACAGTGAACGCCCCAGCTCCGTCTTGCTCTGGACCGCAGGATCCAGGACCCGACGCCCGATCCAACAGCCGAGGCTGTGAGCGGCAGAAAGTCACCTAAGCTGCGGGGAGACGCAAAGGCTCTGCGTGAGCCTCGTCCCGAAGGGAGAAAGGAAAATATTATTCTGTTCTCGCCTGAAACCACGGTGTGTTCTTGCACACTGAGTGCATAGCTCCGTCTGGTGTCTCCTCCTGACAGCGTTTACAACAGAGGAGAGGATTGGGGGCGTGGGGGCCGCCACAATGTCAGCGTCTCGGGGAGGAGAGACCACGGCCACCCCGCAGGCCCCTCTGTGCCCGGGGCCCTGCCAAGTGTTTGTCACACAAAACCCCTTCCTGCTCAGAGGGCTGCTGGCAGCTCCCTGCCGCGTTCCGCGGACGCCAGCTACAGAGAAATGTAGGCACAAAAAAGGAGATTTAGGGTGGAGTAACCTCACTGTCGGGGAACGTAGTAGGCCTGGAAGTGCTTGAACTTGGCACTGTTTCCAGACACCCATCCTTCACCACCACGATGTGCTCCTACACGTGGGTATGAGGGCCTTGCAGCTGCCGTAACACAACACCACAAACTGGGGGGCTTCAAACAATGGGCCTTTATTCTCTCACAGTTCTGGAGGCCAGACGTCCAACACCAAGGTGTCGGCAGGGCCACGGTTCCTCTGAGACCTGGAAGGGAGGGTCCAGGACCCAGTCTTCCAGCTCCTGGAGCTTTGCTGGCTCCCCTCGGCTTCCTGGGCTGGTAGCTGTGTCCCTCTGGTCTCCGCCGCCTCTGTGCGTGGCCTCTCCCTGTGTCTCTGACTTCACGTGGCCGTTTTCTTAGAGGGACGTGGATTAGGGGATCCCTGAATCCACCCTCCCCCAGGATGGCAGAGTCTCAATTGTATCTGCACCCATCCGGCTTCCAAAGAAGGTCAGGACCTGGAAGTCCTGGAGGTTTACAGTTCAACACACCATTGTGCGGAGGACACAGTTCAGGCCATAAGGACAAGTTATACTTGTTAGCGACTTATGGTGTTCAGATCTGCAGAGGGAAAAAAAAAATATATATATATATATATACACACACACATATATATATATACACACATATATATATATTTAGATAAAGTTTCTGGATGAATAATTTCAGGTAAAGGAAAACTGAGCTGTATAGAGCTTCACTCTCGTTCAGTACTGGGTGGAAAATAACAGAGGCCACACAAATTATTATTTGCTTAAAATTAATTGAAAATGAACCTGGTACTGAGGGTGTCTGTGTCTCCCTCTCCCAGCTCTGCATCGTCCTCCGCTGACCTGTCTTCCTCTCTCTCCTGGGGCAGCTCTTCATCCTTGGTGTGTGTCCCACACTTTCCCCTGGGCCGGGTGTGTGCCGGGCACTCAACACACAGGGCTCAGAACTGACCAGTTTCACGGGGCCACGTACAAACTTGGCGCTCAAGTCTGATGTTCCTAAAAACAAAATGTTTTAATTGAAAGCGGGGAATGTTCAGTGGGTTCTCAGAGACCCCCAGGGGGCGGAGGCTGGCTCTCACACGCCGACAGAGCTGTTCCCGTCGCATCACGCGTCTCCTGAGATCAGGGCGGAAACAAACGTGATGTTCTTGGCCTCAGTGCAACTATGAGCACCTTCGCTCTGGAGATGCCCTGGCTGGACTGCTTTATTTAGGAGCTCCCGGCTGTGGGGCTGCCCCGGGGCTCTGCCTTTTCAAGTAACCTCTGAATTCTTAAGGTACAATTAGTGAACAGCATTGGCACGTCCGGCAGGGTGTGGAGCCTATTTTAAAATGGTGCCTTCAGGGTAGGGAGCCCGGCTTTGTTATCCTGGGACCTCGGAGCAGAAACCCCAAATGTGACTGGTGAACGTCTTAGCAGGACTGTGGGCAGCAGTCTGCACGCTTCCTTGGCTGTGGGAGACGCTCTAATTGCCCTTCTCCACATGACTGTGTGCACCAGACACGTTAAGTTTCACCTTATCTGACAAATGCCGTGTAGCTCCTCCTGTGTGCTGGGGGCTGGGCGCCATTCTGAGAACCTCTTTCTCCAGGGGAGGAAATCTTGCTGAGTCTGACCCCTGCCTCGAGTTAGTTACAGAGACCCCGGTTATCCGTCAGCCCCGTTTAACTTAGTTTGACATAATACTCAAACATTCACAGACACAGCTGTGTCACCCCTAGGAGGTGACACCTCTTCTCTCTCTAAGTGACGGTACCCGTCCCTTGATCCAGTTGCCACGACTCTGGGCCAAACCTCCCCGACAGCTCCCAGTTTCACTGGGCTCATGAGTCTGCAGTGTGGGTGGGGGTCACAGGGAGTGCCCCTCTCTGCTCTCCGGGGCATCGCTGGGGACTGTCAAAGCCTGTGACCATCTGCAGACCACTCTCTCGCCCTCCTGGGTGGATGCTGACTGGCTGACCCGTTAGCCGGGCCTGGGCCAGGACACCTCCGTGTGGCCTCTGTGCCGTCCCAGCTTGCTCGCAGCACGGCGGCCGGTCCCCAGGGTGAGTTCGCCCAGAGCGACCCCAGCGGCTGCCGCGCCGCCTTCTGAGCGCCGCCTGCGAGGAACGTGGGCGCCCTGGTAGCGCGTTTCTTGCTGTGGTCCCAGCTTCCAGTTTCCCTGGGAGAGGACGTGGAGGCCAGCTCTTGTCAGGGCTCCTCGAAGTTCTGAAAGAACAGGAGACTGGAACCCCCTCCGTGGTCCTTTAGAGAAATGTCGTCTCTCCCAGGGCTGAGGGTTAAGTTGATGCACCCAGTACGTGCCCTGTGCTTTTGGCTCTGTTCGCATTTAGACACAAGACAAGCATTTCCTTTGCTGATTTTATCTTTGCGTTTTCCTTCAGCGTGGAGGCTTGTTTCTTTTTTACATTTAATCAGCCTTTGATGCCCCACTGCCACCTTTCCTGTTACCTTAATTTGAATATCTAATGTTCAACAACAAAAACGTTCTGAGTTTCTGTTTTGATAAACCCTCTCTTTTTCTTCATCTTCCTTCTCAGCTATCCCAGAAATCACCACTACTACTTGTAGGCAGAAAACTGAGTCCAGGAGAGAAGGGACACAGGGAGTCGGGGGAAGAATTCAGCTAGAATCTCACTTCTCAACACGTCAGTGTTTCTCCCACCCATCCCTAATTCCAACTTCCTCGCTCTAAACAGGGCTGACCCGGGCATTTCTGAAGCCCCTTAAACCAATCAATCAATTGATCAATCATTTAATCAATCAACGGATCAATCAACCTATCATGGAATAATCTCAACTGGGGCTTACACCGCAATTTTCAGTGTGCAGCCTACAGACAGACAGACAGACAGCAGGAAGCAGTCTTCCTTTGCTGCTGTGGGAAACAAGCTTTATTAATTTATTTTTTTAAATTTTGCTTTTTATTGAAGTGTAGTTGATTTACAGTGTTAGTTTCGGGTGTACAGCAAAGTGATACAGTTGTATGTATACATACGTCCATATACTTTTTCAGAATCTTTTCCATTATAGCTCATTACAACAAATTGAATATAGTTCCCTGTACTATACAGTAGGTCCTTGTTTATCTATTTTATATATAGTAGTGTGTATCTGTTAATTCCAAACTCTAATGGATAAAGAAGATATGGTGTGTGTGTATATACATATGTATTTATGTATATATAAAATGGAATATTACTCAGCCATAAAAAGGATGAATATTGCCATTTGCAGCAACATGGATGGACCTAGAGATGATCATACTAAGTGAAGTAAGACAGAGTAAGACAAATATCATAGGATGTCACCACTTATATGCGGAATCTAAAAAAGATACAACATTTATTTACATACCAGAAACAGACTTATGGACATAGAAAACAAACTATGGTTACTAAAGGGGAAAAGGGGGGAGGGATAAGTTAGGAAACACATTTTCAGTGCTGAAAATGCCTACCCACAGCGCGCGCACACACGGGCACACCCTCTACATCGCCAGGCAGCAAGCGAGAACTGTTTCCCAAGATGCTTCATCCTGCAGCTCTGAACGCTGTCAAATGCCGCGTTCGGGTTTCCAGGAGGGGACTCCCAGGCTGCGGTCCTGTCATTCTGTTTCCTTCAGTCTCAGCCTCCTGGGCTGGGATTTGTGGGCGGGGGTATAAATGTGAGCGAGACCCGGGCCCCCTGAGTAGACGCCTTTCGTCCTCAAGGAAGCGGAAACAAACGGCCTTGCCAGCTCCTCGCCCGCCCCCTCAGCCTCACAGGAAACGCCCAGGACTCTGACTGCAAGTTGCAGGTTTTTACTTCCCAGGATTTGCCACAGGCCTGGTCTGGACCGTGCAATGGGGCCTGCAGTGTGTTGGAAAAAAGTGACTTAAAAATCGTTTTTTGACACAGGGGAAAATGTTGTGGTTAAGCTGTCGCGGAAAGCACCTTTGTGGAGCCCACCCCAGGCTCCCTTCAGGGTCAGATTTCACACTTGCAAATTAAAATGTCAGCCTCACAGTCTGTGCGGCTCGCCGGGCTGCGAAACTGCCTCCTTGGCCAGGGAAGCCTCAGACCTCGGCTGAAGCCGAGGCGCCGATCTTCGACACAACTGGATGTGCTTGAGTTTGGCGGGGTGTGTGCATGTTCCCCCGTGTCTCCTTGGGGTGCTTCAGTTCCATTGGGGGGATAATGTTAAGCACCTACTGAATACTCAGCAGGGTCCTAAGCTGTTTGCATTTCTAGAAGTCTTAGCCATATGAGGTCAGCTCTCACTTGTTCCATCTGCATTTTCCTGAAGTTTAAAAGGCATTTCTGCTTTAGGACACACACCTGGGATACACACACGTCCTCTCACTGACACGGCTGCTCTGGTGACTCGAGAGGGTGGAACTTGAGGGGTCTGTCTTGACCTCCTACTTGTCAGGGAGACCAGATGCTGAGGGACCAGAAGGACTTGGCTAAAACCCGCTCTTCCCCATGAGGAGGTTTCACGAGGTAGATATTAGATCAGCCTGACCGCACAGCCTTGAAACCGTTCCCAGAAACCGATGTTTTAAACTAACACATTGCTTTCTCCTGGGAGAGCGGCTTCTCGCAGTCATGGGCTCCATCCTTTGTCAGCTGAGAAAAGAAGGTGGACGATGTCAGGGACAAGGCTCCGTGGGCAAGAGGGTGAAGCAAAGGGGAAGGGGATAAAATCAGGGGCATTCAAGTCCTATCCGATGTGCTTCCAGACATAGAGGAAGTCGGCTGGCCGTCCTGCAAGGGGGAAATGGCTTTCCTTCATGAGGAAATAGCTTTTGAAATGTCTAAAAATGTCAGGTCAGAGCATACGCATTTTTCAAACTGGTTGAACTAGAGTCTTTAGAAAGATGCGGGGTGTCTTCCCTGGGCTGGCATCATCCACGCAGGACCTGCAGTCCCCAGTCGTGCCTTAGGTTTTCCTTGTGTTTCATGTGCCTCGCTGTCTCCAAAATGCGATCTCACCTGCCGGCTAAGCTCGAGGCTCCTGCAAGCATTGCATCATCGTTGACAAGTGGGTCCCACTTGTTTTGTGATGTTCCTTTAGCTGCTTCTCCCGGCCCCCCACCAGACTTGCTTCCTGGAGACAGAGCCTGCTTAGATAAGGGGGCCCTCCCAGACACCCCCCTCAGTTATGGGGCCAGTGGGCTTCCAGGAGGGAGGGCTGGATGACACCCGCCCATCAGGGACCAGGAAGCCGAGCCCTGCAGCAAGCAGAGATGCTGCCCGGGGAGGGTCACTGAAGGGGAACCCACGCTCCGGTGGCCTCCAAGGCCAGCACGGAGGCCCCTTGAAGGTGGAGCACCCCATCCACTGCCCCACTGGTCTTCAGGAACGGATCCCATGAGTAAAACTACCAGTTGACCAAGTTCCTCCAGCTTTCCCGGTGGGGGTCTGCCTGCCCCGAGTGAGGGGTCGCTGGCTGACAGAAGAGGTGACTCCCTGGGTTTAGAGACCATTGAAGACCACCCCCCACCAAGATCCCTGGGAGGCTGGGCCTGTGTGTGTGTGTTTCCCCATATTTGTTATTCTTTTCGCCCAAGAGTACCTGAGTTAATTAAAGCCCAATTAAGCCACAGTGATGATCCAGACCTTGCTTATTCCTGACTCCAGAACAAATTAACTGGCTTCCGTGGATACTGGTCTCAAATTGCAGGAAGGAAGGAGCAGTTTGCATGTGGCAGGAGGCCTGGAGGTAAACTAAAGAGAGGCTTCACAAAGCACCCGGCACACGGGGACCCGGTCTCTGCTCCGTCTGTGCCCAATAATTCTAAGTTTCTTATTTTAATCGGATAATAATAGGACCTGTACAAACGGTAGGTCTAATATACATAGCAGTGTGAGACCGTCCATTTGTGGGGATTCGGTTTTTCTGGCACAGGGCTGGGAAGGACCTGCAGGGGGATTCCTTCCAGCCCCGCCTTTTTAAAGAGGAGGAACCACATCTGCTTGATGCAGTTCAAGCACTTAGCGGCCCCGTGAACGCAGGAACACACACGGGCTCTTCATCCCGCTGCGATGCTAGTTGTGCTGTGCCTTCATTTCCTGCATCGAGTGTCTCAGAGTAAGTCCTGAGCAACCTCTTTTCTACCAAAGGCATTTGTGCCTGCAGATATCCGTACATATATACGCACACGTGTATATCTAAGATATTTAAATACACTTTATTATGTGGATTGAATATATAAATATGTACTTTTTTATTTTTAAAAAATGTATTATTAAAGTGTAGTTGATATACAATGTTAGTTTCAGGTGTACAGCAAAGTGATTTCAGTTATACACACACATACACGTTTTCAGATTCTTTTCCATTATATGTTATTGTAAGAAATTGAATATAGTTCCCTGTGCTACACAGTAGGTCCTTGTTGTTTATCTATTTTATAAATAGTGATGTGTATCTATTAATCCCCAACTCCTAATTTATCTCTCCCCACTCCTTCCCCTTTGGTAACCATAGATTTTTTTTTTAATGTCGGTGAGTCTGTTTTTGGTTGTACATAGCATTTGTATCATTTTTTTTCAGATTCCACATATAAGTGATATCATATGATATTAAAAAATGATCATATTGAGTGAAGTAAGTCACACAGAGAAAGAAAAATATAAATATTTATTTAAATTGTATTTAAAATACAGAAGAATTAGTAATAGCAACCATAGAGAAAATAAATAGGTTTCATTTTATCCTAAAATGCATGCTCTATCATATATATGTGATTTTTTGCATTTTATGACCAATTAGTCTTTCCTTCTCTGAGGAATTCTGACGCAATGATACTGAGAGAAGGTAACACTGCAAGCCATGTGCTCTGACGAGCATTTAGAGGCAGGACTCCTGCCTTTTTGACTCCAGTGTGCATTCTCCTCACGTAGTGTTTACACACACTTTGATTTGCAGTGGGTGCAGAGAACACAGTCGTTGCAACACGGAGTGGGTACCAGTGCTTCAGTTTTCATGGAGAAAATGATCTTCGAACACCGTAACACTGACTGATTCTCCAAAGCCTAATCCATGATTAGATGAAGGCAGGTCTCCTAGGACATACGCGAGTGGAGAGGAGAGAAAACAGCCCTGCTGCTGATTCAAGCCTAAAAAAGCACAAACGATCCGGTTTCTCCCAAACAATGACAGAGGGAACCCCACTAACGGATACCCAGCGCGTGCTCCGCGGCTTCTGCTCTCGTTAACCTGCCTCGGCAGCACAGACCCGGCCCTGGGCCCCGGCAGCTGTCACCGAGCGCCCCCGCCCCCCGGCGCGGCGCCTGGGCCTCGCCGGTTTCAGTCCTGCGCTTCACCGCCCAACCCCGCCCCCTCGCCGGCACCTGCCGGCCGCGCGCAGCCTCCCCCTTGGCTCTCGGGCTGCGGGAAGTGCGGGAAAGGGCCGGCGGGACTTCGCGGCGGGAGGCGGCGCTTGCTAAGGCGCGCCGCCCCGGTTCTCCTGCGGGCCTGGGCGGCTCGTCCGGACCCCAGCAGGAAGCTGGCTTTTACAGAACACCCGCGGGGCAGTGGCTCTTCCACAAACGAGTGAGCGAGGCCCGGCTCTGGGACTCAAGAAATGCTAACAAGTCCCGGGGAAATGCATCCGCCAGGCAAGGAAGCGCGCGGTGGGGCGTGACAGTTTCAGAGGTCGCCCAGGTGTTCGTCTTAAAGAAGCTGAATCGCCTTGCGTGTCTCTCATAGGAGATCGACATGTGTCTGACCCTTCCTCCCAGACCCCCTCTGATGGCAGCTCCAACATGTCCCGAGGTGGCTGTAAGAAGTGTCCAGCCACTGGCTCCGTGAAGAATTCGGATTTGGGAAAACAAAACCTTACATGTTTAGTAGAAGGTAGAAATACGTAAGTTTGCCAGTGTCTTTCTTTTTTTCAAATTTTATTTTATTATTATTTTTTAATGGAGGTACGTGGGGATTGAACCCAAGACCTCGTGTGTGCTAAGCGTGTGCTCTAACGCTGAGCTCTGCCCTCCCCCAGCCAGTTTCTTAAAACAACAAACAAAAACATGGGGTGAATGTTGATTACTGTCCTGGATTCATGTAAGTCCCATTGGGAGAGTTTCTTATGCAGATCAGGGGCAGCATATGGCTGTAAGATAGATTTATTCAGAGAGATGCACACTCCATAGACAGAATGCAGGCGTCTCAGAAGGACAGAGAAAGGCTGAGAGAGAAACAGAGACAGAAAGACAGAGACAGAGAGAGACAGAGATAGAGACAGAGAGACAGAGCCAGAGAGCACCCTAGGATGTGGGGGTGTTAGTTTTCATGGGCTCAGTAACTTCATATGCTAACAAGTGGGAGGATCATTCCAACTACTCTGGGGAAGGGGCTGCGAGTCCCAGGAACTGGGCCATCACCCACTTTTTGACCTCCTAGGGCCAGCCTTGAAACTGTCATGGCACCGGTGGGTGTGCCGCTTGGCAGCCATTGTGTGACAATGAATGCATAACGAAGCTCAAGGTCTACCGGGAGTTGGATCTTCCGCCATCTTGGTGCTGACTGCGGCGTCCTTCCTTTAATGGCTGTGCCCTGCCCCCTTCCCTGCAGCCTCACCCCCTTCTGTCTCCTGTCCACTCCCACCTGGGACGGGGATCACATCAGAACCGCAGGAGGGGCTGGTGAAAACACACAGTGCCAGCCAGACCCCCGGAGCTCCTGAACCAGCGAGCCTGGGGCAGATGTGGAGAATGCTCACCTTTCACAAGACCCCAGGGGTTCTGGGTTGAATTGTATGCTTGCCCACCAACCCCCACCAACACCTCCCGAAAAGGTATGTTGACACCTTGGACCCTAGAACTGGGAACATGGCCCTGCTGGAAATAGGGCGTTTGAGACGAAATCAGGTTGAGACGAGGGCGTCCAGGACTAGGGTAGGTCCTCATCCAGCGGGGTGTGTCCTTACAAGAAGAGGGAAATTTGAACTTGAGCACAGGGGAACTCGGGGAAGGCACCATGTGATGCTAGAGGCGGAGATTAAAGTGATGTGTCTGTCGGCCAAGGGACACCCAAGATGGCCG
Organism: Vicugna pacos; assembly: GCF_048564905.1. NCBI lineage: Eukaryota > Metazoa > Chordata > Mammalia > Artiodactyla > Camelidae > Vicugna > Vicugna pacos. Next base: position 58,324,680 of record NC_133001.1, read on the forward strand.
GCAAAGCACCAAAAGCTAGGGAGAGGCGAGGAGCAGGTTTTCCCTCGGAGACCTCAGGAGGAACCAATGTTCACGAGCCTTGACTCTGGACCTAACGTCCGGAACCCTGAGGGAATGCGTTTCTGTTGTTTTGAGGCCCTGTTTCTGGTCCCTGACTGCAGCGCTCGGACGTTAGCACACCTGGTGATGCTTCTGCTACCCGGGGAGCCCTCCTCGAGACCGCGCCTTGACAGCCACTGACCTGGGCTGCAGCAGTGGGCTCCAAGCGGCTCCTCTCCCCGCCTCGCACCTTTCCAACAGCTGGGCTTTAGCGATGTGATACGTAGGTGAGTAACGCCATTTCCTTATCAAAAACAAGCTGAGTCCCTTCGCAAAGCATTCAAGGATCTCTGTGACAAGATCCCATTGTGCGTGTGCATGTGTGTGTGTGCCCTCAGCCCTGGACCTGACATTCAAACCCTCGCTTGGTGCCTGGCCTGCTGGCTGAGCCCCACACCACTGTCCACCCTTTAGCTGCACGCGGGCTGCTTGTTCAGCCCAGAACATCCACATTCTTCATCCTCTGGAGTCCCTCCTAGCCCTCAGCGATGCACTAAAAATGGACTTTCTCTCAGCACGTGTGTGTGTGTGTGCATGTTATATGAAGCTGTGTATGTTTATCACGATGTTTTGACAGCGGTAATCATTTCACGTACTTTATTCCTGTGAAGGATAGCACAAGGAGCATTACTTTGATTTCCTGGAGGGAAATTCGGTTCACCAAGGTCACACAGGTGGCTGGCGGCAGAAATGGGACTGGAACCCAGGACGTCTGGTTCCCAGTTCTGGACAACGCCATTAGTTCTGTGTCATTGCATTGAAATAATCTGTGCAGTAGGTGAGTATCTATTTCACGGTCTTTGTAGACTGTTAGTCATTTGTATATAGGCTCTATGAGAACAGTTATTTTTGAATCTCTTAATACACCCCGCCCAAGTCTAGCACATATTAGATAACTAGTGTTTGAGGAAGAAGGAAAGAAAAAGAAAAAGAAAGAAAAAGAAGGGGAAAAAAAGGAAGGGATGAATTTCAACACTGTATCAGATTGGACTGGGGCAATGACCTAGATGACACAATCTATTTACTCTCCAAACACACTGCTAAGGGAAACACAATTGTGTCTGTGTGCATGTATCTGAACATGACATATGTATATGATTTCATCTATGTCCTGCTTACACACAAATGCATGGATCCCGCCAGTTAAATTCTTAGTTTATCCCATGAAGGTTCTTCTTTTGGCTACTGCCCTCATATCAACATTTTTTTTAATAAAGGATAAATTTCCCAGCCCTAGGCCCTTGTAGTAAATACACAATTATTCATGTGTTTTTACATCACTACTTTATCTATTTTTTTAATACTTTTACTCAACTGTATCTCACTCTTGAATTCTTTCCTGCACGAAGCCAAGGACCCTCACTTGGCAGGGGTGCATCCCGGGGACTCGACTGAGAGCTGGGACATGGCCACCCTCTTGTGCCCCATTTTCTCCTGTATTGGGGGACAGACGTGGCTTCTAAGGGGGAGGGAGCCATTGACTGGTTCCTATGGGAGGGGGTAATGAAGAGAATGGGGGGGGTTTACTCAGCATTATTTTAGCTTCCTCAAACCTAATTAAGCAATTAAAAAAGATTTTATTATAAATTTTGCTGGGGAATTCCAGAGAAGGCAGCTCAGGGAATGAAAGTCGCAAGGAGCCGAGGGAACTGCTGTCTCCCCACTTCCTCTCCCTCTTTCTCTTTCCTCTTTCTCCTCCTGTCTCTCTCCCTCTCTCTGTTTCTCTCTGTCCCTCCGTCTCTGTCTTTCCCACCCCTCCATCTCCCCCTCCGTCTTCACCTCTTCCTTTGCCCACTCCCCTCACTGTCCCGCCTCCTCCCGTGTCTCGTTCCCTCCCTCAGAACACTCACCACCACCCCACACCTCCTTAAACAGACAGCAGAGACCAGCCAGCACGGCTGGCTCCTCATTACGAGTTCCCAGGAGAAAGAATGTGTGGCCTGCCCGGGATGCAGAGCCCAGCGCTGAGGTTCTCGCCTGCCACCAAGGGACAGACCACGAGTGTCAGGATGACGACTCAGAGTCACCCGTGTGGCTGCCAGTCATTGTTCTCAGAAAGGGAGGTCTCCTAGACCAGGCAGATGCCCCGGGACCGAGGACGTTGGCTGGACTCCCGAGCCCGTGCTCAACCACCGCCTCCAATGGTCTCTCAAGAGAATGAATTCTCACTGCAGTCTCGGGAGTTCAAGTAGAAGATCTGAGAAATTGCATGACTACATGGAAATCGTCCATGAAATCTTGAGTAAGAGAGAAGAATACAGATGGAAGTGCGTGGAGGAGGGTAAGAGAGAAAAGCCAGAGACGGAGCCAGCAGACATCAGAGACACTTCAGGAGCCAGGATCAAAACCGACAAGCCCCGGGACCGCTCAGCTGCAGGAAAGGCTGGCCCCCGGGGTCCGGGTTGGGAAAGCAGGCACTGGGGCTCACTCGGCAGGGCTGGGCTGGAACCAACGGGGGAAAAGAAAGCCCAGCTCGGACTTGGCTGGTCACCCTGTAGGGAGTAGGGGCTCTCTCCTAAGACGAACCATGGGGGCAGAGATCCAACTTGCACATCAGTCTGTTTAGCCGAGTGACACCTCACAGACCTGCGCAGCGTTGCGGAGAGAACACCGCGCAGGGTGAGCGTCGGGAGAGCTGACCGCCAGCCGGCTTTGTGATCTGAGAAAAGACCGCTTATCCAGCTGGACGTTTCACCTGGGACACAAGGAGGTTGTACCAAGTGACCCCCACGGTCTCCTGTGTACTCGGTCCTGCTATTTAATGAGCGCTTATAAGAACCTCTAGTTCAGCATTGCTTTGAGCTACCCTGTTCTGAGCAAGAAAACTTAGAAAGAAACGAGGAATTCAGGTAAACACAAAGGAGAGAGCTGCTGGGAGAATTAAACCGGGCGCCAGGAAGTGCTCCGTCTACTCTACCGTGGGTCAGGGGAGAGGAATTCTCTGCTTTTCCGCAAATGCAAATGATCTCTCTGGATTTGCAGTAAATCAGACACATAGTCGCTCAGCCCTTGACACCTACTGTGAGGAAACGATTTGATTTATTTACACGATAAGCTTAAAGCATTCCACTGGTCTGAGCGCACCCGGCTGCAAGAAGACACAAATCCAGCACTTGGACAGAGCGCTGCGGGTGACAGCCTCCGAGAGAAGTGCACACTGCAGTGACGGGACACAGCAAGCGAGGAAACCCCTGGGACCAACCGCATGGGGCTCTTCGGATGGGTAAGCCAGAAGCGAATTATGGTCAGCCATCCCTGACTCCAATTGCATGAATTCCAGAAGTGACCATTCCCCCCCAGAAGGAGCTCCCATGCAGCATGTTTCAACCCTTCTCCAAGAGGCAGCGGTGCCCTGACTCAGTCGGAAGTGAGGCTGACCCCTGCGAGTTTCACCCCGGGCTCCGTGGAATCGCACGCCTTGTCGGTGACACTCGGGTGGACGCAACTGCTGCTGCCGCACCAAGTTTACAAAGGTCCAACCTGACGGGTCCAAGACAGCATGGTCCACGGGCGGTGATGGTGCCCGGGGCGGTTTCCGGCTAGAGGTCCTTCTAATCATGGTGGTAAGGAACGAGGGCAACACATCTTTCTCTTCTTTCAGAAAATTGATTGAGATTCAGATTCACTTTGGACACTCACAAGTCCTTCTTGTGCACCGTTCTCATGACCTGCCTCATCTAGTCACGTGACAACCTTTTAGGTCGATGATGCCAACACACTTTCCAGGTGAGAGCAGTGCCTGGGAGAGCCTTGTCATCTCGTGTCTGATCGTGGTGATGGCTGAGCCGGAGCCAGATCCTCGTCTCCTGACACCCCATCCTGTCACTCTTCCCGGCACCAACACTCTCCCACATTAGGCAGAAGGGAGGCTTCAGGATAACACAGTCATGACTGTATTTCTGGTAAAACTGAATTACATTTTCTTTTGAGTGATTTAGAGTAAGACAGTAAGAATTAAAATGAAAAGGCCCCGCAGCCTCGTTCAGGACGGGCGGGGCCGTGCGTTTAGGGTGCTCGCTGCACGTTTCTGAGCCGCACGCGGATTTCCTCTCTGTCAGGGAGACGAGCCTGTGCCAGGTGACTGTCCCAGCGCTGCCTGGAGGCATCGCGTCCCCGATCCTCCAGTGAGGGAGCCGTCCGTGTCGGCGTCCCCCCAGGAGCCTCGGCACGCGTTCAAGAAGCCCCCGGGGAGCGACAGCGCCCCCGTCCTGGGCAGACCCGGGCCGCCGGCCTCCAGCCGGGGCCCCGTCCTCTCTGTCCCGTGTGTGGATACACGTGGCTTCTTGCTCCTGAGAGGCGGGCAGGTGGCCTCCTGGCCTGGGCTGGACTTCACACCCGGCCCCCAGACCCTCGGAGTGAAGTCCACGTTCACGTACTTGGTAGCAAACACAAGTTCAACTGCAATTGTCGCAGCGGGGTTTTCACAGCAGGGCGGGCCGTCCTAGGCACTTCTCCAATCCTCGTGACCATGTTGTGCAGCCGATACCAAAAAATGCGGAAACTGAGAATAATCCACGGTTATAATCACCCTCTGCCTGCTTTCAAAGTCCACGTTAGACTGGCCTGTACGCATGCGTATATATACATAAAATACACAATAGAAATAGAAAATACACACACATAAAATCAAATGTCAAAGAAGAGGCAGCCTGAAAACAGGCATGGTAAGAAAAGTGCCATCACGTCTACCACGTGGATCCCCCTTCAGCGTCGGGTGGGGGTGTCATTAGTGTTTTGGGGGACGGGTGACCACGTGGATCCCCCTTCAGCGTCGGGTGGGGGTGTCATTAGTGTTTCGGGGGACGGGTGCTTCCGCCTCCTCCTGGTATGAGCGGAGGGGCAGCAGCTGAATGAAAGGGTGGACTTCATCCGGTGATTCCAGCCAGGTTCCCAGATGTGCCGCACCTTTCAAAGTCGGTCAAGCAGCACCTTGAAGAGCGGTTCCCAGAGCTTCACCTGGGCACCGATTCTGTCGGAACAGCCAGAGGGCGTGCCCGCTGAGAAGAGAGGCTCCCTTCCCCACTTCGCACTGAGGAATGAACCACCCATCAGAGTGAAGCTCATGGAATCTGTGTTTTCAACAAGCTCTCTGGATAACTTTCATTTACCGCCAAGCTTGAGAATAAATGTCTGGAGAAAACTGACTCAGATCAAAGCCAGACTAAAAGCCCACTAACGTAGCTGTTGGGACGAAGAAGTGCTCCTCACTAATCCAGGCTCAAGACTGCACACGTCTGTCTGAACCTCCAAGCGTGAACTGGAAAGCGTCACGTCTTCCCGGTCCGTGAATGGGCTATGCGCCGACTCCGCCAGGCTCCGGAGCATGTAGCCTTGGGGAGGTGACTTCTCTGGGGGCCTCGGTGTTTGTACCTGGCAAGTCACAGGGAGAGGATTGCATAACATTATGTGTATGTGTGTGTGTCCTTTCTTCATAAGAAATTCCTAAAAACCTCGATGACATCAACCCTGGGGAGTGGTGGCAGAACTTTTACATCCTTTGTCAGATTTACACAATTTCATTTTAATTCATTGATTTTAACTTTTCTATTCCCACTGCGACATTTTTATGGGTGAACAGGAGGGCAGTGGGAAGGAGTGTTTGGCAGTAAATCATCCCCTAGAGATGCTAATCAAGAAGAAACCACCTATGCATTAAGAGTCCTTTTTCTGAAATTAAAGTTCGACATCTTGAAAAGACATTACCGTGCTGTCATGCTGCACCAGCACAGGACGCAGCTGAAAAGTTGTTCACCAGGTGGAATTTTGTCTGACTTAGATTTTCTACTTTTAGAACTCACATAATTTGAAAGTAGATTACACAAAAATCTATTAGAAAGCACCCTGGTGTAGTCAAATTTTCATGCAAGATGCTCCACGTTATTTTAGCTCATATGACGTTATTAACATATGGGCTGCATTCTCTTTCTGTGTGGTCCTACAGGAACCTTCCGTTCCTACAGCATGTGATTTGGAAGGATTCTGCTTTAGACGGTAAGCATTTGCCTCCAACCCTGCAAATCTGATGTGAAAATTCATCACATTTTCCTGCTTCAGTCAAGTCTCTGGTGTCAAAACTCTGTAACCTCAGCGCCTGTAAAAACAACCCAACCAAACTGTCGGGATTTCTTGCCTTGAAATCATCACTTTCTCCCTCAGGCCCAGCAGTAAGCAATGAAGTCTTAAAAGTCCTAAAACAACACATTATGACAAGATAAACGCCAGCAGTTTACGCAGTGCCCCAGCCCTCGCTTTGCCGCCGGTCCAGACATTCGGTCATCTGTGGCCCACAGGCACCTAACGGCCCAATCAAACTTTACAGACGTAATTTGCATCTTCCATTCTCTCCGGTCTTTCTTTGAACATTTCCATTAATGAGTCAAGGAGCAGAATAATTTTCCCCACCATCCCAAGGAGCTTGTAAAGTCTAAGGCAGTTTAACAGCATTCAGGAAAGACGGGGGTCCTTTGTGCCTGTGTCTTCAGCATATAGAGCTGCACAAGGCAGGGCAGTACCCCACGGGAAACCGGCCTCTTGACTTGTAGGTAAACAGGCAGCGATGTGGGTGGACGGGCAGGGGTGCGGGTGGACGGGCAGGGAGGCGGGTGGACAGGCAGGGATGCAGTGGGTATGACCCACATGGTGGGAGATCTGATCTTCCACCACTCAGTTCTCATCAGCCATCACAGGAATCACACATCCAAGTCCTATTCTCTCTGCTGAAAATACTGTAACCTTCAGCGCCACCAAATCCACTCCATTTGAACGCGGGCTCCTCATCACACGTTGTAAGGACTTTGAGTGGCCTTCCACTTGCCGTCAGCCGCCTAATGAAATGTGTGTGCGTGACAGCGCTGCGTGTCCTGCACGCGCAGCGGTGGGGTTAATGGAAGGGCTTTCCGACCCGTGCAAGGTGTGAATTCGTAACGAGAGCTGGTGTGCGCAGACTTTAACAGCCTGTCAACTGCGTGAGTGGACGATAATGAATTCAAGTCCAGTTGGGTTTTTCTCTGGTTTGCAAGTTTATTACCAAGAATGATGCAGACACAGGAGCCACCTGGGAAAACACCGCGTGCTCTGCGAGGGCCTGGGATGGAGTGGTCTTTTGTGAAAGGCCGAATGGACTGGTGGGAATGACTGAGCCTGTCCAACTTCCTCCTCTTCCCCACAAAATCAAGCAGCCTTCATGTTCACTGACTCCAACGTTAGCGAAGAATAACCCCAAACTGGTCATTTTGACATGTGAGCATGATTTTATCAGAAACCGTATCTACACCATCCAGTGAGGCAGCCACTGGCCGCAGCAGGTGACTTCTGAGCACTTGAAACGTGGCTGGTCCACACTGAAATATGTGGTAGGGGTAAAATGCATGCTACATTTTAAACATTTACCGCAAAAAAGTAAACTATATAATTGATATTTTAACGTAAACTATATACGGAAATGATAATATCTTAAATATCATTGGTTAAATAAAATGTATGATTAAAATAAAGTTATATTTCCTTCTTTTTAGTCCCTTTGATGTGGTTACTAGAAAATTCAGTTATGGGCCTGGATCACATGATCTGCCTACTTGGTTCTGCCTTGTATTGTCCTCATTCGACCTGAACACTGAATACATACACTTCCTTTCTAGGTCATCAAATAACTACTTGATTCTTTTCTGTTGCATTTTCTTTTTGAAATTATATCTGCTTGGGGGATTTTTCAATAGTAGTGAATAAACGAATTCTCTTGTGGGTCTTTCGTTTTCACATCAACATACCAGATTTTATATTTAAATTCATCAACACATACTACCTTTAAAAATAACCCTGAAGTAGACTTAGTGCAAATTTGGTAAAATAATTTCTCTCTCTATCCCAGGTAGGTTTTAACTGTTGGATTCACTCGTAACATGTGTCAAAAGAAGAAGAAAAATACTTTCACCTCTAACTCATTAATGACTGGTGTACCGATTACTGGAAAAGAAGTGTTTCAGTAACCTCATATCAATGGCATCAGGCCATATGTGACTTTCTTTCAATCAGCGTGAAGTTGTTGTTCATTCAGGATTTGCTTTTATTCATGGCTGGGTAATATTCCGTAGCGTACATCTCCCACATTTTGTTTATCCACTCATCTTGTGATGGCCTTTTGAGGTTGTGTTCCTTGTTTGGGAATGTGAGTAATGCTACTGTGAACATTCATGTAAAAGTGTTTGTTTGAGTCCCTGTTCTCAGTTGTTCTGAGCATATGTATCCGGCTGGAATTGCTGGGTTGCATGTTAATTGTGTTTACCTTTTTCAGGAACTGCCAAACCCGTCCACAGTGGCTACACTGTTTTACCTTTCCACCATCAATGGAGGAGGGTTCTGATTAACATTACTGGCTATTTTAAATGACTCTGTAAGTGTTCTAGTCTGTTCTAAGACAGGTCTGGGTGCTGCCTCTCTTAAGCCCATTGTAAATACTTGCACGATAAAGTCCAGCACGCATGACCCCTTGGACACAGAGCCTCTCTGCTCTCAGCAGTGGTTCAGCTGCACCTCTGTCCTTCTCCTTCCTGGCTTTGGGGACTGAGAGTTTGGCAAACTTGAGTCAATCATCCTGTTTCTCCGTCTGTCAACCTTATTCTTTGTAAAACAAAGACAAGAATGAAGATGATTGCTCGAGTTGACGTGAGGCTCAAATAAAGTGATGGGCATGAAGAGGTAAATCTGCACCTTCTTCCTGAGAAGGGTCTCAGTCAAGGCAGTCTTTTCTCTGTTCGCCTCTCTGGTTCCAGGGCTGACCCTCGGCCATGGGGCTCTGTGGGATGGTCGCTTAGGGCAGCTCACTGCCTTCACATGCAGCACACACTGGGTGTCAGGCACTGTGCTGGGTGTGGTGGAGGTGAGGTGGGAACTGGACAAGGGCAAGTTCCTGCCTCTGGATAGCTGGAGCACACTGGTCCAGTGGACTGACCCATGGCCAAGGAAGTGTAGAGCAGTGTTATGCTGGGAATAATCATTGGCCAAAAAAGTAGGTAGTAAAGGTCTTATGGATGTGAGCTGTTAACAGATATAGAGCAGAAAGCTAGAAAGGAAGTTTCTAGAACTCAAGACTTTGTTTCTCATCACAGCTCCCACCATAAAAAATAAAATGCAATCTCCTTAGGGTGGCATTGAAAATGATTCTGTACTGGGCTCCAACCTCATTTCTAGTCTCGTGTCCCACCAACTGCCTCCCTCCTGCCATGGTTTTGAAGTGCATCGAGCTTCTGTCTTAGCCCCATGTCCTTGCTCACCCTGCTGCCTCTTTCCCCTTCCTGTAGGGGGGTCCTATTCATTTATTAAGGACTGTCTTTCATGCTATTTCCTTAGACTTACTTGTCTCCTCTGTCACCCCGGGCTGGGCCATGTGCTTTGCTTGGGCCAGTGGGATGGTGGAAGTGAAAGACAGCCGAAGGTTCTTGTACCCCTGTCACCGCCACGGACACACCTGCTAGAGGGGACAGGACACGGGGTGTGGGCATCCTCACTGCCTTAGCGGGCAGGCACCCGGCCGCTGGACATGTAAGCCTGGCTCAGAGCCAGAGACCTTCCCAGCCCAACCCAGGCCGAGCATCACTCGCCGAGATGGAGAGACCTTGTTTAGCACATGGTTGTTCCATCATTTGTGATGAAACGAGAGGCCTTGGAAGGCACTGGCCCATGTGAGCACAGAGACCCGCAGGTGCCTCTTGCCTGGAGAGTGTCTAGAGGAGGCTAGTCGGAGGGCTCGGTGAGCAGTTGACCCTCTTACTCCTGGTCACGGCAAGGACGTGGGGGTTTCTTGTGGGCTCGTGGAGGAGAGGCGTGCTCCCCAACTCCAAGTTCTCTCGTCCAGTCCTCGGTGCGGGGTCCCCCCGGCTTCTCTCAGCAACTTGACTCACACCTTCCCAGAGCCGGTCGGGGACTTAACTGACAGGGAAATATGGGCGGTAAATGGGCCTGCTCCGCCCGCTCTCCCATCTCCCTGGGGAACAGCTGTGTCCGCCGGGTGCCAGCCCTGCAGCGTGGCTGTGGCTGGGATGCTGGCAAGCCCAGGGTCTCGCACTGCTCTGCCCTTCACCTCGGCCTCTTCGGTAATAAAGGTGGCATTGTGCCCATCTCTTGTTCCTTGATGGACTTTCATTTTTCCAGCCCCGGGGCAGGGAAAGTGGCGCTGTTTACTGGAGTCTCCCTGGAGACCCATCAAGTAGTTTGAGTTACCTGTGAGCAAGAGGTGCAGTGTGAGAGGGTTCCAGCAGTAATCCAGGCTGCGAAGGCAGGAGCAGAGCTGGGGACACTCGGGACTGCCGGGCTGGGAGCATCCTTTCTGGGCTCCCTGCGGAGGGAAGCCCCTCCTCCCGCTCCAGCGAAGGAAAGCGTGTTCCGAAGGCTGGCAGCTGGGAGGGCGCCCGCGGCCGCCAGCGGGAGCCCTGGGAGAACTCACGGCAGGGGCCGGGACAGGAGAGCTGTTTCGCACTTTAAAAAATAAACGCCTTTAGCAAGCCCTGCTCGGGGAGTGCCTGGCAAGGGACGGGGCGGAGACAGGGCCTACCCACCCCTTAAACAAAGGGCTGGACCGAGGGAGGCCGGCTGAGCACGGGCGCGGCTGGCCAAGGGCCTGGCCCGAAGGCTGAAGCCAGGCTCCAGCAGAGAGCTCGGAGGCCGAGGTGCGCCCTCCCTTACCGGACCCAGGCCTTGGCGTACAGGCAGGAGCGGTGCCAGTCCTGGGCCTCTCCCTTTCCAGCCCCTTTCCCCTGCGCACTCTCTGCAGATCCCTTAGGGACCCCCAGTATTGCTCTCTTGAACCGGCGGAGGATGGCCACTCACACCCAGTCATGTTGGGGTGCAAAAATGGCCCCTTTCCTGGCTCCTCAAGGTATTTTCAAAAAAAAAAATTAGAAAGTGACCTCGTTTCAGCTAACTGCCCTGCACTTGTGGAGTCAGGGGCCAATCTGCAGCCACCTCTTAAAATGACAGTCCTTTTCTTGACATAAGACAGTCCCCTCAGCTCAACGCCCCCAAAGGCCGTGACCCATGGACTGATGGCTACTGTGTCTGCTGTCCCCTGGGGATCCATGGGGGAAACTGGGTTTTAGGGGAAACGAAGGCACGTAACTGAATAAGAAAGATCTTCCCCCCCCCTTGAAAAGAGAGAGTTTCACGGGGCTTTGAGAGCCACCCCCCGAGTGCTGGGAGAACGGAACGTGGGGATTTTGTGCGCGATCCCAGAAAAGTTCTCACGTGCCAACAGGCAAGGACAGTGATTTTCCCTTAAAACAGCCCTGTCGTGGGTGCCCCCAGCCCCTCACAGAGTAGAACGCTGACTAGTAAGGGCGGAAGCAAGCCGGTGCCCTGGGCTTTGCTCCGGCCCTCGCGTGCAGCTCGCGTGCCCACGTCGCGCGTCTTCAGCATTCACGGTGCTGCCTCCTCCGCTGTTGGTCTGCTTTTCCCACGCACGGTTCCCATCTCCTCCACGAAATCCCACCCCCAGGGAGAGCGTCGGTTTAACTTGGTTTGTTCCAAAATCAAATGGCACTTACCGAGCGTCAGGTGTTCAGCCGGACTGCCGATAAAATGAGGGTCCACAGAAGAACAAAGCTGCCACAGCAGCGTCAAAGACAGCCAGTCCTCGTGGAGCTCCGCTTCGGGAATCTCTCGGCAGCATCCACTCATCCGAGCTCTCGGCGCCCCCGGAAGTGCACAGTATCTGTCTGATTATGCGAAGTGGGAGTCGAGACTTTAAAGTCAGCACGTTTTCACGATCACAGTCTTACTTTTAAGACGGTATCTAATTCCAAAGTTAACATAAACAGCAATATATAATTACCCAGACAATTATTTCAGCAACCAAAAAATTGTATGTCTAGAGGAAAAATATTGAAATGCTTCTTAATGGTCACGTTAAAAAGATTTGTTGCACCAGCAAGCTAAGCTTCCAGCGCTAAAACCAGCCAGCCTGCTGTCTGCCAGGGCGCAGCAGACCTCGCCGTGCGGAGCTGACTGCAGGGGCATTTTGGAGAGCAGGAGCAGCAGTGCGGAGCTAAAAGCATCTCCCCTCTCGTATCTTCTCGGACAAACTCTTGTAGAGCTGAGTTTCCTGTCTTTGGAGTCTCTTCCTATTAAGCTGCAGATGTGTTGGGGGAAGAGGCAGTTAGCCCGTGTCTGCTGAGCCCCGATTTCCTTTCTCAGGTTGTAACCAGGAATGAGATCGGTAAGCATAACTCTTGGTAAACTAGATGATCTGGGTCACTGGGGCTTCCTACCCCAGGGGGGAAGGCTCAGGGTAAGACAGTGCCAGGGGAGAAGGCGGTTCCGGGTCTGGGGTGGCAGAGAGAAGGAACACCCAGCATGAAGACATCGCTGGATGGCGCACAGCAAAGAGAAGAGTGTCCAGGCTGAGCCCCCAGAGAATCCCAAAGATGGAGTTCCCCTCTTCCGTCCAGCGCAGTGCACTGGCTCCGGGCACCCTGCCCTCGCGGGCGAGCTGAGCGTAATTCGGGCAGGGCCGTCAGCTCTGCTCCTCGGTGGCACAATTAGTGTGGCGCTTTCTGTCGGTCCCTGCGGGAGTGTCTAGCCAGGGCACAGCCATGACGTGGATTAAGTTTAGCGACTGTCAGCTCTTTGCAATCTGCAGTCTGGTTTCATTTCTGGCCAGGCTCCTTGTTTTGAATACTCTCCAGGCTTTTAATCACATTTCTTAGTTTTTCTTTGCGCTCTTGAAATTGTGTAAAATTGAGACAGTTCAAAGAAACATAGTTCATAATCCTGTCACCCACAGATACCTGGGATTCATAATTTTGTGTGTTTATTTCCAGCCTTTTTTTTTGAACATATTTAGCAACATATTTCCTCAACGCTAAGATTTTATAGATTAGAAAACGCATCTTCATTATAAGAGGGTTTTTTGGAACAAAGGAAAAAGAAAAGGAAAAGACATGGGTACCACCTTATCCAGAGTTTGCATGATTTGTAAGATGCGTCTCATTTTACAAATGATAAGGGAGGCGTATCAGAATAAAAAAAAGGAAATACAGAGCCTTATGACCCGGACGTATCAAATTTCAGGGACATTACTCTGTTAAACACTCATAGGACAATAAATTAAACTTTACCCTGCATGGTTGCGTGTTGTCTGTTCTGGCCCCACTTCCCACGTGTCTCTGGGAATCTTCAAGTGAATGTAACATCTTCCTGCCGATCAAGCGTGCGTGGCGGGGCACCTCCTCCCTCCGCAGTCCCGGGCTGCAGACCGCTGGTACCTCCTCCGGAGGCACGGAAGGAAGCACCCCCTACATCCTCCTATAACTGGGGGAAAAGAAAGCTCTAAAATAAGGAAAGAAAGTCTGGCAAATATTTTTACCAAGATGATACGTTTTATTTGGGTACATCTATCTTTGGAGGATGCCGAATACCTATTTTGGGGGGAGGAATTCTATTCCTTTCTTTCTCACCTCCGTTCTGTTAACCTGTCGGTGGAGTCCCTGCTGCCTGACTTCCTTCCTTCTTTTCAGTTTTTTACCCCAAGCTGACATAAGCTTATCTCTTTATTCCCTATTGCACTGTTAAGTTCAGGTGACATATTTCAGAAAATGAAGACATGTAACCATTTCTTTATATTCTGAATTGTCTTTGATTGAGTTTGATGTGGCTGCCCCAGCCCCCTGGCTTGGTTGAAACTCCAATCTTGGTTTGGAGTTTTTCACCTGCTCCCTGAGGAGCACACGAAAATCCTTGGCTTATGCAAACTAATACCCCTGTGCTTCCGGAAGGCCTCTGAAATCTACAGAGACAGTTGATTCTCCTGGCGCAGGACGCCTGGAGGGCGGGAGTCGGGCACTGTTTGCAGGAGCTTGTGTGTGTGTTGTGGGGGCTGCCCTTCCCTCTCCTCTTCTGGTGGGGGAGCTGGCACTTAGTGTAGGGACCGCATACTGCCCACCAAACCTGGACAAAGTGAGCCTGGGGTCCCCGGCACCCCTGTAAGTGTGGGCACGTGATGGAGCCCACAGAACGTGAGGGAAAGTTAGGAGGGTCCCCCGGCCTAGCCCTCCTGCAGGTGGCTGTGTGCACCTCCCATGGGCTGGGTGCAAGGACTCTGAGACCCTACAGGATGACAGTCTCCCAGGGCAGGAAACCGTTCTGCCACCAGAAACACCTGCCACCCCAGAGGTTATGAGAAAGACTTCCCTGTGTTGAAGCACTGGAATCATAGGGTGTGTTTGGTACGATCTAGCATCACCTCAGTGAATACATCTCTCAGTGATCTGAAGAACAGAATATACGTAGACATATATCATAATGTATTCCACCATCTTCCCCTTTCAGACTTTTTGGTTCATTAACATTTACGTGTTGGAAATAACACTGTAATAAACATTCTTGAAGTATCTTTGCATATTTAGAGGAATAGTTACGAGGGTATGTTTTTAAGAGCAGAAATTTGCAGTGGAAGTGTATTGGGAATTTTAAATGTCAGCTCAGTTTGAAAAAGTTACCAAATTGCCCTGAAAAATACGTGCCAAATCGGGCTCCCCAGATGACGCATGAGCGCACCTTCCTCATGCCTGTTCCAGTCGCGTGTACCACCGAGCATCTCACTATTGGCCACCACGAGGGAAAACACAAAAAAGCTCTCTCCTTGTTTATTGCAGTGATGTTGAGCTTCCCTTCCTTTTCATGTGTTTAAAAGCTGTTCACATTTCTTACGCGAATTATTTTTTCATATGTCTTTTGCGAGACTTTATTGAATTGTTCATATTTTTCTTACTGATGTGTAGAAAAAACGGTTTACATATGAGGAAACTGGACTTTTATCTCTTATTTATCTTGAAAATAGTGTGCCTCTATTATAGCATACGGTCTCCCAGTCTAACTTTCATTCATAATATCCTTTGACAGATGAGACATTTATGTATACATAGATTTTAACTTTTATGTAGACAAATTGTTGATCTATTACTTTTTGACGACTAGGTATTGTTGCTTTGTAAGGCTAGCATTATCATTCACAATTTTACAAAAAATAGAATATATAAGATATATAAATATAAATATATTTTCTTCTAATTAATGAAAATGTATATATACACATATATACATTTCTGTATATATTTTTTGATTATGTGTCATAAATGTATCTATATATAGAAACTTATGTGTATCTATACAAGTAAATGTATACATATGTGTGCATAATCCATCTGGGCAAAGTGGGATGTAAGAGAATTTTATAATTTCCATGGATATAGCAGATTATATCAGCATAGCTAATCATCTGATGTAAATTCTGCATTTATCGTGTAATAAATTTTCATATATATCCGTTTCAGTCTCTGATGTTTTCATTGGTCTGCTCTCATACTGAATGAAAAATCTGGGACCCAACTTTTAGTGGTTGCGTGCTGTTTCATCATGCAGGTGTGATAACGCAATTAGCTTATTCCCTACTGCGGAAGGTGGTTTGATTTTTATTATTTGCCATGTGAGCATCTTTGTGCATGAAACTATGATCTGTAACTTTCATGTGGTTTTTTTAAGGTTGATTCCTTGAATTAACACAATACGTATATTTTTAAGAATCTTGAGACATATTTTCCACATTATTTCAGAAAGCAATTTGTGACAATGGATCTTCCACCAGCAGTAGCTGAAAGTGCTCTTTCATCAATCCTCACCAGCATTTATACCTTTAAGAATGCTGGCTGATTGGAGAGGCTGTGACAGCATCACGCCGTGGTTACCTTTGCTTATAGCTTGATCATTTAAAAAATATTGTTCGCACCCAGCACCTTTATGCAAATTTAGTTTAACAAGACGGATGCAGTGCGGTAAGATTTAATCCAAGAGTCTTAAAAGTTCAAAATAATTTTAATAAATGGCCTTTAGAGGTAGAAAAAATATTTCTATGCTCTAAGCCTGATAATGTTAAGACTTCTATTTTTCTGGTATTAGCCCTCAGATGACGATAGGCTTTTTCTGTGTCTTGGAGCAGAGCTGCTTTCTGGCGGTGATTCAGGTGACCAAATGTCCACACGGAAGCCTGGCTCTGCCCTGGTCTGAGCGGAAGCAGGGGTGCGCCCACCTGCCCTGCCCCCGCAGGGAGAGCGGGTCGGGCGCACTGTGCCCGGGAGGTTAAACCTGCCTCTCCCTGAAATTGGAGAGCTTTCTGCTCCAGGCCTCGTCTGTCACCAAACATGTCACCACTGGCGCAGGTGTTAAACCCACCTCTCTCCTTTCCATCCCATGGAAGGAGCCCAGGTGGGCAGCCCACGACTTGGGCTGTGAGTGCAGGCACCCCGGGCTCACACTGCCCCTCGGTGACAGCCCACACACGTGGGGAGTCCAGACACTTGCAGGCTGGAAACTGAATTTCAGAGGCTGCTCAGGTCCACGCTGGGCGTGTACGCTGTTGGAAATGAGCTGTCGCCGGTCACCGACCTGCTGGGGTGGCTTGGTGGATGCCGAGTGGGGGGGCGGGGGTCACCAGGGCTGGAGAGTCGTTTCTCCTGCTGCCTCATTGCTGGGCGGGGCCATCCCCAAGGGAACGTGGTGGCTTCCTAAAATCCAGTGACCCCGAGAGGCTGGATGGATGCTTTTTAAATTCACCTCCAACAGCCAGAGGCCCTTCCGTGAGGACAGGATGTGGCTGATAATTGTCAGGTCTGAAGACAGGCCAGAAAGAAAATCACCGTGACTTAATTCTGACGATGAAGAGCGGAGCTCCCACCAAGAAGAGGTAAGACAAAGACAAAGAGCCACTGCTTGCTCACTGTGTCCGCGAGCCTGTTTCTGGTTTGTAGCTGAGATCACCAGTGTCTTCTTTTTCCCTTTTTTCAGACTCCACATATGAGTGACATCACATGGTATTTTTCTTTCTCTTGCTGGCTGACTTCACTTAGAATGACGACCTCTAGGTCCATCCATGTTGCTGCAAATGGCATTATTTTATTCTTTATTATGGCTGACTCACAGAAATAGTAAACAATCTTATGGCTATCGGGGGAAAGGGAGTGGGAAGGAATAAATTTGGGAGTTTGGGATCTGCAGATGTTGGCCACTATACACAAAATAGATTTTAAAAACTCAAATTTCTTTTGTATAGCACAGGGAGCTATATTCAATATCTTGTAATAAACTTTAATGAAAAAGAATATGAACATGAACATATGTATGCATATGCCTGACTGGGACATTGTGCTGTACACCAGAGACTGACCATTGTAACCGACTGTACTTCGGTTAAAAACAAAAAAGCCACTGATGAGCTACGATTATGAAGACGTGCTTGTTGGAGCAGGAGAAGCTAAAGGTGCAGGGAGTCTGTCAGCCCGGCCCTCACAGTCACCACCCAGTAGCCTTGGGGACGAGCCTGGGAGGAGCAGCAAGCATTCCCCCTGCTCACACCCCAAAACCCCAAACAAAACCGAGGCCCTGTGCTCTGTGCGTATTCCTGTTTCAAACACCAGAACACCCTGCTCCAAATCAGTCAAGAAAGGAGTTGAGTGAATTACAGATGGAAGATGCCAACTGAGCAGGGCTCCACTCGGTCAGTCAGTCAGTCACTTCTGTGGGCACCGAATGGTTTACATCAAGGCTTTAACTGAGTGGCAGACGGGGCAGGAGAGAATGTCTTCGAGGTCACTGTAAACATTGGCCTGCTTTAACAAATGTATACATTTAAAGGCCAGGGGAAAGAAACTGTTGAAGAGCAGTAACAGGATGTATGCTGCCCCACATCAAAGGGGGTCTTCTAAAAATAGGTCTGCCGGTGCTCCCTGCAACGCAGAGGGCTTCAGAGGAAAGGGTGGGACGGAACCGGGAGAGAGGGCTGCTCCTTGCCTTCAACATTGCCACGTACATCTCCTGGATTACGTGGCGGTGCTTGTTCACAGCAGAAGTACTCACAGCTGAACCACAACGGAAACATAATTGAAATATCCCACTGTCATCTCAATGAATTTTAAATCAGGGTGTGACATTCTCATTCTGGGGTATCAGGAACATCGGAAATGTGAAGGAGTTGGGAGAGTCCAGCTCTTGGAACGGCGTGGGCGGTATTCTCATTCACGAGGTGTGGAAGGCCAGGTCTGGGCTCCACCCTCCACTGCTAAGGTCCGGGCAGCCCTACGCACAGTGCTGGGTGGTGTGGCAGAGAGAGGGGGAGGCGGAGGAGCGGGGAGAGGCCCCAGAGGGAAAAGCCCGTACTCAGAGTCAGGATGGGACGGGATGGGGCATCAGCAGGAGAGGAAGGATAATGTCGCTGATTCTCGGTGTCTTGAGAGCAGACAGTGTTGCCCCTGCGGTCTTGGGGTAAGAGGATGTGTTGTAGCCCATGGACCACAATATTATTCACTCCAGCTCCTTGGCGTGCAGTCATTCTCCCAATCAGTCAGGCCAGAGAGAGCATTTTCCAAAAAACGCAGTCAAGTCCATTACAGTTTGTAAAATTTTTATTCGTGCTTTATCTTCAGACTCAGTAGTTTAAATACGTTGGCATCAGCCTGGGAGGGAGACCGTGGTGAGAAGGCTGCCCTGTCCTGAAATTCTGTAAAGCTGAGCGTCGCGGTGCTGGGACTGCTCCCTCCATAGGGGTGGACATGAGTAGGCAAGAGGGAGAACTTAGGCTTCTGCCCGGCACTGCCACAGGGCCCCGGGGGACCCGGGAGGACGGAGTCTGGAGTGTGGTGGTTCAGTTCCCGCCTCACATCAGCCCGAGGTGAGCTCCTGCCCCTGAGGATCCTGAGTTCAGGGTCCCCCGGTGCACTTGCTGCGCTCTGCGCCGTGAGTGTCACGCGGGGCGTCCGAGGACCACGACGTTCGGCCCCCACTGAGGCGCTCCACCACCTCGCACTCGTCCGTTACCTGGTGTCTGTAAATTTCCAACTTGCAGGTAGGATTCAAAACACAAATGCGTTCGTATTTCCAACAGCACGTTGAGTGGATCAATCCCTCTTCCACCTGCGTCTTCGGTGCGCCTCATTTCCGCTCCTGTAAACGTGATCTAGTAAAACCTCTCCGTAACGCATCGGTGCCCTTCATGTCTGTTCTGTGGGTCAGCCTGAGCCCCCAGCTTTCCTCTCCCACTTAGCTCCCCCTGCCATCTTTCTGTTTGTTGCCTGGTTGGTTTTAATTGAAGTGTAGTTGAGTTCCCATGTTGTGCTAGTTTCTGGCGCACAGCACGGTGATTCAGTCACACACACATACGTATACTCTTTCTCATTATAGGTTATTACAAGCTATTGAATACAGTTGCCTGTGCTCTATGGTAGGACCTTGTTGTGTATCTATCTTATATACAGTAGTGTGTATCTGTTACTCCCGGAGACCTAATTTATTAAAAACGCTGGCATAAGTTTGTTTTCTATGTCTGTGAGTCTGTTTCTGTTTTGCGAATAAGTTCATTTGTGTCATTTTTGTTTAGATTTCTCATACAGGTGACATCATATGATACTTGTCTTTCTCTCTCTTTCTTCTGCTTTAACTAATCTACTGGCCTGATGCTCCTAATCGCACACATCCTGATTGTGAGATACAATAGTCCTGAACGCTTTGGGTCATATTGTCAGTCTATTTCCAATTTTGGAGAATCAAGAAAAGGACCCATGGAGGAGATGGAACAGAAGAATGGATTACATTTTAAACTGCAGAAGGAGAACGAGGGTGTGATGAAAGGACACTTCAAGATGATGCATCAGCATCAAGACAATATTTTCTTAGTCTACTATGTGCAAGAGGCTGTGCATCGGGTGTATAACAAAGACCAAATTAGAAGCTATGATTTTAATATGATTGTAATTCATTGGTGAAATAAGACATCTGCATAAATAACTTGAGTGTAAGTCTCAGTGGGGTGACAAGATAGTTATACATGGCATATTGCAAGCTTCCAGAAAAGGCAAACATTTCTCCCAGTTAAGTCGTCCAGGGAAATTATCCTGGTGGATACAGAAGCTAAAACGCATCCGGAAATATGAGTAGGAATTAGTGACCAGAAAGGATGTGGGCAAGTCCAGCTCCACCTGCCTTTGTAACTGTGTGTCTGCACAATCAGAAGATGAGCTGAATGGTCTAAAGGGATTTGGGAGAATGATGTAGGAAAGGCTCGCTAGTGAGAGCTCCAAAGGGCTTTACATGGCCAGCTGAGGAATTTGGAGCCCATCCTATACAGACCAGAAAGTCTGACGGCTTAGAACAAAGTGGTTCTTCTCACGGACACTGTGATAACCTGGCTGGCCAAATTCAGCACCGCTGTCTCCTCAACTGGACACGCTTGTGGAACTTCCAGACGCTTCTGTCGGATGCACCTAATTGCATCGCCAAGGTTGATCATGTCTTTCCAGCTGAGTGGGCTGCCCTTGGCCTTCTGAGCTAATGTGACCTTTTTCTTTCTAGGCATGCATCTTTAAACTGGAGCTTATCAAATTTACTCTCATTTGGAGCAGTAACAGTTATAATACAAAAATTGTGCCTTTAAATTAAAAAAAGTAAATAATCATCTTCTTCAATTAAGACCTGGAAGAATCTTTGTCTAGAGGCTCTGAAATTGGATATGAAGAGATTATTTTGAGCAGATAGAAGAAACTTGGTATTAGTGAAGCATCTAGTAAATATACTTGAGAAACAGTTCATCTTGGGCAAAACATTTTGTAAACAGTTCTATTTCTATTGGCCTAAAAGCCTTTAAGATGTTTCTGCAAATTAGTGTGTCTGCCTGAATATCTTTTAAAACACCCTTTCTACTGATGCCTCCATCTGCTCTGGAGCTTTGTCATGACTTCATCCTTACTTTACAAATGAGAGTAGCCTGACGGGTCTCCCGTGTGGCTGAAAACATATGAGCTTGAAATTTAAGAACCTCTATTAAAATAATACTGGCAGATATGGTAGGCTGCCATTAAACAAAGAAAAAAAAGTCATCAAATATATAGAAACCAGATTCTGAAATGATGGTTTGTCCAAACATTTAGTCCACACAACTCTTTGCTAGGGTCCTCCTCTCGACTCAAGGAAATGTGGTCCAGCTCTGAAAAGGCATGCTACGGTTTCAGTCATTTATATACATTTTAATGGATTTATAATTGGATTCAGGATTCCAGCTGGAAAGCAGGGGTGGGAAGTGGGGAAAACACGTCCCCGGGTAATTCCTTTATAGGGATCATTGAGAAACAAGCCACAAATTGAAGCAGGAGAGAGGGGGGAACTGGTACCCCTAAAATTCGGTACTTAAAAAAGCTGAGCGTCTGAGATCTCAGTGGAGAGGCTGATAGTTTTGACATCTCAAGTCTGATCATTCATACAATTATTCATTCCAACCAGGACTAAGTCGTTTTATTTGCATTAACTAAATATATGATGAATGGAAGCCAAGCCGGCCAGGGCAATAAATGCAATATGGAGATTCCATTTCCTTTTCTGGCAGGAGCCCAGCATCTTTTCATTTGCCCTTCTCTCCCTTCACAATGAACACAGCTGGGAACCTGCATAGATAAACAAGACAGGCTGGATTGTTGTTTTTCTTCCTCTTACGTTTTTAATGACTATAACTTTGACTAATTTCAAAGAGATGCCAGCATATTTCCTCACGTTGTTAAAACAAAAATTGCAATTTTGTCCAGTAAGATGCATGGAAATGTTACATCTCTCCCTACTTGTTTTTTTTTATAGATATCTATGCAAATTTGATAATAAAACAGAGCATGAAGTATTAAACGATCACCATGGTTGGGTAAACTCTATCTAGTCATTAAACAAAAATTGAATTATTAAAGCATGTCCTAAGCCAGTAGTAATTAACGGAATTGTTTACTAGCAGCTGCCTAAAAGCTGGGCTTTTCGGGTTTTTGCTTTGCAGGAAGAATAAGAGACTTCAAATGTGCTCTTCTTGAAGGCTACTCAGTCATCCTCGTTCACTCGGGCCAGTCCCTATAAATAGGTGATTTAAATTATTTTTCTAAAATGTCCTTGATTCCAGTCATTCCTCAGCATGACTCCAGCATGACTTCACCCCTCGTTACTCTGGACTTCCTCTTGGAGGAAACTTCCGGTTCCTGCTGCCGACTCCTCTGTCCCCTGCTGCAGTCCTGCTTGCCTGGACTGGAGTGTTCTTTCTCGACCACCTTTCATCATGTGACTCCCTTCCTGACATGCAGGCTCTCCCCTAAGTGCATGGAGAGAATCTTCTTCCATCCTTCTTGCAAACCAGTGCCTGTCTCCTCCTTCAAAACACAACACACACACACACACACACACACACACACACACACTCACTGTTCTCAAGCCAGGGATTAATTACACCCCATTCCAAACTTCCCTTTACTATGTCCCTTGAATGTTTATGTTTCCTTATTCTGGCATAACATTATTTTGATTTTGCTGCCAGGGGCTTGTGAGTGCATAAGGTTCTCTCCTGGGCCAACGTTTCCTTCAAATAAATGATAACCTCCTGCAGAGGCTTCTTGAACTCTTCTGCCTAGTTTACGCCATCTAGCAACTCAGTCGGGACACGGTGGACCCCAACGGACTTTTAATGAGCTGGTCTCTCCCAGGGCCACATTTTGTTGTGTTTTCCATCGCCTGGCTACCTAATTACAATGATCTTCACAGCCCTGAGGTCATTCCCAATGCCACCTGGTCCTAGGTCAGCCGTACTTGTCACCACGTTGGTGCCCCTCTCACAGTGGATGTCATCAGCTTCTGGGCCCCAGATAAGGGAGCTCCCGGTCTGCAGGCACTGGGGTCTGCACACGCAGCTCGATGCTGCTATCTGAGGACAAACAAGAAGGCCATCCCTGGCTGTAAGACCATGGCTAAGTGTGCTCAGGGTGCTCTTATTAAGTGCCTGCTCCCTGGATTACTGTGAGAATTTTCCTATAACTACTTTTTGAAAAATTCTGTCTTATGTTAAGCATAACTCAGCCATAGAAATGCATACTAAATATCTGTGCAGTATGATGAACTGTGGAAGATCAACACCCAGGTAATGATCGTCCAGGTTAGGGGCCAGAAGTGTAGTTCCCTGAGAACGACTGTCGTAGGCATCCCATGTTCATGGACATCACTTCTCGCCTTACAGTTCAGCCTCTCAAGTGTGCTTCACTACATGCTATGCTTTGGATTGCCCATTCATTTTTATCATCTTGTAATAATTTTAAAAACTCAAGACCAATTTCTTTTTAAGTCTTAATTCCATGTGCGTGCTTCCATAAGCTCTCTCTTCTGTGTTTCAGTGTTAACCTGCATACACTACATCTATACCTGTGTCCAACACAGCTGTCTACATCCACATGGGTACCTATATTCTTCCCTCTCTCCCTCTCTCTGTCTCCACCTCCACCTCTGAATCTGTCTAGCTATATATATCATCCAAATGCTAGTTTCCTTGGTTCATAATTGTTGTCTTGACTTTTGAGCCATTAAATATAATAAGAGCTCTGTTATTTTCAAGTCTTTAAATTCTGGAATAAATGAATAACTATGACATTGAATTTAGGGACAATGTCGATACAAAGTACACTCTACTATGTTAACCCCTATGGATACTGAGGGGGAGAACTTTTATTAAATGGCTGTGATAAAATCTATGACGATAATTTTGAGAAAGATTACTTTTCATGCCAGGAAGTACTCCTCAAGATAATTTTAAGTACAATTCAGACGGTAATTTCCTTCAGAGGGGTTCAAATGATTTGCAAACATTATCTTCTGGTTCTTAATATAGCTTTTGAGGGGGTTGAATAGTGGGTAAGTCATAATGAATCTCGTTTTGAACTAAGCAGCAAAGGCAAAAGGGGAAACAGCGATGGTAAGTGAGCACATGAAATAAGAATATAAGCTAACACAGAATCCTGGAATTGCGGCAAGAATTCACTGCTTCTGACACAGGGCACCTGACTGTCCAATGCTGAGCAAGCCAGGACGAGGAGAGGGGGAAAAGCCTCGCAAACTGACCAAGTCCGTCTCTCTCCGTGTGAAAGTAACACAGGGCAAAACGCAAGGAAGGCAGCCAGGAGGCTCAGGGCGAGGTTTTCCCTGGAGCTGTGATGGGACGCACGTGCCCCACCCCCGCAAGACCAGCCAAAGGCTGGAGGCCTTTGAGCTCTGCTGGAACGAAAAGACACGAAGGCCAGGGAGCCGAGAGCCGTCTGCACCGAGGGCGGGACCCGCGCTCGGGCCCTGCGGCCGCCCGGCGCGGGAGGCAGGTCCCACGCAGCAGTGCCACCGGCGCAGGGCGGAGGCCCTGGGGAGAATCCTGCCCGCTGCGCCGTGATGCGCTCCCTCCTGTTCGTCCCGCGTCAGGTTCAGATGAAGTGCTCGGACGACTCCGGGTGCAAAGTGGGACGTTCGCGGTTCCGGAAACGGCATGGCAGTGCGAACCGCGAGCCTGGAGAGCGCGGCTCCGGCGAACTCGGCGCCCACGCTGCTACTTCTCCAACACACCTGTTCAAGGTCAGTGACGCCGTCTCTCCTTGAAGCCCAGTGCCTCTGATTCCTGGACTTCCTCTCAGCGTTAGGTCTCTGACTCTCACTCCTCAGATCTGTGATCGGGGTCCAGGAGCCCTGTTCCTTGGAGTTACAAAGGTGTTGCCGTGGTGCTGGCCGTGAAGTTGCCTTCAGTCCCAACGAAACGGGTTCCAAGTGCCAGTGAGACCCATCCGGACTCAAGTGGACAGTAAACAAAAAATGGGATCAGTAAAATCTGCAAATGCACGTCCACCCGTCTTGCTCATGGTGGAGTTTATTAAGCAGAATAATGGTGGCTTATGGGTGAATATGTATGAATTGATTCTGCAATACAGAGTCCATAAAAACCCCTAAAGTTGTTTCCACTTGTAATAAAGGTTTTCTTTTCCACTTAAAAAAAAAAAAAAGATCTGATGGTTAAGCTTGCTGGGCATTCCCCTGATCGTTTGTTTAGTCACTGGCTTGTTGGCGACTTTCTTACACATTTAGTGCTGTTTAATCCTTTAGGTCACCTCAAAACAATGAAGAAGTAATTGTCGTAGGACTTTGAACTTCCAGAGGCACCTACCTTGCAGTTTCTTAGCATACACAGTATGGTGGGTTACACTGAAAGGCGGAGAGGTAAAACATTCGTGGATATTTTGCATGTGTGTGTGTGTGGATGAAGAGAAACAGAAAAAGTCTAGACTCTGGATGTGTGTTTCCAGGGCTTAACTCACATTTTCTTACTACCGCACTGATTCCCCACCATTGTCATGCAAAGATCAGAACTTACTTTCAAAAAGAATTGAATGATGTTCTGAGAAACCGTTTATGGCTGGACTAAGACATTAAGCCTCTCACGGTCACACGCATGATGTTGTCTTTATCAGATCAGTAACTATGAAAAATAAACGATGCTCCTCATCGCAGGGTTGCTCTCTCTCTTTTGCATTAACGTTGAACTGAAATTGAACAGAGTGGAGTTAAACAAGTGCGACATGTTTCCATACCTCGTTCTGTTGAAACTGGGCTCGCAGAACAGCTCTCCAAACTGAAGAGTTCAGACCACCCACTGAATTGTGAGGTGATGTCGCCTGCCCCACAGGACCGCTGAGACGATTCAAGGAGACCGTTAAATGCCCTCTCTCCACACCTGCACTGGTAGATCCACCTCCATTCTCTCCCCTCCCAGGTGAACTAGCACCAGGCCCTGCTGATCCTATCTGGAAGGGTCTTTCTAATCTGCCCCTGTCCAGAGAAACGTCTTTAATTCATCATCACTCATATCCCCGTCTGGCCTCCTGCCTCGGTCTTACGCCATTCCAACAGAATCTCCCCTCTTCAGGCAGGAGGGCCTTCTCAAAACAAATGTGAACCTGATAATCTTCTATTTAAAACCCTTTGGTGGGGCTTCAAAGCCCCCAAGATAAAGTCAAATTCTTTAATCTGACTGACAAAGCCATCCTTGATCTGAGGCTGCCCAGCTCACCCGTGTGGGTCCGACATTTCTTTCTTCAGCCCTCTGTGCTTCAAAAGGTAACATTTCTGGAAGAACAAATGCGAAAAAAAAGGGGGGGCCTTTGTGACTTTAATAAATATACAGCTAACATTCTTCTATAACTCATAGACTGTAATTTCCGCCAGCCCGAGGCCAGGAAAACAGAGGACGGAGGAGTGGATGAAATCAGACAGCTGGGCACCAGTTAGTGAGAGGACCCAGCTGACCGCTCAGCTCCGTGTTGTGGGTCCATGTGTGCGATACAAGGGGCCTGGACACGGTGGGTTGTCTGATCATGGAAGACGTCGTGCCTAGAGGCGTCTTGACTGAGTGTATGTGTTGTGTGTGCGTGTTGTGTACGCATGTGTTGCACGCCTGGTGTGCAAGCAAGCTGGGCAGTGTGCCAACACAGGCCAAGCCCATACTTAAACAGTAACTCGAATTCGGGAGCTGAAACCTGTAATTTTGTCCGTATGTCTGAACCACTGAGAATTAGCCATTGATCTGCTAAAGTACCTGACAAATCATCACTCTGAGTTAACTTTACCAGACACCATAGGAAGCACCTTACATGCATCCTTTAATTTACCTCTTGTAATGCCCCATAGAGGGGTGCCTTGAGCCTGATGTGCAGAAGAAAAAAACTGAGTCTTAACAGATGCAAAACTCTGCCTCACATAGAAAATGAAAAGAAGAACGGTTGGGATTTTTCACCCCCGTCTGTTCAGAGCTCCAGGTCCTAACCACCATGGCGCACCTTTGCCTAAAATCCTACCTCCCTCCAAATGGTGAAAAATACCCCGTCCACTGGTACAGTGAAATCCCTCCCAAATTCTGTGCTGCCTCTGACTCTCAGGGCAATGCTGACCTGAGACAGAAGGGATCTGGGGGCAGGGGCTCTGCTGACAGTGGCTCCCGGCAGGATGCTCTGAGCAGGGCCTGGGCAGGGGCACCTTTGCGGCTCCTCACCCTCTGCCCCGGGCCTGGAGCGCCGCTCCCAGTGGTGGTCCTGAGTGGGCTGAGTCTTGGAGAACCTCATCATCAAAGACAGACTTGAGGCATTTCCTCCGTAGTCACGTCATGGTGATGAAGCCAGTCCCCATGTCCCAGGGGCCGGGGCTGGGTTGTCACGTGTCCCAAGTGTAGGTAGTTGTCAAATGTCAGCATTTCACACAGGACCCTGCTCAGGGTGCTTGCTCTCTCTCCGCACCTCTGCACTATTGCGTGAGAAACTCACTTTTTCATTTAAATGAAAGAATGAAAAAGGAAATCTTTAAAGAAAACAAAATGAGGGAATCAGTCTCATTTGTCACAAGTACGAGGTGGAGAAATGCGTGCGTGAGGAAATGCCTGAGCACAACTTCACCGAGTTCTGTGTGCGCCTAGAATCAGCAGTTCAGCCAAAGTGTGGCCCCCACCCCCAGCCGCCCCTCAGGTGCTGTCACCGCTGGTCTGTGCAGTCCTGTGAGATTGGACTTGGCAGCTCCACTTTCTAGATTTGAGACTGAGAGAGCCTAAATAACCTGTCGAAAATCCTACACAACTTTTCTGATGCTGGCTCACCCGACGGCCCCAGGGTCCATCGCGATCCAGGTGAACTGCGTCCCCGCCGCGGGCGCACGGTTTTGCGTCCGGGCTTGTCTTTCTCTTACCTTCGTGGTCACAGCAAAGGAGAAAAACCCCCAGCACTTTGGTGCCGAAATCTAGGTCCCGGTGCAGCTTGGAGAAAAAACTCTCCTTAAAGAAAGAAAGGGATGACGCGATCCAAGCTGTAAACGTGAAGACGCTGACACTGACGGTGGTGTGTCATCGCCCCCATTTTCACGCAAAGTCCAGAATCCTGGGTCAGAAGGCTCCCCCGAAGAGTCGAACACTGTGGAGCCGTGTGCCCGCGGGGTGAGCGCACAGCGGCCCCGCTCCAAGTAGAATGACAGTGAAGCGTCACACTGGTTCTGGGGACCCCTTGAGGCCATCACTCACCCATCCCTGCTCTTGGGGGGAGGGAGCCACAGGAACAGCCCGGCCCGTGGGGACGCCACTTGCCACGTCTGATGTCGCGTTCCGTGCCACAGTGTAATGACGCCACACTGTGACATTTCAGTGCGAATGTGCAAGACTTTACAGCTGTTACCTTCACGCTGTGCGGTGGGGGGAGGGATGTGGGAAGGAAGTCATTACAGATAATATAAAACAACGAGAGCGAACGAGAAAGGCAGAGAGAGAGAGGGATGGAGAGCTCGGCGCCCACGTCGCCTGTTCCTGACCGCATGGCGCCCTCGTGTTCGTCTCTGCGCTGAAAGATGGGAGGAGAGCTGAGGCGTGTCTGTCGGAGGGAGGCCACTGCTGGGTTCTGCCCGGCGCCAGACCAGAGGCTCTCATCTGGGCCTTCAGCGCCGAAACAGCTGCTTAAGTCAGTCTTCCCATCACTTCATGTAAAACAGAAATAAAAAAACAACAAAAAAAGAGAGAGGGAGAGAATCCACTGCGTAGACTGGCATCTTGGTTTAACTTCAAAAATTATATTTGCAACAAGGATTTAGAAACCTAACTGGATGCCTGACAAGTAGGAACACAGAGCCAACATCCTGGAAGCACTTTGCCTCAGGAGATGCCCTGCGAGCGCCCAGACGGGTCAGTAACGCGCGCCGGCCTGTGAGGGCTCACAGTGCTGTGTCGGCTGCCGGTGAAGAACGTGTTTTCTCACAAACACTGTGACTGCTGGACGGGAAGGCCCGGAGTGTGCTTCTCTGACCCGTGTGGCATCCTGCTGTGTTGTGACAGGCTGTGTCACAGCAAACACATGACAGGCCATCCCTCAGGGGGCAGTGATGTCACCGGGGCCCCAGATAGAGGCCTGGGGCATGGGGGTGGGGAGGGGCGCGAGATGGTCCAGCCGGTTGCCGAGGAGGAGGGAACAGGTTTGCAATATTCTTCACAGTGTCTGTTATGTTTGCAATCTTTGTTTGTATTTACTTCCAAAGTCTTTATAAAACCAGGTCAGTAATCTCTGGACGTTTTCACAGGTGAGCCGGTACCGTGTAGGGACATTCAGGGATGGTTTGTTTGTTTTTGGTATTATGTGACGTCATTTAAATTGTTTTGAACTCTTCTCATTTTCCTCCTTCCCAAGTCGATCTTTTTTTTGTTTTGTTTTTTTGATTGAAGTACACTCAGTTACAATGTGTCAATCTCTGGTGCACAGAACAGTGTCCCAGTCATGCATATATATACGTATATTCATTTTCATATTCTTTTTCATTAAAGATTATTATTACAAAATATTGAACATCCGAGTTGATCTTAAACTTTGAATTGTGTATGCATCATTTTTTCCTTTGGCGATCAGGCCCTGGAGAAAGTTTTCTATAAACATTTCTAATTCCTGAGGTTTTCATGCAACCTTTGGTAAGACTATAGGGGGCCTGCTCTATGCCAAGCCCTGTGTTGATGCTTTATGAGCCTAATCTGTTACGGCGAGGACCAGGCAGGGAGAGCGCTAGTATATTGTTTTATGATTTAAAACAAGAAATAAGAGAAGGGAAGTCGCTCGCTTAACGCCACACCGTTAAACAGTGGTGGAGCTAGGAAGCTGCACGAAATCCTGGAGTGAAAGAGAAGAGCGTGCACACAGCACGGGGCTTCTCAAGGCTTGGCGCGGGCCTTCTCCCACCTGGAACGCTGTCCCGTTATCCCCAGGGCCGCCTCCCCTTGTTTAAGTCCTAGTTGACATTTAAAGCCTCCTTGGTGTCTTATTCTCCAAAAGCCCTTCCTTTGCCCCTATTTCTTAAATTGCATTAGGCGTCTTTAATTTGTGCAATTAGAGGGAAATGACCATGTCTTACTCTTCTTTGTTTCCCCAGAAGCTTTCACAGGGCTGGGCAGAGAGCATAAACGCCATAAATGTTCGTTGAAATACCAATAAATGATGTAGTGCATAATTTCCGCTTCCACTTCTGTGAACCCCAGCTTCCTTCCAGGGCAGTCACACCCCCTGCTCTCATCCTGTGAAAGCTGAGTGACGCCGTCTCTCTTCTGGGCTCTCAGGGCTTCGTCCAGGCCCGTCCGTCAGTCATTCTGTTCTGCCGCTGCACTGATAAGGGCCCCTGCTCAACACGAGCCGATTCTGGGTCAGCGAGACTCACAGGACGCTCGTTCTGCGGTCTCTGGAAAAGCTCCCTTGTTCACGCTGGGTGTTAAAGAGGGGAAGTGGGAGATGGGAGCTGCTCCAGCCCGCTTGAGGTCTCACTGGCCTCACAAGGGACCTCGTGCTCAGAAAGTGAGACCTGCTAGTGGGAAGGAGAAGCATGTGTCGATGACGTTGTTTGCACCACATCAAGCCATTGCTGAAGCTGGGTTTACCTGGACTAGACAGTCATGAGAGTCTCTCCCCACAACCCCCCTTAAAATTTCTTTCGCTTCCACACAACTCACTCCCACTGGTTCAGAAACTAGTGACAGGAGGTAGGTGTCGAAGGCAAAAGGCCCCCAGAGGGAGGCTGGCGGAGCCTCGCCCACACGTGCAAGGCAGGGGCCCCTTGGTCGTCCAGCCGTTCGCGTTGCAAGGTAACCAGGTGATTGTCTGGGCTGTTTCTGGTGTATTTGGAGACCAAGGTCATGTGCTGACTGCCCACCTTCCAAAGTTGGAAGACTTGACAGGAGAGATTCCAGACGCTGGAGGATTTCTGTGCTTGTCACAGGTCACACGTAGATAAACACTTGAAACTGGCCACACCAGCCTCTACTTGTGCACTTCAGTCTAGGGAAAGCCAGGCTTTTCTACACACAGATAAAATTAAAGCCTGCCGAGGCAGAGATGAGGCGAGCCCTGAGGGGAGATGGAAATGGGACCAGGGAGAAGCTTAATGTCACAGGCCACTCACAGGCACATTACGTTATCTTCTTTCTCCCTCAGAAAATAAAGAACCATTTCCGTTTTAAACAGCCATTCTCTGAGATGCAATGGGAAGTGAGAGATGACGCTAGTAATGTCTCCTCAAATGGACTGCTGTCTGAAATGCTCTGAGATAAAGACCAGGATGCCAGCTGTTGGCCTTGGACAGAGCACCTAGCAGAGCCAGTTTCTGGAAAACCACATTCCACATCGAGGTTATTTTTTCTGCTAATTGATTCCCCCCTTGGCACACACCATGGAGTTTACTGCACAGAAATAGACAAAACACCTGTAAGTTTCATAAAGAGTTGTGTCACTGGAGTAACTCCTGGGACAGCCAAGGACCGTCTGGGATGCTCAACCCTAAGACAGCCCGTGGACCTCTGGTCCTGTGTGAGAATAAAAGGTGATGCCAAAGGTGAACAGCTCCAGAGAAGGCGTCTTCCCAAGCTATCTCCAGTGCAGCCCCGGAGGGCAAGAGACGAAGGTGATTCTCCCAGAGAACAAAATCAAAGCAGCCAAATTAAAATGAGGAGGCGTCACCGCCAGCCTTGGAGTCCCGGCCACTCCTTCCAGCAGGACATGAAATTCGTGGTGCGACATTGCTTCTGAGCACTGTTCTCCAGTTTCTAAACGGAAGTGGTCCAGCCGTGCCCCAGCAGGTCTGATTCTCTCTCTTTCTGCGTATTGGGTGCGCTGGGAAGTGTCTATCATTTAGCCACGGACCTCCGAGCCGGAGGAGCTGGGGTAAGACTGACCCCGAGAGCTGCAAGACAATCAGAGCTCCTGCGTCTTGACCTGCAGCTGAGGGAGTTAATGGGATGAGGAAACATTGCCGCAGTTTAGGACGGGACGTGTTTCACAAGGACATGGTGTTTTTGTAGGTGTGTCTGGATGGGAAGTGGCAGCTGCCAAAAGGTGGAGTAGACACTGGTTGTTATTCTGCCTCCGAGCATCAACCCAGCCTTTCCTCCTCAAGGGACCAGGCCCCTGGACCCTCGGGGAACAACCCCTCTCCTACGTTCAACCCAAGGAAAGGTCAGGTTGCAAAGACAGAGCATCTGGCCCAGTGAACACACTCAGTCCCCCGCCCCAAGCACAGAGCCCAGACACAAATGCAGGACCCAAATCCCGCCTCTCAGGGCCAGTGAGACTCTGTTCCAGAATCTCCTCTGTGCGTCGTGGGAAGTGAACTCTGTTCTCTCTGGAGCACATGCAGGGGGAACACACTAGAACTGCTCCAGCTTCCTCCCGGGGCAACGGGACCCCACACGGTTGCCCCCCGAGGCAGCAAAGCCAAGACGAGAGGGGAGCCCTCGCCCTGTGAACACGGAGACTGGGGTCCGGTCTTTCTCCAGGACTCTTTCTTTGTTTATTTTTAAACTCATTTCAGTTGGATTTCCTGTTGGTGGCAACAGAAACTGTCTAATCCAACTGATGGCAAAATTCTCGGCAAAGTCAGAGCTGTATGGTAGTTACTGAAGTTCTGCAAAACACTTTGGGTGCCTTTCCTGGTGGCGTAGGGAACTGATTAATGTTTCAAGAACACGGCTAGAAAGACTGGACCACCTTTCAGTGCCCAACCACAGGGAGGAGGGGGTGCCATTTTATTTTCAATATTTATGTGACATAAATTTAAACAAATCTGGCTTGAATTCTTCTTGGAGCTTTTATTTATTATCTTTAAATCCAACGTGTATTTTCAGACTTGAATCTGGCATTTATAACATTATGAAGGTTTCCAGCTTCTTTGGTGGGGGAGGCGGGGGTAAAAGAATTTAAATGTATAGGAGTGTGTATGCACACACACACATACACACACAGAAGAACTTTCTGAGAAGTATAATTTTTATATTTGAAAGTGGCATCTCAGGATTTTTTTTCTCTGCAATAAAATGACTTAAGAAGTTCTCAACTCGCAGATACTGTCCACAATCAAAATGCATATTGATAACATCTGTAAAAATTCAGCTGAAAGTAGCATTAAAATCAACCTGAACTTTTTTTTTTATTATTTCTCATGGATTCATTGGATTTTTGCCATTTTTTTCCTAAGTGAAACTACAATTATTTGGTTAAAGAAATAAACACTTTTACAATAACATTATTAGAAATCTTTTATTATAGACTTGGTAAGTCATCATTTCTCGTCTGAAGAGACGGCTATGATTTAAGCCCTTAAAGTCGACTGAGCGTCTGCTGCTGGGACCAACGTGCCATTATCAGGCTCGTTTAATATTTGGGAAATGCAATTAATCTGCTCAAAAATAAAACTGAAAATTTCAGTGCTGAAAGGTTAGACGCTGTTCATACTTTCCAGAGAGATACAACTTGGGCTTTGCAAAATGTGTTCGTGCACGTGTGCTCCTTCTGTGGGTTGGTTGGCTGTGGGTGTGAAGAAAGCGCTTAAATAAATCCTGAAACACTGGTCTGAAAAGGCCAGGAAAGAAGGCTGCGTGCTGGGTTATCAGTTGGGGAGTATCCAGAGTCACGTGCATTTACCGTCTCCTGTGAAGTAACCAGACTGTGTATAAGACTTCCCAGGGCAACGTCAGGGAGGGACAGGAAGGTGACCAGGTGAACAGAGGCGAGTGGCCCCTGAATAGAAGGAATGTCATAACCAACAGGAAGGAAGAGAGAAGACAACCTGGCTTTCTCTCTCCTGCTCTTATTCTCTGACTATGCTATGTCCGTCTTTTTTCCCTTAGGTTTAGAACAAGTTTTACAAAAAATTCTAGTGAGGGCTGCATATTTCACCTCATGACTGAGCCCTAAAGCACTCTCAGTGCTAGTACTGATCACATGTTGGGTGCAAGCTCTCACGCTCTACCAGCTTCTGTCATTTACTGCACAAAACTTCAAAGACCCCATTTTTATTTCCACTCTTTGCAGCTGGAGTGGAAATTAGTGCAAGGTAAGGATGCTGAATGCCCAGACACTGAGTGACTGGGAAGCTGTCACAGGCTTGTGAAATTGCCGTGAGGATGTGGGGGCTGTGCTAAATTACTCCCCATCCTCAAAACTCACCCCGGTAGCCACACAGCAATGCAATGTTATGAGGAACGGCTTTAAATCTATGTTTTCCTTATTTTTGTGTTTCACCCTTACTGTTGTGCATCACTGGAAATGGCGACTGCAGACTTCTTTATAATTACGCTACCTAACTCTTGATGTTTTGATTGAAATATTTATGGTTCCCAACACAGTTGAGTTTCCAAATTCCACAGTGCATGCATTCAACATCATTCCTCTATTATCTCACAAATATAAAAGCCTGAAGGGGTTAAATGCTGATATTTTTTGTTTTACGAATTTAGTTCTATAAGTAGTAACGTTCACCTGAGCCAACTAATATGAACAGTGGTTTCTACTCCGTTTTCCCCAAATCTCTCAATTTATTTTTCTTGGTTCTTCAAATAAAGAGTCAAGAGTGAACGAATATTCTGAGACTCCTATACAGATTTTTTTTTATTCTGAACTGAGAATTTATCATTACATGAGTCCTTCCATGAGATAAACCGTAACTAATAAATATACAAATACACTAATGCACTAAATGTTCCAGTTAAAAGCAAAAACTAAAAATTAGAGGCTCTAGTTAAGAGCAAAAATGGAGTGACTATAACAAAACCCCACCATGTGTAATTTATAAGAAATACATCAAAAACATAAGGTTTATCTAAAACATAAGCTTGAAATAAAAAAACAGAAAAAGATGTACCAAGGAAACACCAACCAAAAACAAAACAAAACAAAAAACACCTGTGTAACTATTTTACTCTCAGACAAAGTTGAATTCATGGCAAAGTATCACTAGAAATAAAGTATCAAGAGATAAGAGTTTCAATTTACTAGGAAGATGTGACCATTTATAGATTTCATGTGATTTTATGACCTGAAAACATGAAAAAAAAACCCAAAACCTGACACGATAATAAGAGAAAAGAGAATCACCCACAATCAGTGTGGGAAAACTCATGAAAGACACAGAGATTCAAACAAATAAAAAAACCGCTAATCTAATGTAATGGAGAAGGAGAGAGAGGGAAGAAGGGAGGGAGGGAGGGAAGGAGGAAGGAGAAGAGGAATGAAAGAAAAGAAATCAGCCTCAGCTGCAGAACACACACTGTTTGCAGCAAGCTTGGAATATTCTTCCAAAATTGAACATATCCTAGTCCACAAGC
This sequence comes from Vicugna pacos, assembly GCF_048564905.1. Classification (NCBI taxonomy): domain Eukaryota; kingdom Metazoa; phylum Chordata; class Mammalia; order Artiodactyla; family Camelidae; genus Vicugna; species Vicugna pacos. The sequence continues at coordinate 58,359,784 of NC_133001.1, forward strand.
AACTCTCCACACAGCTGAAAAGTTTCAAGTTACGCAGAGAATGTTTTTTGACAACTGTGTAATTAAGTTGGAAATAAATAACAAAGAAAATACAACAAAATATACTTATGTTTGGAAATTAAGAAAGATACTTCTAAGGAAGCCATTGATCAAAACAGAAATTATAATGGAAACCAAATATTTTGAGCTGTGTTGTAATAAAATTCTATACATCAGAATTTGTGGGATACAACTAAAACAGGATTTAGAGAAAAATTTATACTCTTAAATATATAAATGAAAGTCTATAAATTAACAAACTAAAAGTCTGTCTCAGAAACTTAAGAGAAAAAGAGACTGATAAAAGTAAACCCAAAGAAACAAGGAAATAGAGAAGATAAAAGCTTAAAACCAGAACAGAAGAACTTACTAAAGTAGAAAATAGATTCAGAAATCAACAAATCCAAACAGTGGTTCTTCAAAATGTCTAAAATTTCATGAACTTCTGGTGAGATTGGTGGAGAAAGGAAGAGAAAAGGCCTAAATAACTAATTTCATGGATGAAAAGAATCATTCTCTGCAGACCAGGAAGCTACCATACAGACAGAATATCCTAGAAAAACGTACATCACTCAGACTGCCCTCACCTCAGCAGAGAAGCTGCCAGTCACCCTGACTGTAAGGAGCTGAAGTTCTAAAGCGCAAACAGAAAAGTCCATTTTGCTCAGAACATTTTAGATCCAGGTGGCTTCACAACCAAGTTTTCCCCAAATATTTAATAAAGACATAATTCCATTATTTTATTACTTAAAAAAATTCTTTTTAATCACTGAGTAGCATTCCATTGTATAAATACACCACAACTTCTTTATTCAGTTATCTGTCGATATACATTTAGGTTGCCATTTGGAGCAGTATGGACGGACCTGGAGATGGTTACTCTAAGTGAAATAAGCCAGAAAAATAAAGAAAAATACCATATGTTATCACTCATTTGTGGAATCTGAAACAAAAAAAAAAAGAAAAAGAAAAAGAAAAAAGAGGACACTAACAAACTCATCTACAAAACAGAAAGAGCCTCGCAGACATAGTAAACAATCTTACGGTTAATGGGGGAAGAGGGTGGGAAGGAATAAATTTGAGAGTTTGAGATTTGCAAATGTTAACCAGTATGTATAAAAATAAATTAAAAAACCCAATTTATTCTGTACAGCACAGGGAACTATATTCAATATCTTGTAATAACTTTTAGTGAAAAAGAATATGAAAAGGAATACACACACACACACACACACACACACACATATGCATGACCGGGACACTGTGCTGAACACCAGAAACTGACACATTGTAACTGACGGTACTTCAATTAAAAAAAAGAAAAAAAAGATATAATTCCAGTTATACATGATTGTTTCTAGAATTTATTTTTTGAAGTAATTAATCTGTTAAAGAAGGTAAAAGAAAAAATTACAGGCCATCTCTCTAATAAGTAAAGATTAAAATATCTGAAAATAGTAGCTAGCTAAATCTAAACTCCAAATGTAACTTCACTGAGTTTACATCAAAATTTAAGACTGGTTTATCTTTGGAAAATCCATCAGTATTTTGAGTCAAAAACTATTATGAAAGGAGTACACTAATACAGTCATTCCAATAGATGCATCACAGCATTCAATGACATTTAAAACCCATTCATAATAAAAGGCACTCAGCTGACGAAGAACAGAAAGAAATTCCCTTTCCTGATAAAACGTGTTTAACAAAACAACACAAATGCCTTACTCAACAGTGAAATGCTAGATGGCCCCCTGGTTCTAACAGAAGAACAACTGTCCCCACCACCATTCCTCTTGAGTAGAGTGTGGCGCTCCTATCCAATATAAGATACATTATAACTTAATACTATCTAGTGAATTAAATAAATAAATGATTAAAAGTACAAGAATTGGAGAATAAGAAGTAATTCAAAAGGAAGAAACAAAACTGTAATTATTTGTAGATGCTCTGAAGGAAATTCTCCGAAGGAATCTGTAGAAAAGCTGAAGGAATTGATGAGATTTTATCAAAACTGTATGAATAAAATCAATGTTAAAAATCTGTATTCTTCTATATCTGTAATGATTAAAATTGAAGAAAAGATACCACTTACAATAAGACTCCAAAATCCTTAGTACAAGACACAATTTTCACAATAACAGAAAGAAAAGTGAAGATCTCAGTGGGAAAATATAAACCTGTATGAATGACTTAAACAACACTAATGGAGAGACACACCACGTCCCTGGATTTGTAAACTTAGCAGTGTATTATAAAAATGCCAGCTCTTCCCACATTGAAATCCATATATTTAGTGCAATCCCAAACAAAAGCCCAAAAGGATAAAAAGAATTGTGATGTAGCTTGATGAAATTATTCTAAAGTGATTATGAAAATTCATATAATTAAAATAGCTTTGATACCCTTAAAAAAGAAGCTGGAGATCTTGACACGTTTGCTTTCAAAGCTTTTTGCTATGATATTGTAATAGGTACAGCAACTGGCCCAGAGACAGACAGACCAGCAGGCAAGACCGGGGGGTCCAGAAACAGATCCCAGCACCTGCCACCGGAACAGACGACAACAGCAGCTTCAAGCCTCAGCTGGCAGGGACGGTTTCCTAAACATGTGGACCTTGGTCAGCAGGGGTGCATGCAGAAACCAGAATCAGTGTGGACTTCCACATCAGATACACGTCCACTTGGGAGGACTGGGGACCTAAGAGTAAAAGGTACAGCAGAGCAGAGTGGAGAAGAATAGAATAAAGTAGAGCAGAATAGAACAGTAAAATAAAATGAAGTAAAGTAAAATAAGATAAAAGTAAAACAAAACAAAATAAAATAAGATAAAATCTGAGATGCAAATAGAGGACAATTTTATCACTTAAGATAAAAATATTTTTTAAAAAAGACCCAAAAGGGCACAGATTAAGGAAAAAGACTAATAAATTGAACTAAATTAAAAAGAAAGTGAAACGAAACAAGACACAGAATGGGTGATTACACTTGTGACTAGTTAATCTGGCAAAAAAGACCCAAAGCTCATGAACTTTCACAAGTTGTTGTTGTTGTTGTTATAAAGCAAACAGCACAAAAGAAAAATCAGCAAAGAATATAAACAGACACTTCACCGAGGAGCAAATAAATGTCCAAGGAACGTGTGAAAAGGTGTCCAGTGTTATTTAGAGACTGAGAAGATGAGATAGTACGCATTCACTGGATGGAGAAAAATAAATGACAAAACCAAACGTTGCTGATTGAGTCCACAGAGGGCTAGGGACTCGTGCCCTGCTGCTGGGAAAGCAGCTGGGTCATCTCTAGGAGAGCGGAAACGTGTACACTGTGAACCACGGATACTGTGCACCAGCAGTGCTGTTTCTGATAATGTGTATACTCAGCGGGAAGTTAGGTACAACCAGATACGTGCACGAGAGTGATCATGGCAGCAACGCGCACAGATAGTTAACACTGGAAATGTTAACACAGCAGCCTAATGGGAAAACACCTTGCGAATATTCAGACAGTGGGAAACTACACAGAAACGCAACGACTACGTCGTGTGGGACATGGGCCAACTAAAACTATATGGTTGAGCCAGAAGTCGACACATTGCAACTGAGGTTTTAAACACACACATATATATAGTTGAGTAAATGAGGCAAGGGGCAAAAATACATGATGTACAATTCCATTCAGATAAAGTTCAAAAATAAACAAAACTAAAATGCAGTATGCAGGATACACGGGTGGGGGATAAGAACACAAACGAAGGAAGGAAGTGGCTTCCATGTAAGTCGGGATCGTGGAAAGAGTTAGGACCAGAGGTGAGCTGGAATCCAGGAGGCTCCTGGGGCACCAGCAGTTCTCTGAGTTATCTGGAGGGTACTGTGGTGTATGCACGATCTCTGTTTACTTCCGTGTGCAGGCACAGATGTAGGCGTGGGTATCGACGGAGATGGAGACAGCAGTGTAAGGGCACTGGTGTGTAACACTGCACTGCTCACTTCATATTCCTTGTGAATCCAAATGAGTCACTTTGTGTTTTTCTGACATCAGATACACTCAATACACTTGAATTTTCACGTTGCTCAAGTAAACATCTAAAAATCAGTCGTCATTGCATTTCATCTAGAAATAAGACATTCAGAATCACTCTAATGTTCGAATGCATCCTGGTCCTAACCCTGGAAAGTGCTCTGAACACATTGGCATGTTGGTATGGGTTCGACTGAGGTGGAAAGTTCATGGGCAAGAACACTTCAACTCTCTAGAAGATTATTTCTAAATATGCCCAGTATGTTTGCGATGCTTTAACATGGATAAAGAGATAAGCATTTTTGAAACACTCAGTTACAGTTTTATTTTGAAATAAAAGGTCTGTTTTCCAAGGAAACACAAGGATGTGTTCCACTAAATCACGCAGGAGTGGATCTGAGATGTCAGGACCTTTAGACTTGGCAGCCACTTGGGTCCACAGGCACCTGGGCTTCCGGATGTGACGCACCCCGTTGACAGATAAGAGCTGTCAGTCTGCCCTGACGTCAGGACTGGTCCCTGGCAAAACAGAACTCGATGGCTTGGCTTGGTAGTTTCCCACTGTAAAAGCAAACGCTATTAAGTTAATGGAGTAAATGTTTGCCATTTTAATCATACAAGTGGGACTTCGTGGTTCTCTCTGGGGTGATCAGCTGTTTCATTTTGGGGTGACTCGTAAAAGAAAAATGTAAAAAGGAAAGCTTGTCCTGTAGTGTAGAGTTACTGGCCGTATGGATCAACAGCTAATCTTGTGAAAAGAAGGGGAAATGTGCTGAAATTCAGAAAGCGGCAAAAGCTACATTGCCGCTACTCAGGGAATTTTGCTCAGAATGCAAGTGAAGGTAATTACAAGCTTGCTTAGTACTGAGGATCTGATTTGACTAAAGAACTCTGTATTTTGGTAGAAACATCCTAATTCATCTTGGAGGAGGGAAGGTTCGTCTCTGAAAATAATGAGATGCACCTGGCCCACGCCTACCACTCAGGCCTGAGCTACTGTCTGTGTTCAGGGAGGGATGTTCACCTGCAGGGTGTGGTCGTGCACATTCAGCCCACTTCACAGTGGAAACTATCAACTACGCCAGGATATATTCCTTCTTTCAATGTTGTCTGCTTAGGAATTTTGTCAGAGAGGAGTAGACTTGAGCAGCTGACTCCTAAATCTGCCTGAAGTTCATCATTACTCCGTTACTCTTGTTAACTGAAAAAAGAAGAAAAAAAAAAAAAAAGCAAAAAGCACAACCTGCAAGTTGAGCACTAGGCTTTATCCGGTGGGCTTACTGAGGACTTAAGCCCGGGGGACGGGCTCCCAGGTGCTCAGAGGGATCACCCCAAAGAGATAAGGGAGGGGCCGGGATATAAACAAAACAAAAACCTAAAAACCAAAAAAACGAAAAACAGGTAGGTGGAACGTCAGAAGATTAATGCTAATTGAAGAAAACCCAGGCACTTCAGGTTAACGAATTTAGCGCTTTTCTGCGAGTGGGAAGAGGCAAGAGCCTGGGCTCACTGAAATCGTCCCTGTGACCTGCACCTTACCTCTCCGGGCCAGTACCTTGCTTTCTCCACCCCGAAAGCCCTCAGGGTGCGCAGGGTCAGCTACAGGAGCCCAGCGCTGGATGGCCACCGCATCCTTCATTTACGGATGTGGTACGTGACGTTCTTCCTCCACAAGCCCAAGCCGCGCCCTCTAGCTGAAGAGCATGTGCACGGTCATTTACAGATGTGTACGAACTTCCCCATCTTCACCTGGAAATGTCATGAAAGAATATTGATTCTGAAGCCATGCCCGCCTCAGGCATGACACCAGACCTGGAGGAGTGTTGAGACAGACGGTGAATGAGGGCACCAGCTCTAGACGTAACACCAGGCAACCCGGCTTGAGCCGTCGTCGCTCTGTGATTTACTGGCTGCTTGGCCTTGAGGAAACCAGGTGTCTTCTCTAAATCCGAGGGAACAAGGCAGAACCACCGTGAGGGCCAGGTGAGAAAGTGCATCGGGACGAGTCACGGAAGGAAGCATCTGTGCTTCAGCAGGTGGACGGCTCTTACTCAGTCGCCGAGTCCCGGCTGGGGATCCAGGGCTGCCGCTCCCCGACTTTGGTCCTTAGCCGTTTGACAAAAGTTGTTGCCACTCAGCTTTGTGGGTGTGTTTTACAAGCAGCATATAATTAGATGGCAGGGGTGAAGATTGGCTCAATTATCTATAGATAAATGTATTCTAAGCTCCATTATTATTTTCTTTGAGTGCTTTTATTGTACGGTGTATTTTTTTAAAGCCGTTTTTCACTCACTTACTTTGTGTTTGTATCTATCTTATAAGGATGTTGATAAATGAGTATCATCGTGAGGTATACCTCTGAAGCTGCATTTTCTGTTTCGTGGCATCTCTGCCTTCTTACACCCATTTCCTCTTCCTTTTCTTTTTATTTTTTGTCATTTCATTATAAAGTCTTAAAAGTTCTTTTAAACACCTACCATTAACTTCTTGGACTCCACCAAAGAAGACAAGATTTTTGACAATAAATATAAAATAAAAATACGGCCTTGCTGCGTAAAAAGAGAAACATGCCTGGGACAGAAGTGGTTTCCATGATCGGCGACCCCCCTGAGCTGGAGGAGGACCAAGCCCCTCGGTCCCCCGGACCGGCTGCACCCGTGAAATGACGTGTGGGGGCCTTTGTCAAAACACACTTAATGAAGACTTTGTACTTTAAAACCTATCCTTGTAACAGATGCTCACAAAGAGACGAAAATTTTGTTCAGTTTGTACTTGCCCTCAGACAAGGAAATTGCCAGGCAATGGGAACCAGATTATGAGGCAGAAAATCACCTAACTGCTCAGATTGTTTAATAGGAAGACTCAGTCAATAACAGGCTGAAATACTTATTTTCGATTCAACTTTTAGAAGTGACACCAACACCTGCTTTCTGCTAACACCAAGTGACCCCTGAGCTCTCCTGCATATTTTTCATTATAGTGTATGTGTTTATGATTTTGTTCTTTAGGATATTATGACATTTTTGCTTCTCAATTAACCCTTTTTATGCACATTATAAACTTAACAAAAATGGAATCATTTCAAGAATTGTTACAGAGAAAAATAAAAACTAGCTGACCATTGTGGCCCAGTTTCTGATGCCCAGAGGGCACAGACTGGAACAGCACCCTCCCTCCACAGCAGGGTCTTCATGGCGCTTCCGTGACAGCCCCTCCTCGGCTCCATGGGCGCCCAGAGACTGTGGGCTGAGTAACTGAGCTCTTACTACCGCATTGCCACCGCGGGCTTTCCGTGGGAAAGGATGGTGCTCCTTTGGCAAAGGCAGCGGGCACAAATTGCTTGCTTGGGACTAAGCTGCGTAAACACTGTGATTTCTGCTGTAGGCAGCTCCTGTGAGGTTCACGTGTGAGATCCCTGGGGAAGTTCTCTCAGGACGAGTAACGCAGATCTATACACTCACTTGTGGGGGCCAAACGGTGTCAAGAAATGTGTGTAGCGTAAACAAAGAGTATCTTCCATCGCATGCTCTTCAGGGAAGAGGATCTTCTGACAGGACCTGGGGCTGACCAGCTTGGTAACGTGGCTCTCTTCCTTCAGTCTCCCGGTCCGTGATAACCACTTCTCAGAGGGAGGTCGTGAGGACAAATCGGATAAAAAAAAAGCTGATGACACGCTTTGAGAGGTGCTAGGTTAGCATGAGGTATGGTCGTTAATTTTGTAGGCTGCTATTAATAACTCATAAGGAAAACCCACATTTACCTCTGCACCAATTCACTGCCCCGTGACCTGACAGCAACTGTGTGTTGCAATAAAATTATTGTTATGTCCACGATCCATCCCCAGCAGAACTGTTTGCAGAACACCACATGTTGTCGGGGATTTCAGTGACTAGAAAACCATTAATCTGGCGTCTGGTAGACCTGGTAGACCAGCGCCCTTTAATTACATGGGTAAACTGGAGGCACCACATTTTGAATCCCAGGAGTATATGCGCTTTATGTTAATACTAGAGGTCCGTTGTGCAGATTTTCACCAGCCAAATGAAAAAGAGGCAATATTTCACTTGGATTCCCCTCCTTATTCACAGCCTTTGGGTAGGATGCCATCAGCTGCAGTTCTGAGAATGATGCTCTTAGACTCAGATGTACAACCAACGTGGAGACGAGACCAGTGAGGCAGCGGGACGGTGCGCCGCACGCGGGGAAGTCACTGCTGCTCTGTCACCTGCGGGTCTCTACAGCGCCGAGGTGGCTGGAAGTGGAAGGGAACTTAGAGGTCATCTTGGTCAGCACTATCTTTTTTCCAGTTTTAAAACTCTTCAGACTTACTGGGTGAAACATTCACGTAAGAGCTTCTGAAATAAGATCTTAGCAGGCGCTGCTGCACGACCCGGGAAGCACCCCGTCACCCCTCATCTTCTGCCCTTCATGCAGGCTGTGCCGGCCGCCCGCTCCCCAGGCCCCCCTCCTGCTGGGAAGCACACCCACAGCCACAGTCCTGGGGCCTCCTGGCTCCTCACGCCCTCTGTCCGGAGACGTCTTCCATGTCGGCCCCAAGCCGTCCTTTCCAGTCTCGCTACCCGGCTCCTCCGGTTCCCTGATCACACTCAACCCATTGCTAATAACTAACTACCAGGGGGAAGGTGTTCTCTACGTTTCTGCACTTTTGTTCTTGTCCTTCTCTTTAGCCTGGAGCTCCCCACCCGCTCCTCTTCAGCTGGCCCCGTGGCTCCTCCTGTGTCCTTCCTTGACGCTGGATGTAATTCTAGCCCTTTGCTATTTCCCCTCTGCAGCTTACGTTTATGGCAGCACTTAGATGCTCCAACTTCTAGCTGCCCTTTACATTCTGTTTCCGCAGGCTCACTGTGGATTCCTGCAGGCTGAGCCCCCGTGCCCCCCCATCGCCTCACGTGGGAGCTGAGCCCTGGTTGACCTTGGATGTGGAGCGGGTCAGGGGACCACCTGAAAGACTTATTCTGGTCCTCAGTTACCACATGCTTTACGTGGCTGTGACCAACAGAAAGAAGCCATTTCAGATGAAGACCGTGAGTCTGATGCATTAGACTAGTCCATGGGCTGGGGCCGAAGTGGATTGCTAAGTCTCTTCACAGACTGCAGACATTTCCAGAACCACAGGACACCCGAGTGGGCGAGTTCTCTTCCCTTGTACACTTCCGTTCTCTGCCTGCTTCCGGGAAATGCTGAGTTCTGTTGTTCTGCTGAGTCCTCTGCAGACGCTGGCTTCATGTTTGTATCAGATGCTGTGAGGAGCGGGGACCATGGCAAATAGGAGAAGTGTCCTGAGGTCAGCTTTCTCATAGCAGTGCTGTGGGAAGACGCTGTGGAGAAGAGAGGGGGCAGAGGCCCGGGGAGAAATGGCAGAGCCATGTTGTGGAAACGTTTTCGATTACGGATTGTGGTGCTGTAAAACGTCACACCCTTCAGTCACTTTTTATCCACCTGCTATTATCCACCGGATGCTTGTGCACGCTGCGTATCGTGATGGGCGCTAAGCGTTCCTCGGAGATCTGATTACAGACCCCACCCTCACTGACTGAGCACAGAAAGCAGACCAGGGCTCCGGTAGAGAGCTTGCCAGATCCAGGGGATACGTCAGCAGGAAGACACAGGTGATCTGGTGCCTGAACTGGTGTCAGATGTCACGTGACTGTGAATTTAAGTGTAGTCTGACATGAAGGCATCTCCACATAGGGTCCTGTACTTCATTGTTTTTAATGTGCCGACCCTCAAAACATATTCGTATGACTTACAAGTCAACGGAGGGGGGTTTGAAGAATTTTGTTTTTCATTTCAAGATGAGAAGATGGTGTTTACCTCAAATATAAGAATGATGGTGGAGTATGAGATATACGAGTTTTACTGTCTGGTGCCAAGATGTAGAAGTTGAGTTGATTAACAAAAAGTTGGGGAGAAAGATTCCAGGTGACTATGAAAACAAGCACGACTTTCCTTGAGAAATGGTAAGTCATTCACCATTAGAAATTTTCAAGTACAAGTTAGAGGGTCAGTTCTGGACACTTTAAAACAATAGGTCCAAGTGTTTGATGTGTGACCAGTGCAGATAACCTTCTGAAGTCCGTTTCAGATCAAAAGTTCCATGAGTCAAATGTTCCTCAAGACACTAGTTACTTTTCAGCATTGGGGAAAACTACATCCAGTACAGGTTTAGGTGGTAGCTTTACTGTTTGGTAGCCGTTTGAAGATACAGAGCAGATGTGGCCGAGATCTTCTTTCTCCAGCCCATTTCCTTTTCCTCGCAGATTTACTAAGCTTTCACACAACTAATTGGATCTTGTTGGATATATATTGATCGGCATTTTTAATATTTCCATATTATGGTCTACTAAGAGTATCACATACGTTTGTACTTTTTGGTGATTTCAAAAAAATTGAATTAAAAAATCAGATCTCTGGTCAGGGCACGTCTGCATGACTGTCCATCCAATTTTTTAACGAGGGCAGTGAAGTGCGTTTTGTTGTTATGAGGGGGAATCACAGGGTTTATCACAGCAGCTGGGTTGAATACCAGGGCCAGGAGTCTTGCCCAAGGCAGCGTGACCGGTTCCACATCAAAGAGATCACGCTGAATGTCACTCAAACCCTTAAGGGTTGGGGACTGCTCATACCTGTTCTCAGTTGTATCTTTAAAGAAATGGAGACAAGTCCGAAGCAGCACTAGTCCTCGGATTGCTGCCCCTACCTCTGCATCTGATTACCACAGAATGAGCCAAAGAGAGAGGTGCAACTGTAAATATCCATCATGAGAATGTATCAATTATACGTGGAATTGAAAGAAATAATACAAATGAACTTATTTACAAACTGGAAATAGACTCACAGACATAGAAAACAAACAAGGATGACCAAAGGGGAAAAGGGGTTGGGGATAGGAATAATTAGGAGTTAGGGACGAGCAGGTACAAACTACTATGTATAGAATAGATAAACAGCAAGGGCCTGCTGTGCAGCACAGGGAACTATGTTCAACCCCTTATAACAACTTGTAAAGGAAATGAACCTGGAAAAGAATCTATGTACACACACATGTGTGTGTCTAACTGAACCACTTTGCTGGACACCTGAAGCTAACACTGTCAATCAACTGCACTTCAATTAAAAAAAAAGTACCAACCACATTAAAGGTGAGTACTTGTTTCTTAAAAAAAAAAAAAAAAACTCTGCGATTCTTACTTATTATGCGAATCATTTCATGATGTAAGTCAAATCAGGACACCATACGCCTTAAACCTGCACAGCGCTGTGTGTCAGGTATATCTCAATAAAACTGGAAGAAAGAATAAATGTGCATTATGAGAATAAAGTGGAAGTAGTGATGTTCTCAGACTTGCATACCTACGCAGATTACACACAGGTGGGTATATAGATTGTGTACACACTCGTACGTGCACGCACACTGGGGTGTGTATTTTATGTGAACTTGAATATAACACAACCTCTGGAATTGCTGTAGTCGGTGACTTCCCAAATTTTTTAAATATCACAACACGAAAGCGTATCTCACAGAAAGCAGCGTGTGAACAGTTCATATCATAGGTATAAAAATATAATTCACACACAGTTTACAGGTTTTCAGAGCAAATGTGTCCACCTGTGTCTGGTGTTAGTTTTTCTGACTTTTGCAAAGCTAACCAAGGAAGGGGAAAAGCATCAGAGCATGAAGTGACTAAAAGCAGAATCAGTACGCAGAAGGGAGGTGAGGGAAGGATGAAGGCCTGACCCCAGGGTGTGCGCAGTGGGTGTTTTCAGCTGATAGACACCTTTTATGTTCTCAGTGCTGAGATCATTAGAATCCCTTCCTAATTTACACACATGAAGAATCTTTGTCTTACTATCCTACAATTTGTTCAGAGGTTTGACATATTATTATTCATAGATATGTATCATGTGCTCATTTCGTAATCATTTCAGACTTGGAATGATTGCCTAACATCAAAATGTAGCTTGCTCATGATGAAACTATAGCATGCTTTCAAATTGAAAATTTAGGTTTTGCTTTTTTTTATGAAACCTGATGGAAATTTTGAGGCACAATGAACATAAGACTAATTCATACTGCGTTATCGCTAATGTCTCTAATTCTAGAAACAGAAAACATGGACTGCCATGAATGCTTTTAAGGAGTACCTGAAAAAAAATGTTGGTTATGATGAAATCTATGTTATTGATGGTTACACTTGTAGTTTAATTAGAAGTGTTTTTTCTCCTTATAATGAGTGTGTATGGCATTGAGAATTTTTAATAATAGCCAACAGGATGTTTTGAACCAGTATGTATCAGTGCTGATCAAGACAGCTTCGTGCCCTTAAATCTGCTGGAGCCCAGCTCTTCAAACGATCAGGCTTTCAGTCCAAGAGAGGCTTTCACAGCCGCGTCAGACTCACGCCCTGACAGTCTGCAGTGATTGCCTTCGGGTCTAGGTTTCCCAGCTCAGTTTTTGCTCCTGATTACGGCTGCACTTCGCTGAACATCCAGTCAGAAATGTGATTCTGTCCGGAGAGCCAGTGCCCTCCACGGCAGGAGCTCGTGTGAGCACATGCTGGTGTTCTCCACAGAGTTACTTGTGTTTAAATCAGAGACACAAGCCCCTTCCTTCGGCCCCCGCCCCTCCCCCCCGCCGGCTGGTGGCTGTATTTCCCTTAGCATCCGTAATGCTAATTGGAGTTACATGTGTGCAGTTGGATCTGAATGTACCTCCAGATGTGACTTTTGTAAGCGAGCTCTTTCAGACGAAAACCTCTTCATGTTGCGGATGAAATTGCACCACACAAAGTATCTTCAGTTTAAAAAAAAATTCCAAAGAGCACAGCCATTAGTATGATTAAACACAATGTCAGAAATCTGAAATTACATCTATATTCTCAATTAGGTCTTCTGATTTTGATTCTAGCTTTTCTCTTATTTTCGACTTTAAAAAAACTGCCAAGATCCTGGGGATGTGATCTTAATTTAAAGGATAAATCTCTGTTATTCACTTTAAAACGACATCTAATCCTACTCAGCTTTGTAGAAAATTGAGGCCAGTACTAGAAATTCTAGAAGGCAAACAATATATACAACGTAATGTCAGCTGCCTAAAAATTAGTTTTATTTGTGCCTCTACTTAACAGTTTAGCTATTTTATAAGATAGCAGATTTAATACAAAGGAGAATAATGGATTTTGTGCATATCCCGGAGTGCAGCTGGAGAAGAAAGCACGAGATACAGTGCGAGAGCAATGCAGGATGAAGTGATCCCTCTTTCTCCGAGGTCTACGCAAAGGCGTACCGTCTCCCTGGTCGTATGGCCGCGTCGGCTTCTGTTTGGCAGGAATTCTCCTACCGCTGAAGTCAACGCATCTTACACTTCTTCAACGGATTTAAATAAAAGCTGAATCTCAGTAACAAAGAAGACATTTGTATTTTAAAAAATGGATGTACTCCTGTGTTACATGGTTAAAGAACATATATTTAAGCTACGTTATGCTTTTTTGAAAAATCGTAGTAAATAGCATCACGGAGCAAAGCATCTCACACTTAAAATCCAAAGAGACAGTGACATGGAGAAGCTTGGGTTATATTCAATCAAAGAGAATGGGGAGGAATCTTCAATGAGCCGTGCTGCGCCCCCTCCAGTAACACTCGGAGCTTAATTCTCAGCCATTTATGCAGGGCTCATTTATAACCCTCCGCCTGGTTCTACTCCATTGGCAAAGGCAGACACCAAAACAAGTGATTACCATAATTATTTTGGTCCAAGATGAAATCCTTTTACATAGTACACATCCTATTTCGTATTGGATTTTCAGGAGCTGTATCAATTTGAACAAAATTTCTATTACGAATAATTATAAATACCAAAATGAACCCATGGCGGGGCGGGCTGATAACTGAACATATTCTTGTCGCTTTTTGACTCTTTTTCATTTTCTTGTCACCGCCTTAGTTTCCATGTCTCCACTTTGGGAGAGACAGCAAATAACATGCATAATTTAATTTTGAACATTTTAAAGCCAAGGAGTAGATTTCATTTTCCCCAGAGCATTTTATTAAGAGCATATTCTTACACCTAAGAAAAATTCAGTATGAAATACAAAAATGAAACAAATCTGTGTGGTGGTATATTTTATTATCAGGGGCTTATTTTGATCAATCAATCACACTGAGACAACAAATCCTTTAGATCCATATTTCAATGCAAATATCGGTGGGGGAGGTTCAGGCTAAGTCTTCAATGTTTAATGAGGTGTCTAGTTCATTCTTCTTAACTGAAATACTTTAAAAAACCACAGTGGTTAAACTTAATAATTTTATTAGATGGTAATAGTTATTTTATGAACATTTTTCTCCAAGGAATTTTCTGTCTGATTATGAGTACTTTGCAGTTTCAGACAGTACGATGGATGCTCCCTTCCTATGACAAGAATTTTAACAGCCCTTTTCCTGCACTCAGTGCACACCCAATTATGCGTCTGAGCGAGTAACCTTGAATTTATGTTGCCATGGTGACAAACTGGTCATGCATTATGGATTATCATTGAAATTCTACACCCCTACCTAGCATAATGAGAGCTGGGGACTTAATCAAATCAGCCATTCTGTGCGACACAAAGTGAAGAACTGGCTTTCATTGTTCCGCGCCGAGAAAGGAAGCGGGCCTGCCGGGGAGGCAGCTGCGGGGCTGCGGGCTGATAGATGGCTTTTCTATACATCTGTGAATGTATAGCCAGATGGTGCTCAGTGCCTGGAATCCGCAGCTTAGGCAGCAGCTGTTGGGATAACCTCTGCCGTCTCACCTTGTTGTCACGGGACACTGAACAGAGACTGAGAGCGTGCGCGGATCCATTGACAGCGCGCCCGGACGCCCCCTGCACGGCACCCTTCTCTCCCCATGAGCCGGCTGGGCGAGGAGGGCTGCCGGGGGGCGGGCGGGGGGTGGAGAGGGGTGTGGGGACCCCGGGGGAGGGGAGGGGAGGGGAGGGTGGCCCGGGAGGCCGGCTTCGCTTCAGAAAGCCGGAGCCTGCTGTCGGAGCATCTCCCATCTCCATTTTACAAGAAGAAAGACAGAAAGCACGATTAGGGTGGTGACTTCGCTTTGGAGACACCAGCGTGCTGCTTCTGCGAAGCCCAGAAGCCCTGGGCACGACCACCCCGTCTCTGTAGGCGCATCAGGCTTCCTCTTCCAACAAGCAACAGGCACCTTGCGGCTGAGCCCTCTGCCTGTCACAGCGACGCCGTCCTGGTCTTTGATGTCAGAGCCTCTGACCAGAGAGATCACTGACGTGGCGGGGTTCTCTCTCGTCAGACAACGCGGCGAGTCGCAGCTAGTGAGGAGCCTCATGACCCTCCCTGCTTTGGAGCGGTTTTCGCCATGATGGGCTCGCCAAGGGGCAGAGACTGTGCTAAGGCAGTGGCTTGGAAGGGCCCGCTTCTGACGCTGCCTCAGTCTCAGGGTCCCTGGGAGTGTTCCTCAGCCGCAGGGTGGAGGCTTGGGGCTGGGGTACCGCACAGCCCCCTGCTGTCACCCAGCGCCCCCCGGGCTGGCCGGCCGGGCTGCCATGCGCTTCAGTGACCCCACGAGGCCCGCGCCGTTACAGGGTTACCATCCCGTGGCAAACATTCTGCCCGTTTCTTTCATCTGAAATGCCCTGTTTGCTAGGTTTTGTTCATCCTTCTCATTGTTTGTCTCCTGCCTTCCCTGCTTCAACCTTTAAAACCGCCTCGGCCGTTTGACTGGGAAGACTTGCTCGTGTTTGCCGGAGGAAGGCCTTTCCTAAATATTTCATCAGGCTTTGGGTGTCTCGCCTTATCTAGCAGAACTGCATGACCGCAGGATAAGCGAGATTGTCTTATCAGTGAAACACGCGTGGACCCCATAGATCATAACGGCTTCAAGAACGCCGTCGCATTTTCTCACGTTAACGCGGAACAGACCACGAGGTACTTCCGTGAGGTCCAGAAGGCTCCAAAGTCAGCGCCGTCCACACCTGTGACATTTAAAACCGGCCTGCCTGGGTTCTGTTCTGACATTTGGGGAATTAGATGCATGGAAAAAGGTTTTTTTTTTTTTTTTAGTTGACAGATACCTCTTGGTTATTTTCTAAGTGCTATTATAGGCCATTTGTCTATAAATGGATAGAAAGACTTCATGTAGGTTTGTATTTAAGCATATGAAAACTGCCAGTAAGACACTGACAGTGCATTAAAACTAAAGGCTAATACTGCTACGAAAATTAAATACCCAAATGGAAAATATGAGCAAGGAAATCTGCAGCCACCTAAATATATTCCTAAGCACCTGTTTTATGTGAATGTGTTTTGTATCCGGTGGGGAGTTCTTTGCTTAAAATGGATGGAAAGCGACAGTCATTTGAAGTCTGCATCTTTGTGCTCATGCGTAAGGAACAGCTTTGAACTGTTACCATCAAAGATATTTTGCTTAATTTTTCATTTTTCTGTGAAATAGCACTTAAGGAGTTTTGGGGTTTTTTTCCATGAAAGTGTGACAAATAAGCTCATTGAGAACACCCATCTGAACAGTGCTGCAAGCTCTAAACATATATTTTAAATTTTCGACAAAATGAAGAAAAAAGGTGTATTTTTAAATTAATTCTTCAAACCTATTCATGTACACTATACAGCTGTATGTTAGATTAAAAATGTTCATATTAAAGGTAACATTGTCTATTTTCTCTAAAACTAATCATGAAAGCAGAAATTTAGGCATTGAAAAGCTTTCTAAACAAAAATGTTATCCGTATGTTGCAAAAAAAATTGGCTTACTTTTAAAAGCTTTTTTGCAAAGTATCAAATATATATTACTATATAAAGAAATAAGTTAAGCTTCTACTGAATATAAAAGTAATTTAAAATTTCTAGTGAAGCCATGATTATTGACTAAGTCTTAGCACTGTCCCAACACTTAAAATCAAAAGCACATTGTCGGTTGCAAAGGTTCATCCACGGAAGTTTGATAACCATTAGCTCCAAAGAGCCCCTTCTCTAGCCTAGTGTTGCCTGACTAGCTCCCATTCTTCAGCCAATTCTTCATGGTCTAATAAAAATTATCTAACTAATTTTTTTAGTTTATTTTAAGTAATTCTCAAATGAGTTATCATGAAAAAATATTTGCAATGAACAGACCTGCAGATAAAAAATGTTTTTTACTTACTTCTCTGAGTTAATTTTTAATGATTTCACCTTCTCGTGTACATTGGACTTCTTTGACCATCTCTCCTGTTAAATAGATTAACAGAGCTCAAGTATGTGTAACAGTACACATTTACATTTATTTCTTTCTATTTATTAAATGCATTAAAAATGCATGCATATTGAGAATGACATGGTGAGAAGAGAAATAACTTCCCAAAGAGAATAACTGAAAACGTGTCTTCCTGTCCTTAGGTGGCAGGACTGAGGGCGGGGCTGGGGAACGTGGAAGTGGCATTCCAGGTTACGCTTGGTGTCTCACTCTGTGGCGGTTAAATCGGGGAACGAAATGCACTCAAGATGACAGCACACGCCCCCTGTTCCCAGCGCTCCACGACTCCGAAACTTTTCTCCAACATAACCCACTCAGGGAGAGACACTCAACAGCTAACCGCTCCTTCTAACTGGTCCGTGTGTCAGAGAAGTTACCAGTACGCCGCCTGTCAATGCTGATGACTGTGGGACATTGAAGAACCATGATCCTGGCTGTTCAGAGTTAAAGACATTATTATCGTGACGTTTCCTTGACCGCACGCCCCCTGTATCGTTCATGCAGGCTTTGGAACAGTGGCCTATGCACCCAGGTAATTATATGCTATGTCTGTCAGCAATGAGGCAATAGAGTCTCATAGTCATGCTAGTTTCAGGGCGAGCTTTTACTGGTCCTTCGTGAGACATCAGAGTGACCACCACTGGCTTACACCTTGGCTGCCATACTGAAGACAAAGTCAACCCAGCCGTCCCGTCCAGCCCGAGTGTCTCTCTCCTTTAGAGCTCCTCAGGTGCTAGCGCCAGCTTGAGGAAGGGCGGGAGCTGCTTCTCTGCTGGGCGGCCGCTTAGAAGGGCAGTCAGCACGGTACAGAATCAGTCCGGTAAGGACGCCAGACGGCGCTGGCTGAAGCGGTCCACGGCTTCACTCGGTCACAGTCACACCAGCCTGGCTCTTCTGTTTCCTCCTTTTGTCCTGCTGGACTGTGACCTGGGGACTCTCTCCAGAACAACCCATCCCAGTCCCTTGCAGGCATGAAGAGGCAACTTGTAATGCTCCACAGAAGCACCTCCACCTGCACACACCTGGGAGCTGCAGGCTTGGCTGAGGTTGTGAAATGCTCACTGAGGCCGGGAGGCTGGGAGGCTGGGAAGTGATTGTCCCTTCTGCTCTGATTTCCCCGCTCTTCCTTAACTTGTATAATACGCTCCTTTGGCCACGAGCTGGCCTGGCAGAGCTGACAACACACGTGGTCCTGGACGCTCAGGGGGCAGCAGCGGCTGATCATCGTGACGAGGCCACGCTCCCCAGGAAGACGCCAGACACGGCGGAAGTCTTGTCCTGCTGTCATCCCCTCGGATCCTTCTGCCCTCCTTCCTCACGCAGCCTGTGTTGGCGGGTAGAACGTGGAGACAGCATGGTTTAAAGCACTTGTTTTCAAATATTTTTAAGCACCAGAGCACTTTTTCAAGTAAGATTCTAAGACGTTCAGTCTACAGAACAGATTGCAGAAAAGCAGTACTGGTTGGAGTGGGGTGGTGGCTCCGTCCCCCTCCAGGTCGCCCCCCTCCCCTGCCAGGCCCTGCTCTCACAGCTTCCCCAGCTCCTGGAGCAGTAAGTGCAATCTTTAAAATTCAGGAGCACGATGTGAAAAATCACCGGCTGAGCAGAAAGTGTAAGGGACTTGGAGTCACAGGACGTCAAAGTGTGAGGAGACTCACCGGCTCCGGTGGGATCTTGGACTGTTCTCCGTGCACCTGGTTCCCGTATCAGCAACGAGGGGAACGATGCCCCTCTGAGAAGCACTTACAGAGCAGAAGAAACCCAGCGCGTCTCAGGACACGCACGGGGCGTGGCTGCCGGGACGAAGCAGCCAGTCGGCTTCGCCTGACTCCCAGGAGTCCGCTTCGGAAAAGTGGGTGTCCTGTCATACTCTGAAAGTCAGAGTTACTCTAGGAAATCTTAGAAACATAAAATATGAAAAAAAACAGCTATTCAGGAAACACAACCTTCAGGATATTCTTATGATTTCCACTTATACCTCACACACCAGGTGAAACAGCTGGAAGTTAAATAAAAGACATACTTGAAATTTTCTAACTCCATTATTTTATGTCAAAATAGAGGTGAACCGTAAGATACGTTTTTATTCACTAGTTTATGAATCTCATTTGGTCCAGTGCAATCAGCTTGACTGAAAAGTATTGTCAGCCAGACAACATATAAACTGTAGGGTCAACTGAAATAGGAAATCCATCTCTTGGGTACATTTCATGTTCATGCTCCCTAACGTTACCTTTAGGCTCTTGTTCCTGGACAAGACTTGAAGTGTCGTTTGATTCGCTTATTGCCTGAATTGAACTCGGGTACTTCAACTTTACCAACGTATTGAAAGGTAAGTGAGTGCTTATTAATGTATATGATTTTAAATTCCAGTGAATATGATGATCATTCTAACAGAAAGCCATTCTAATTATTTAGAAACAGACCACAGAAAAATGGCAACCAGTTGTTGGAAACTGTAAGGACTGCACAAGGGACACTGCAGGTGTTTTTAGAGGTTTTCTATGACAGTGCAGCCTTCGTCATTGCAGGATCACCGAAACAGGACCGAGCTAGCCACAGGGAGGAGGAGCAGACGTCACGTGCTAAGCCGACGTCATCTCACTTCTGTCTTGCAGAGAAAACGATCGAGATTTAATTAATACACTATCTTAAACGTGAAAAATAAGTATGTTTATTTGCAATAATAGTACATGATTTGCATCTACTAAGTACGTACTGTGTGTCGAGCGCCTTGGTTATCTCCTTCAAGTCACACTACAGATACATTTTATTCATCCAACTTCATTCACAGATGAAGTCGCTGAGGCTCAGAGAAGAAAAAATAATTCACTTAAGTTCAAATCTAGCTTATAGTCAAAATCCTGCTTGCTTGCTTGATTTCTCGTCTGTGATTTCAGCTTTCTCTTCCCTTGAGAACACTCTTCACCAGCTGTGGAGAAGGGACCAGCCGCGTGGGAGCCACATCTCCCCACAAGATCTTTATAGACGAAACCAAGTCACACACAGCTCTTCAGTGATGCTCCTCACGACTGCAGAACAGCCAGGCAGAGCGGTGGCCTCTGCCGCCCCACGCGCTGGGGTTTGAAGAGCAGCTATTGGTTACGAAGCCAGGGGAGCTGATGCGATTTCCCTGCACCACCGCCAAGCTGGTCTGGGGGCCTTGAGAGCACAATTCAGTCAGTTGCGCTCTCTTAACAAAGACGCTCCTCACGAAAAAGGGGGACACGCGCTGCTATTTCCCCGAGATAGTCCTGGTTTATTTCCGTTTACCCGCACGACTATTGATGGCACATCCTTTCACTCGCAAAGGATGTCGGACTGGATGATAAATATGATCAAGCCACCTGCACGCATTATTACCGGTGGAAGTTAATTTCTATCACTATCATAAGTCAAGATGCAAAGCTGAGCAACCGTTTAAGGAACACGTATCAATAGGTATCATATGATGGCTTTATTAACTCAATTTAAGTGATTATTTATCAATACCTAAGCTTATTCTGTTTCTTACCACGGCCACACGGGAGCAGCCTCTGTCTCCCAGCACTTTGTCAATGAAGTCAAAACAGCTTTCTGTCTTCTGTGACTCTCGATCACGACGGGTCCCCTGGGCCACCAGGGCTGAGTGATGCTCTGAGCGATGCTCTCAGGGCTGGCTTCTGACCGGAAAGAAGGAAGACCTACTCAGGGCTCCCTCCCTCCACCCACGAATGTCTGGGTAATGCTCATGCGTACAGTTTAGATTCACTTCGAACCAATGAAACCAAAGACTGTTTGGACTCTGCACTGTGCTTGTAAATCTTTGATCCCATCAAGCGGCCATGCCTTACCGTAACCAATTCAGCTTTGAAAAAAGCTCAACTGCTCTGACGCTGCAGTGGTGCAATTAGGAGAGAAAGAAAAGGCATGAACACCAGCCAAGGGATGAACAGTGAGAAAGTTTGGTGCAAAAGGTCTGAAACTCATAGTGGTTGTGAAAGAAACACTCATTAGTGATATCTGGGGCACCAATATATTAAGATGCAAAAGTAACAGTGAATGTGCAGGCACCGTGGGAAACCGATACCCTGGCTGGCCAGGCTGCCCCACCACGATCTCAGCGCAGTTATGGCGTGATCAGCCGAAGAAGTGACGCAGACAGCTTGGGGGAGGTTGAGGAAGGAAAAGTCAAGATGAAGCAAGACCTGGAAATAAGTATCAGGAAGTGCAATGGATTATTTACTTTTCATTCACCAGAGAGACGGTGTGGACGAGCCCTAAGAACAGGCTTTACATCATCAACAGACGATTAGTCAGAGCAGAAACCGGCCGGCTGAGCAAAACCGGACTTGAGTTTCCGCACGAATACTTTTATTTAAAACAAGGGAGGGATTTTTCTGCCAAAATAGATAGCTTTTAAAATAGCGGAGTGTGGCTGAGAAAATCTGGAATTTTCTTTGCAAGAAGACCTATCATTTATTTATTTTTTTGCAAGGTGCTGGAGATGGGAGGAGGCCGACCCCACTGTCACGCTCCCGGGCGGTCCTTCCTGGGAGCAGAGGGCGTCTGTCCAGTGGAGCGGCGCCCTCTCCGACCCGGATGAGCATTCGTGAGCAGCAGTTCTCTTTTGTGACCACACTTTTCTACTTTGTTATATTTAAAAGTTTCTTTTTTTTTCAATGCTTACTCTCAATGCTTTTCACAGGACTTTAGTATTTATTCCCTGTCTTGAAGCATTAAAAATAAAATAGATCATCATCTTCTCCAGGTCAAAATGACAGCTGGAATACATGCATCTCTTTTTTACTCCCTCTTCAAACCCTTTGAAGTCTAGAGTAAAGGGGCTTCTCCAAAGTCATAAATCCAGGGGAAGGTACAGCTCAGGTGGTAGAGCACCCACTCAGTGTGCACAAGGTCCTGGGTACAATCCCCAGAACCTCTTCTAAAAGCAGATAAAGAAATAGACATAATTACACCCTCCCCCCTCAAGAAAAAAGCAAAAGCCATAAATCCACCAGGGCCTTGAGTCCAAGAGGAGCAGCTTTCAGGAGCTGGAAGCTCGTGGAGAAGCAGGAGAGGGCCTCAGGACCGGGGAAGTGGTATTCTGCGTCCACAGAGGCGTCCCTGTGACCAGGACGAGCCCCACAGCCCTAGGCTGGCACTGGGCACTCTGGACCTGGAGGTGTGTGCAGGGGCAGAGAGAGAGAAGACAAGCCCAGACAGGCCCCCTCTCTGAGCATCTGGGCCACGTGCAGACCCCCACGCGCCAGAGCCCGGAGCTCTGTCCTCATGTGTGTCCAACACGGCACCTCCCTGCCCGAGACCTCGGGGGGCGTGCAGCCTGGAGCCACCCCACTGGCCGGGCGATCCAGGAACACAGGAGCCTGGACGCCAATGTCCTGGGGGCCCTGCCCACTGGCTCCCACCCGATGGGCAGCCCGACTGCCAGTCTCTCTGAAGAATGTGACAAGCCCCCTTAGGCGAGCAGAAAGATATTGATATTGGAGTTTTGCCAGATCAGTAACCTCAAGATTAAAGAATTATTTTCCAGGCTTATATGCTTCAGTTTCTTGTTTTTAACATTTCCATCTTTAATCCATCTGGGATTTATTTGGGTGTACAGACATGTTTTTATAGTGTTATTGTGTTAGGTATTCCCTGGTACATACTGGGGTGAAAATAGTGGGAAAGGGAAATGAAATATAGTGTTTGCAGAACAGAATTAGTCTTGATGTGAGGCTAGTGCAAATTAATTCTCATTACCAACTCCTAGGGGATCACCAGAGGTTACTGAAAACATAGGCAGAAAGTAGCCAAGTTGACGGACAGGTTTATTTTTAGAAAGCCTCTTGTAGCCGTAAGCCCTCTGATAAACAGGTTCTGTAACACAAGGTCACAGAAGCAGTGGCGGGTTGAAGGAAGCTGCAAGCGGCTGTGAAGGAGCCTGCTTCAAACGGAGACGACCCAGGAATTCTGGGTGCTGTAGCAGTGTCTCCTAGGACACGCAGGCAGCCAGTGAATTTAATTCTGCTGGAAGCATTTCTTGTTTCGTATCGTCTGGGGATCAAGGCAGGTATTTCCAGCCAGTGTTGTTCAAAACTGGTCTCTGCCACAGAAAATTTGAGATTCTTATAAAAATGGGCTTCCTGGGTCCCCCAGATCTGCTTGATCAAAATCCAGTCAGCTGCACTCACTAATTAACTGACTGTAAAACAAGGTGGTGCTCCTATTTAAGGGAGGGGGGAGTTGAAAGGTTTGTGGGGGAACATGATCATTATTTACTGCATCTTGGGACCTTTCAAAATTTCTGGAAACCGGGCCACAGCCTGGACCAATTAACTCACAGTCTCCAGGATGACACAGGCATTCTGCTTGCTTTGAAGTCCTCACGTGATTAATGGACAAAAAATAATTGAGAACCACTGAATGAAGACGCCCAGGAAGGAAGATGCATCAAAATGATATGATCAGGTCGCCATGTTGGTTGATTAGAGCTGTGGTTCTCAGATGGGACTTCTGGGTCGCAGTTCTTGGTGGTGCCGAAGGGCTGCCCTTCTAGGAGGCTTCCAGGAGCCGCTGTGGGTCTGGAGACCACATCTGGGGACCTCTTAGCTCAGAGAACGTGACACTGAAGAACAGAACATAGTGAAAGTATTCTACCCCTGCAGGGATATGCTTGGTGGCCTTTGTGTGCAGAATGAGCTTGGAACTTCCAATTCCACGCTCCGCAGAACATCACGTCTCCAGGACAGTGGGTCACCAACTGAATCAATGCTTTCCTGAATCTCCTACAGAAAGAACCACATCTGCTGTGGCTCCTGACTGCTTCCCGGGGTGACCTGCTTAGCGCAGAGCACCTGCCTTACTAGTAGGTGAAACAAGGTGACTCAGGTGGAAGATGGGAGGGGACCAGCCTGCTGACATTGAATGTGAAAGTAAGACCCAGAGGGCCCGCGGGAGCAGGAAGGCGGACTGGGACTCCCTGCCCCTCCCGCGGGGTGGCGCCCAGGCCCGGGACAGTCCAAGTGAGACAAGCACAGGAACTCGGGGAGGTGTCTCTTTCTGAAAAGGAAGGCAGACCAGTGAGAGAGCTTGGAGCTGAAGACGGCGCGGGTAAGGTCTGTCTAGTCCAGGTTCGGAGCTGAAGAAGTTGGCCACCTGCAAACGCCAAGAAAGGAAGACAAAAAAAAAAAAAAAAAAAGGCCCCAGCAAAGCCTCTCTCTCCTGCCAAAGGATGAAGAAAGGGGCAGCCTATCAAGGCAGAAAAGCTGCGACAATACCTGCTTCCCTCCAGATGAACAGCAGGAAGCTCTGCGGCCTGACCCCACCAGCACCAGCAAACTTCGAGTGGGCGCCCAGACCTCCCCTCGGGCCTCCCACCAGGCCATCGCGAGACCCCCCAGCTGCTCTCCTGGGGGGTCAGAGGAGGCAGAGCCGGGGGCTAGATGGCCGCCCAGACTGGGTTAATGGGGAGCGTTTGGGAGCCTGGGCCTCCGGCCCTAGCCAGACCCCCCCTTCCCAGATAACGTGGTTTAATTGTGATGAGTGTGTCCCGGGGATCAGGATTTTAAAATCTTCCCCAGACATTCGAATGTGAAGCCAAGTTTGAGAACCCCTGGCTCAGAGCAGGTGTCAGCAAACTTTCATCCACAGGTCGACTCTGCCCAGTGGCCTGGCCGGTTCTTATAAATAACTTGTTGGAAGCCAGCCACACGCATCCATTTGCATCTGGTCTGTGGCTGCTTTCCTGCTGGAACACGTCGTGAAGTAGTTTTCTCAGAGACTGTCTGGCTCGCACAGCCTGAAATATTTACTATCTGGCTCTTGATGGAAAAAAAAATTGCTGACCTCTGACCTGCAGGACGTTGTAGTTATCAAAAGCTATCTGATTCACTCCTTGACATGAAGACTTTAAAAACTCAAGAATTTTTACTTTATTTAATTAGAGGATAATTCTAGGAATAGCTTCTTTGTACGGAAAATAAATGGGTTGCCCGGGGAGTACTTTCTGCAGCTCCTGGCAGTTCCATTTATTAGGGAGACCCCCAAGCGAGTGACCACGCCGAAGACACAGCCGGCGTGCTGAAGGGTCCCTCAGCCACGGCGTCCAGGGCGCTGAGGGCTCCGGCGTTCCTGCGGGGAGGGCGGAAGGAGTAGTGTGGGAGGGGATAAGGTAACTGCCTTCAAGCATCTGCAGGACTGTAATGTGACAGAGGGTCTAGCTTTATTCTGTTTAACCTCACAGAGAAGATAGCTGCCCAGTGGATGGAGGATGCAGGAAATTAGATTTGACACAGTAATAGATAGAATTTCTAACAATAAAAAATTTCCAGGAGCTTATTAGCTTCCTCTCATGGAACATTCATGTGAGCGGCCCCGATCTGGTGTCTGGGGCAGGCTGCACCTCCTCCTCGCCCCGTGGCTTAGGCTGGTTAGTTAGGGGAGACTGACTGACACAACAAGTATATCCCGAAGTGAACTTGTTGATATAGTCCACTGGCCTAGGACTTCCCGTTCAGTCCTGCCCTTTGCCCCAGGAGGCTGACTGATCAGTTCCATGCCCTCTGGCTTCCTTTTTTTTTTTCCCAAAAGGGAGCCCCCTCACCCCCGAGGGAGATGAGAGCGGGGAGTGGAATGAGGGCAAGGCTTTCTTCTCTAGATCCTTTCCTGGGACGTTATCTTGGGCTGGCCGTGTCCTGGACAGAGCATCACCTCTCTCAGGAGGACCTGTTCCAGGCCCCTCTTTTTATTTCCAGTGACCTCTTCTCCCCGTCCCTTCAGGCTGCTGGTGGACCTGGGCTATGGCGCTCTCCCCTGCCCAGACTGATGAGATCGGTCCCTTCACAAGTAAACTATCTTCAAATTATACGAAGTTGAGGGCGCTATCTGACTTCTTGTTAGTATGCTGAGGGAAAGGTGGATATTGGCTCAAACATAAAGCTTATTTCTCACTCGAGAGAGTTCCAAGCGGGCACGCTTGGCATTCCAGCATCCTGCTTTCATCAACACAAGTGTGCCCTGGGGTATCGCCTGGGAGGAGAATCAAATGTGAAGACATATAGGTCGTGTCTTCTGTGAACTGGACCTGAGAACGGCACACCTCATCACAGGCCTCGGAACTGGGGCCCGTGGCCTCTCTCCACGCCGAGAAACGGGTCAAGCCGGGTGGGAAACGCCCTGCTTTGAGCTAAGGAATAGGCTTCGTGAGAGGCCTCAGTCTCTTCTGCTGGCACTGACCGTAAGGTGGGAGCAAGTGGTCGCTACCGGCTGTAGTGCACGACTAAACCAACCATCGCAGGTCCAGTCAGAAGTGAGCCTCTGCCGTGTGCGCCTGGAACCCTAGGTAAGACGCCTGGTATTTAGCCACTAGCCTAGTTTTCATCATGTGATTAGACATTCTGTGCAGGAATAGAAATTACATTGGAAGCCAGGCCTTTCTACGTAAGCAAGGAAGACGGAACATCCGAACCCTTTTTGACTCCATTTTTGGACTTAAGTTCTCCTTGTTCCAAATTAGTAAAGCTAACATATCCCATGGTTTGTAGAGGACCCGGGGTTCCCATAGGATGGAGACTGAAATCTGTCTGAAAATGAATTGGTCCGAATAGGGTAAGTCCAGGCATTCAGAATGCCACTGCACAAATACAAGGTAAGGTTTCCAAAAAAAGATCTTTAATGAGAGAGGTCCTAATCCGGCAGCCATATTAAAGAGGAAATTAAATAGTGTTTCTGAATAGCAGAGTGAGAGGTGCGCATGAACGTAGCCTGGGCGAGACCCTCGAGGCACCGCGGTGGGAGAAAGCTGGTGTAATGGGAGCTTTCGGTGCTCTGCGCAGACCCCCTCTATCAACTGGTGTATCCATCTCTTAGCCGACAAGAGCAGTGACCGCCTAGCCCACGGATACGTGGAGAGCTATGCCGTGCTCACAGGCCACCACTGATGGAAAAGGGTGCACAGATCCAGGTCCTGTTGCCTAAAGATAAAACAGCTTTGATTTCCCTGGTGCCGATGAGCTCCCTCTGGAATCGCACGGAGTCTGACCTCATCAGAGACCACCTCTTTCTTCCGTTTCCTTACTCCCCCCTCCTAGGGAAGCTTCCCCAGTAAATCATTTGCACAGAAATCTCTGTCTTAGGCTCTGAATCCAAGGAACCTGCCCTAAGGTAGCTGGAACTGCGTCACAAAGACTCACACCACTTGACGGGTAAGATCTGTCCTTAAGCCCTGCCCTTGACCCGTCACAGATGCTTCTAGAATCAGGTGACGGTGGAGCTCGAGAGACACAACTGATCAAGGGCTATAGTGTCATCTTATGTGCAACCCACGTGTAGGGCCTGCAACACCAGTGATCCTAAGTCCAGGGCACTAGGGACCTTGGAGGGCGGAGACACTGCTGATTGGTGGCAAAGACTGAAGTCGAGACGGCGCCCTGGAAGCAGTAGGCAGGACGCTAACCTAGGCAACCGTCTGGGTGAAATGGGCAACACGCTAATGAGGAGGTGGCGAAGGCGAGACCTGCAGCTGGAGTGCAGGGGATGCTGGAACAGTGAGCACCCGCCAGCACTGCCCGTGGGTCCCCGTGGCCAGCGTTGGCCCTGGGCCACCAGAAACCAGGAGACGGGGTAGTGTGAGGTCCTGGCCTTGGGCAGGGGAAGGCCCTCTTTCCAGGGAAGAACAGGTGCGAACTGTTCTTCCTGCTTGAGACCCACCCGCCCGTGGGCGCGGGATGGGCAGGCCGGGGCGCACGGCAGACGGACAGCAGTGTGTGGACCCACCTCTTGAGGTTCGTGAAAATGAGGCTAATGCTTCTCCGATCCTATCTCTTCCCAGACAGGGTGGAGCAAGAACACACCGAGACGTCCCCGCAGTGCTGCTTCCGTTGTTTTCGTCCTGAAATGGGGGCTGCAGTCCTCGCTCTGTCACCGCCCACCAGGGTATGGTCCTCGGGGCTGAATCCCCAGCTCCAGAGAGTCGCAGGTATACGAACAGAGGCGTGAAGCTGTCTCTGCAACCTGGACCAGCTTTGGGTCTTTCTCCTAGTTTACTTTTACAAGCTTTTAACATATGAAGGATTTGGATTTGCTTACTCGATGGAAGCAACAGGGCTTGAAGGAAACACTTGCAGTTTGAGAGCAACTCGTGTTTGGGACGCAGATGCATTTGCATCCTTCTCTCTTTTGGCAGGAACCACCTACGCAGGCTTAGCAATAATATCAAGATGAGGTAAAGGGTTTTTTTATTGGGTGAAAAACATTATTTCCACTTAATGTTACATATTTAGTAATGGAATTCAGGCTACATTCAGAGGTTCAGAAATCTCCGAATAGGAAGACATTCAACTAAAGGCCTCAGTGAACAGTTTGAGGTTTTGTCAAGACTGTGACACACACGATTTGGTAACTTAGAAGTCACTTTTCCGATGTTTGATGCATTGTTCCCTGAACAGCCCAGGTTAGGACTTTGTGTAATAGTGCTCTGCCCTCCTCTCTGTCCTTGGCCATTTAGCTTTTCTCTGAGGAAGGGCCTGACCACACCTGTTCAAACACACGGTGCGTTCCTGCGCTCTGCACAGGTCTGCAGTTGTAAAGCGTGTTATCCCTGCTCATCTGTAAACTCCTGGAGGGCATGGGGGTGCATCTGTTCATCTTTGATCCTTCAAATTTAGCATAATGTCTGGGACATAATCCATGCCAAATATGCTCGTTAAACAAGGGAATGGAGGAATGAACAAGGACAAACAGACTCAGAGGGAGCGGGTGCCTCGGAGGTACAGCTGAGGGGAAACACACACACACACACACACATACACAAGGAATGCAGTTTCCACCCTGAGAAGAATTGTAACTCTTCTGCTGACTTAAAGTGAAATGGCAGTTGTATTAAAGGCTGATCTCTCTACAGGTGTGCATACGTTCATATGTAAAATAAGAATTTCTATATTTCTACAAACTCTACTTCACTTCCTAGGGGCAGTCTTATCTCTGGAAGATGGTGTGTGTGTGTGTGTGTATATATATATACACACACATGAGCTATAAAAACTGAGCTATAAAAAAAAAGAAAAGAAGAAATCTAGATGAGCTGTGCAAGAGGAGGTGGTTTGTTGGAGCCGGACTGATGGGTGCCCAAGAGGAGAGGTGGAAAGCGTGGCTGTTGGGAGGAAGGAAGGAGGCGGGGGTGGAATTGGCAGAACAACATAGGAGGCCACCAGCGTGGCTGCAGGCGAGCTGGAAATATGGAAATAGCGCTCAGGACCGAAGCCGCCGCTGGCTCTCCGCGGCGCGGTGGGAACAGCCCCGAGCGGGAAGCTCACTCCTGACCCTTGGGAAACCACACCAGCCTCTGCCGCACCCCTTCCTCCTGTGGCTCCCGTCTCCCTCACAGGGAAGCACAGGAGCTCGCGGTCCCCAGCCCTCTGCCTTTCTGGGCTCATCTCCCCGTGCTCAGTCCGCTCCAGCCTCACGGCGTCCTTTGCGCTCCAGCTCAGTGCGCACGTGATGGGAGCTGAGCGTCGTGCGTGGGGAGTTGGGTACCAGCTCGTCTCATTTTCTGCTCCTTCCTGCACACGGGCTGCTAAGAGGCGTGGAGGGCTTCGGCTCTCTTGTTCTCAGGTTTGTGGCCAGAGGAGCCGGCATGCTCTCCTGTGACTTTGGGTCCAAGCCGAGCTCTCCGCTCCAGCACTGGGGGAGGGGGCTCTCGTGGCTCAGCGTCGCTCAGAGAGCACCGGCGGCGGGGGCGGGTCTGGACTCAGACACTCCTGGGCCTTGACCTTCACAACCCCCAGTACCAGAACGTCACCCCTGACCTCTGACAGAGGCGTGACCCCGTCCTGCTCTCCCTTTCCTGCTGGCATCCTCCTGGAGCCTCTCCTGCCCCCGCGCTATTTCTCTCTTGGAGAGTTTCTTCTTTACGTAAAAACAAGGCAAATAAAGCAAAAGAAGGAAGACCATGGTCACTGTCCAGGCTAGAACATTAGAGAATGTTCATGTTGTTCTTTCTGTAAGTGTCTGGTGAGGGAAAGAGGCTGGGTCTTTCCAACCGAAATTTAAGAGTCTGGGGTAGTCCCCACTGGAGGTCAATCAAGAATAAAACAAGAAAAAAGAGAGAGTCGGTTCTTTGTAATTTTATTCTCCCCTATCCTGTACATTCGTGATTTGATGCATACTTTCTTTGAAATAGAGTCTAAGAAAAATATATATTTAATTATTTGAAAGTCACTGAGTATAATTTATTTTTTAAACTTTGCTGCTATCATCTCTTTGGCTTTTTCCTGGAAACATTCCTGCCTCAGGCTCTCCTTCTGTGTCTGCCAAGGGACGGGCTTCCTCACGTCTCCCTGAGCCCCTGCCGGCCGCGCTGTGGTTAACTCATTGACTTTCATCTTCCATCAAGGTCAAGGACGTATTGATACTTGTGGACGGGCCAGACGTCACGCTTCTGTAATCGTACAGAAGAAGCTGATCACCCTGTTGGGGGTTCTTTTCTGCAGCAAATGTTGGAGATGAAGTGGAGGAGAAACTCGCTGCGCCCTGAAGGCCCCAGGTTAGTTGCATCAGGAGCACGTTTATGACTCAAACAGTCTCTCTTTTGATGAGAAAGTGAATATCAGGGCTGGCCGGCTGCCAGCACCCCATGTGTCTCCTCTTCTCTCCGACCCAGGGAGCCTTGGCCAGCGTTCAGTCACTCTCTGCCCTGACAGCTCGTTGGCGCCAGGACAGCAACAGCGGAAGACCAGCTGTTTAACACTGAGAGTGTCTGTGATCGAGGTCCTATCGTGTCTGATTTGAGAGCTGCTTCTTAGAAAAGCGATCATTTAGCAAGAACTGGATGTGTGTTTACCTGCGATGGGGAGAGACAGACACCTGTTTTATATGCCCCTGTAGCAAATGGGTGTCACTTGGAATTGTGTTACAAAGACACAATATCCTCACAGACAGTGCTCGGCTTAATCCTACACGCCCACTGGAAAAACCGGCGTCCAGGATATTACAAGAAGGAAAAAATTCTGCCCCCAAAACCATGCGAGTCCTCTGTAGAAGTGGAAGGGATTTTTGTTTCCTACGACTCAGCTGCCCCTTCAGGAAATTTTGTGTGTTCACAGGTTCTTTTTAAAACACAGACACGCAGGAAAATCTCACAACAGTCAAAGCAGGTGCTGCCCTTACAAGCTGTTTACACACCCAGCTCCGTGACCGCAGCTGCAGGGCTGAAGGAAGCGCTCTCTGACGCTGGACCAGCCACGGGCACCTGGTGAAGCGCTGATCCCGGATCAGCACACGGCGCCCCGACATGGACTCGGCTCAGGGGAAGCCAAGCACGGCCCCAGCTGGGCTTGCCTTGGCCGTGTCAGGGAGTGGCACTGAAGCTGTCAGCGGTCCCCAGAGTCCGGGGCACCGTTTCTACTCCCAGCATCACAGAGATCCTGAACTGCAGCTCTTCCCCTGCCTGCCTGGCGCTGAGATATCTGTTCCCATAAACTCCCATTGCATCAGATTCCGTGAAGGACAGGTGAGGTCAGCACAGATCACTTGGTGAACCTGATCCTCCCTGTGGCCGCGGAAAACTCCACTGCATGGATGCTCCCAAAGCCTGTGTGTTCTTCCACCTGACAGATGTCTCTTCAGGATCCACAGAATCCATGTGCAATTCAAGGCTCCAGAAATACAACAGTGCACAAAACTGATGAAAATCCCTGCCCTCGTGATGGTCACGTTCCAGGGCAGAGAGAGAAAAACAACAAAGTGACTTAAAGAGGCTGTGCATCCATGTTAAATATAATTAATTCTATGGAAGGAAACAAAGGAGAAAAGAGGGTTAGGGAATGTGGGGTGTGGGGGAGGACAGGATGTTTGGGAGATTATGTGTATAAATAAGAATTTTATAAATATTTTAAACACTCAACATATTAAACATTGTATTGAAGTATGGTTGGTTTACAGTGTTGCGTTAGTTTCAGGTGTCCAGCATAGTGATTCAGTTATATATATATATATATATATAGAGAGAGAGAGAGACTTTTTCATATTATTTTCACTATAGATTATTACAAGATATTGAATATAGTTCCCTGTGCTATACATTAGAACCTTGTTGTTTATCTGTTTTATATACAGTGGTGTGTATCTGCTAATCTCAAACTCCTAGTTTATCTCCCCCCCCACCCTTTCCCCGCTGGTAACCATAAGTTTGTTTTCTATGTCTGTGAGTCTGTTTTTTTGTTTTGTAAATAAGTTTATTTTTATCGTTCTTTCAGATTCCATGTATAAGTGATAACATATGAAATTTGTCTTTCTCTGTCTGATTTACTTCACTTAGTATGATAATCTCTAGGTCTGTCTGCATTGCTGCAAATGGCATGATTTCATTCTTTTTTATGGCTGAATAGTATTCCTAGCAGCACTATTTACACTGCCAAGATACAGAAGCAACCTAAATGTCCATGGCAGATGACTGGATAAAGAAGATATGGGGTGTGTGTGTGTGTGTGTGTGTGTGTGTGTGTGTGTATGAATACTAATCTGAATATACTTTTAAAGCTTTTAAATATACCTAATATATCATACAAGTTTTTTTTCAGGTTTGTCTGTTTTTGGCAGTTGCAGAGAGAAGCTTATTCTTGGGAAAAAAAATGGTGCTACACTCCCCGTTCATCCCTGGTCAGTCTAGAAATCCACAGAGAAGATATCCACGTGGAAATGAGTAGGTACTAAATAAATGAACTAATGAGTGAACGAATGAAATGATGGATTCACCAAGGAGAGTTTTCACAATAGGAGAGGAGCCAAGCTCACATCCTCAGTGAACGTCAAACTTCCAGGCAAGCCCCACTCAGAGGATAGTCTTGCCCACAAGGGAGAACAAAGGGCAGGCAGAGAAGTGGGAAGTGGGGTCGGAAAAGGCAAGGTCAGCACTGGGAGTGAAGGAGCAAGTCGAGCCTTGAGAGAGGAAATGGTGATGTGACCGCTTTAAAAGCTGCAGAGATCAAAGAGGTGGGGACAGGGGACAGGTCCCTGGGTCTGATCGCCGGGAGGGTTATCAGTTGCTGAAAGGACACTTGCAGGAGAGGATGAAAGCCAGGCTCGAGGGCTGAGGGAGTGGGGCCGAGGCAGGCGAGGGGAGCCTGTCTGCAGAGGGGACGCAGCGCCCGTCAGACGGCAGACTGTTCTCTGAAACACCTCTGGGTACTGAGTTATTTCAGACTGCACTCTGGCATTTTAGGCGCATCCTTCTGCAAAATGAAAAAGGCAATTTTTGAGAAGCAATATAATGTATTGGAAAGATCAGTGGACTTGGTCGAGAAGACCTGGGAGTTGGTCCTGGACCTACTGCTTGGCCAGTCAGAAAGCTCTGAGAGGCGGAATGAGCTCATCTGCACAGTTAAAATGACACGTGTTCTGCTCCCAGAGGAAACGCAAAGGTTCCGTGGAATGGCTGCAGGATCCCGCTGTGTAGACTAGCAGTTGGTACAGAATCTAAAGAACCTCATCAAGGTGTGATGCTTTCTGCGGGCGGCGCTCTCAGTACATTTGGTTCTGTTTCCGGGATACGACCACTCTACTGTAGGAAAATCCCTGCGAAGACGGGACGGAGTGGAGGACGCTCACGGACCAGTCAGGAGCCCCCAGCCCCGGGCGGACCTTGCAGCTGGGCACCTCGTAATTCTTCTAACCAGATGGGTGGCAGGACCTCTGCCATCTGGTCACTTTACCGTCCACGGGGCCCCCCTCCATCGGTCCTCTGTGTGTGCCCAGCCCATCTTTTTCGCGTGCTCTGTGTGTGCTGATGCCTCCTTCTGTCCTTCTTTCCTGTCTGCCTTCTTTCAGACCTGCGCTCCTCCCGGGCTCTGAGCAGCGGCCGCACCTCCACACCTGCCTCCCTCCTGTGTGCGGCCAGCTGCGCTTTCCTCTGCTGTCCCACGGCACCTCGCTTACAGCACGTGGTTCTCGTGTCTCCTGTGTAATTGGTTGTTTACATATTCCGGGTTCCTGCTACACTGAAAGCTGTTTGAGGGCAAGAACCAAGCTGCATTCATCATCACGACCCCATCACTAATCGTGCCCTACAATTACCATCTGCAGGGGGGCTAAACACGTGAATGACTGCCCCTCACGTCCCATCTGTGTCTTCATCTCATCACCCGTGAAAGGGGTGGGCTAGAGAAGGTACCTCCTCAGACCCCTTCGAGCTCCACCATCTACAGTTTCAGCTTCCCTGTTCCCAGACTCTATTCTTTCCATTACAATCCATGTTCATATATTTTGAGAGAGCAAGCACGTTGAGTCTAATGGCTATATACATAAAATTGAAGTAGAAAGAGCAGTTTGCTAGACAGATACACACAACATAATCTGAGTGCAAGTGTAAATTGTAAAGACTTCTCGGAGAGTCTGACTTCTGTCACGAGGATCAGTAAAAATTTCCCTCTATAGTTAGATGTTTCAAAAGTCTTTCTAATACGTATTTATTCACAAACTCAAACTCTTTGTGCTTATAAGAATGACAGACCAACAGGTTAAAAAGAAAAAAAAAAAGCCCGGATTATCAGTGGGTCATGCAGATTCACACACTGCTTTTATATATATAAAAAAAAGTGTAATTGACCACCTGAAATGTTTTCCCTTTTCTTCTAAATGAATCAGCTCTGACAGAAGTTGGCATCCTACAGTTCAGAAGAGGCAAGCATCCTCTCTTACGTTTCCTGACGCTGTCTCAGCCCGGCGTGGCGCTCGTGGCTGCACTGTAGCATTAGTTTGCAGTTTCTTGTTACAGTAAAAGTTAATGCTGTACTGAGATCCTGCTAAACATTTACACTTCTGTGAGCCATCGAGATGATGCATTATCTTAAGTGCACTACCTCACCGTGTCTGTGAATCAGCATCATTAGATCAGGATGAGATCATTTTTAGAGAAAGAGTTAAAAGAAATCTGGGTTCTGGGAATTGATTGGGAAGAGAGAGAGACTCTGCTAATGATACTTAGCGGTTAAGTTTATTCAAACCTTTGACACAGACAGCTTTGTGTGGCTCTTGCTGGTTCTCTCTGCATTTCAGTGCGTGGAATTTGCATGATAATTAATGCAAAGTCATCATCAGATCAAACTTTGGGAATACATGGGGATACATAAAAGTAATGAAGTACCATGTGATGCGCAGCTCTCAAAGGAAGGGCCCCGGTTAGCAGAGCTCCGTGCACTTTTCTCCCAAAGAAACTTCTTCAAGAAGTTAAAAAAAAAAAAAAAAAGATCTCCAGCATTGTTGAATCCTATGACGATTTGAATTTGTGTGTTTGGCATCAGGTGGGTCCCGAAAGGTCTCCCTTGCCTTGGCTCTGCTACAGATGTCCCCTCGCGCGCTGATCTTGGGTAATTTCTCTGCATGAATCGGCTGTAACTGGGTTTTAGCAATCTCAAGCGTGCAGCTCTCACTTCCCTCCTAACTTTTCTTTTATTGTGAACATACGTTGCCAGAAAAGCCATCACTCATGTTGTATTGTATAGTCTTGGCTTCTTGCTAAGAAACTGGAAGTTTGAGGCTGAAATGGATATTTCTGTTGCTGAGGGAGAGGACAGAAGAGCAGTTATTTCCAGAGCTTACCAACCAGGGAGTGAAAGAGAAATGTTCATATTTAATAGAATTTATGACTACTTACGGGCTTCGAGGTATACTCCTCCAAGTTTCCTTGGTGATCCCTCCTTAGCTCCTGCTCTTAGCCGACTAGCTACCCCCTCCCTCCCTGTCTTGGCTCGGCAGAGGTTTTAATGGCGTCTTTTCCCGACTGCTCACCTGTGCTTTTGAACCGGCTTTGCACAGTCAGGTGGGGATACAGACATAGCATGGTTTCCAAGAATGGGATATGTTAGCGATTAAAAGCAGGATGATATATTTCACCCTGGTTTAATATTTCCACACATGTAAATTTAACAGTAATTTCATTCATTTCTAGACCTCAAGGCTCTAAGGGATGCTCAAGGCCACTGAGCCAACTCCAGTGGGATGTGCTTCTCAGGACGTGCCTGGTTGGTGGCGGGTGTGCAGCTCTGCTGGGCATGTCCTGGGGCAGCTCACCACCCCCTCCTGCAGCCCAGCCCACCTGGGGACAGGATGTATCATAGAGATGTTTTTTTTTCCCCTCATTCATGTTTAAATCTTGGTGTCTGTGATTTCCACTCCTCTGAAGGGTTACCTGTGAACTCCATCTTCCACTAAGTTTCCTACATGCTGAGCACATTTGTTGATGGATGTGCAAATAACTTGGTATGACTTGAACCGGCGGAGAAACTAAATGTACAGAGTGTTGACCACAAGTGGTCTTTGGTCACCTAAAGGTGATACAGTTTTAAGAAGTGGAGATGGTTTTTTGGGGAAGAGAGCAGTCAGTGAAAAAAATGCTTGCTGTTTTCAAACACGTATGGGGCTGATATATGCTGGAGTAAGTTGACTTATTCAGTGGGGCTGTGAACGGCAGAACTGTTCAAAATGTGGAGGACGAGATAAACGTAGTGACTTTTAAGGTCTTTTGTGGGGTAGCACAGTGAGGAGTGGGTACTTAATTTAATAATCCCAGTGCAAAATAAAAGTGGGGCATTTGTTTAAAAAGACAGAAAAAATTGCAATGAGAGGTACTCATATATACATTTTATTTTCCTTTTTTCTGTTGTCTCTCTCTTGACTTGATGTGGAGTTATTTGTAATTTAATGTTGTGTTCCCTCTGGAGTGGGAAGCTTGTGGGGCAAGTGCAGACCCTGGGGGTACCCACGTGGAGTACCCAATGACAGCAGGGAGTCTGCTGGCTCCAGCCCCCTCGCCCATCTGCACCTGCGCTCCACGCCCCCGTGACCCTCCTCACTGGGATGCTTCTGTGCTGGGTCAGGATGGGTGAGAGGCTGACCTGCCAGGTTGCTTTCCAAAGACACTGGGGCTGCAGCCCAGGGCGGGACAGCCACCATTGAATCCATGCCCAGGCACCCACCTGGGCCCCCAAAGCAGTGGAGGCTGGGCAGGGCCTGGGAGGAGGCTGGGTTGGGTCCAGTGAGTCAGGGGGACAGATCAGGCAGCCAGGAATGCTTCCTAAAGAAGTGGCTGGAGGTAGGACACCCCTGGGCTGACACCCCAGGCCCTGGTGAGCACCCTGTTGTGCCAACTGACTTCTCTTTAAAAGCTCAAAGTCACAGATGAAATTGTTAAGGATTTCAAGACAGTAAGAGCAGAGCATTAAACCCTGAGCACTGGGTCCTTCTGAGCCCTGGACCGCAGGTCCCCCCAGCAGGAGTGGAAGCTGGGGGCAGGGGTGGGGGTCGGGAGGTCGGGGGGTTGGGGGTGGGGGGCAGGGGGCGAGCCAGGCTGCTTTTACATGACTGTTTAATTGCACACGCAAGCCTAGGCTGACACGTCTCCACTTGTACGTCTGTTACTCCTAATGAGGAGTGTGCTGTCGGCCTCACTGTAGTTCTCTGGAGGTAATTCACTTTTATTTATTATCCTTGGGCACACTTTCTACATAAAGTCTGTGTATTTCTTGACTTCCCTATAAAAATCAGGAATGATTTCCATTCTTTCTCCGATACTCCATTCCTCTGGGATTCTTATTAAAGGCATGTTGGAGACCTTCTTCAATTATTGGGAGAACAGGTTGGGAATTGATGCTTCAATTTCTCTAGCATTCATTAAAAAAATGAAAACTAGGAGTTTCTCTGTGCTACTTTCTCAGATGAGTTGTTAGTCCTGTCTTCCATTTCACTAATTCTCTTTTTCCAGCCTCAAGGATGGATGGGATGGCCCACTATCACCCCGACCCTTGTGAAATCCTCTCCCCTCTGAGGGTGGGGGTCCCTGTGAAAATGATGTCAGTGGTAAGTTATATGGCTGCAAGGAGAGTCTCCGAATGGGCCTAATGGAATTGCTTGAATACTTTAAGAGCCCAGAGTTCCCTCTGGCTGTCAGCAGAAGGGAAGTCAGAGATATTCGAGGCAAGAGAGGGGCTTGCCATGCCATGACTGGCTGGAGGATGGAGGGGGCTGCACAAGAAGGGAGGCTGGGAGCCTCCACCAGGACAGAGTGGCCCTGGCTGAGAGCCAGCAGGCAAATCGGACCTCAGACCAATGACGACCAGGAATCGGACTCTGCCAGCAACCTCAGGAGCTTGGATGTGGACTCTCCTCAGACACATTGGCTTTGCCTTGAAAATACCCAGATCAGAAAACCCAGCTGAGCCCGCCCCACCTTCTGAGGCATAAGTAAAAAGGCATGGTTTTAAGCAGCTGAGTTGGTGGTAACTTGTTACGCAGCATTAGGAAACTGATACTCCATCTACATTAAAAAAAAAAATCCAGGTCTGCATTTTTCTGTGTCAGATTTGTAGTTGGCTTTTTAAATATCATGATTTGGTAGCTGGTGGTTTAGATAATCTTGGCATGAAGACTTATTTTGTTTAAGGATATCTTTATCTTTGCAACAAAAACTGAGATTTTATCCTTTTGAATAACACATCCGTACTTATGTTAAGGGCACAGTCTTCTGTAGAATTAACTCCATCTAGAGCGAATTCCTCTTCTGATCATTTACTTTGTGTATCTCAGCATTAAATTACTGCTAACTTGTACCCATAATGTGGTCTGTAGTCATTAGAGTGCGTTTTCATTGTCCTCTGTCTTTGTCCCTTTGTGATTATTATCACCTGCCTGTAGAGAGCGCTCCCACCACCTCCACCTGGCCTCTGCCTTCCAGTCCAGAACCACGTCTTAACAAGTGTTCAGGGACTCTGTCTCAGATTGCTGTCTGGGACATATTTCCTTGTCAAAGACTGTCAGGTGTCGTCTCCCTCGCTAAATACATTTTTTAAAGCCATCGCAGAAAGTGGAATCGACAATCATTGCTGATTTTCAGGCTCCTTTAAAATAAGGAAAGATGCCACCTGTATCTGGCACCAAGGGGTGAGACTGGAGGGCACCTGGCTCCTTTTACACCCAGGTGGCTTTCCGTTTCCCACCCTAGAGGAGATCCCGCTCTGCTCTGTTTCCCTGTTGAATTCTGCATCCCTCAGAGCCGTGTCTGAGTGTCAGGCATTGTCCCTGCTGTTCTCTGCGGCTGTTTTACCCACCAAAGCGCCTTGAGCAGAGGGGCTGGTCAGGAGGTGAACCGTGCTGCCATCTTAGTGAGAAGCTGTATTATTTCATCTTTCCCACTTCAGTTTTCTCCCCTCCAACATACCGGCGATGCTGTCTGCCCTGCTGACATTGGAAGTTTGTCGAGAGAGTCAAGTGGGACAAGGTATCTGAAATGTTTCAAAAACAGCACAGGAAAATATACACAAGATCTCATGGTAGCTCACAGAGAAAAAAATGTGACAATGAATATACGTATGTTCATGTATAACTGAAAAACTGTGCTTTACACTGGAATTTGACATAACATTGTAAGATGATTATACATCAAAAAATGTTTTAAAAAAAGAGATACAAATTAAAAAGTAATAAAGGGTTGAGAAGGCTAAATTTTAACAGGAAATATTGGTATGAATTCATGATTTATATGTATGTAGATATCTTCTTTTTTTTTGAGACAAATGGCTTATTTAGTAACAAGGGGTAAAATTCCTCTTCTGTCTTCAAAAAAAAAAAGTACACTTAATAGAAACATTAAACTGTCACATTGGAAGTCCCATGTGGTAATTTTTATCCATCACCAAAGGCTGAACATGTTGTCCCATGGAAGGACACTTAATGCTTTAATGTCTTTTACTTTGGAAGATTCAAATGGGACAGAGGGGTCGAGGCAGTTAACACGGACTTAATGACAATTCAAGGTCTCAGTCTACATGGTTTGTGCTCTTTGACACTTGTCAAAAGGCAGGATTTTGAGAGCAGTTACCAATCTCATGTACTGTCTAGGTTTTTGGTTCGAATCTGTGAAATATCCCTTGAACATTCAGAGTCTATTCAGACCAGTTGGGAAACGGTTTTAGATCATTTTCAGTGGAGAATTACATGAAAGAGCGTGTTTACTGCTGATGTGGCTTTGCAACTGGAAAAGAAAAAATAGAAAAAGAAAAGAAGAGAACTCTCGCGGTATATGCTGGATACAAATAGACTTGTTTCCAGACAACCAAGTGGTAGGTTTTTATTAAAAGGGACCAGATGCTTTTAGGCAGTGGATGGATCTATTCTGTTTCATTTTTTTATCCAAATAATCCAGAGCCTTGACTACGTAATATTGCCAGGTGGACCTGACCGACTGCTCTTTATGTTCAGAAACCTTAAAGTTGGCTGGGGGAGAGGGGGTCGTGTCTCAGAAAAGCACTCTGTAGGAGTAAGGTCACCCTGGCCAGGAGAATCCAGGACACTGAAATCAGGCAGGTCCCAAAGGGAGGAACGGGTGCTTCTTTCAAT
This sequence comes from Vicugna pacos, assembly GCF_048564905.1. Taxonomy (NCBI): domain Eukaryota; kingdom Metazoa; phylum Chordata; class Mammalia; order Artiodactyla; family Camelidae; genus Vicugna; species Vicugna pacos. Next base: position 58,400,482 of record NC_133001.1, read on the forward strand.
AATGGTACAAGGGGCTCACAGCCCTCAGGCAGGCACATCATGCAGAGAATGTGGCCACGTGTGAAGGCTCCCGGGGAGGGGAGGGTGCTGGAGGTTAGAAATGGTAGAACGTGGGTTCATACTAAAGGACAGAGAGGATCTAGAAATGTGGAGGCTTCGAAATACTGTCAGCTTTTGGGGAGCCATCTGACACTTAAAACAAGGCAGCTGATTCTACTGAAAGGGACAATGTGAGAAAGAGAACAGGGCCGGTCACAGACACCTGCCAGCGTGCCTTCTTCCCTCTCACTCCCCACGACTCCGCCCCGACAGCACTCAGACACTGGCTGACCACTGCTCGCTTAACGATGACTTGTCTTCTCGCCCTAAATGCCAGGAGGGGCTGGACCACGGCCCTGTTGCTCTGCATTTAGCGACCTACCCATGCCCGTGTGCGGCTGCCTGAGCGTTTGAAAGGTGCTGAAGCCATGGTCTCTAACGTGATCCCAGTCAAACAGCACACATGAGGCAAGCGTGTTATTCATGGGACTGATGGCAAGAGAGTCCTTGTAAGACACACACGAAAAGACAATTTTAACTGAAGATCTATGATTCTTCAATACGTTTATTCTTAAATACATTTAATAACCAGGACGTTGATTTTTAATGGTTTATCTCATAGCAGTTACTTTAGTGCTTTCTCCTCGTGTGGCAGTGATCCGTTTCCTGGGCTCCTGAGCAGCGTGGGCCCCTGAAGGCCGGTGTCGGACGCTGGCCTGCGTCCGCAGCAGGTGGCTGAGGCGGCAGGTGCGCACTGGCTGCACCAGGTCCAGGAGGTGCACATTACATCTGCCTGGACTGCGTGTTGCCACCGATCACGGAATCTACCAAACCAGCTGCACAGACAGAGCCAGGACGCCTGCCATGCAGATTCTGGGCAGACGACCAGGTCTTCCTCCCGCGTGGATCACCTGATCGCTTTCCTAGTGGTACTGATCTATGACTTTTTTAACAAGCTGATGTTTCATAGTTCAAAGCTGGTTTCAATTCACCTCACAGAAAAGTGCCAAGAATGGCACGCAGACATCCGCTGACCGCCCAGTGTCCTGCAGCCACTGGTTGGAGGTGGCTGCTGCCCTGAGCAGCGACTTTTCATTACATGGAAGGTTACGGCACTTGTCATGTATAACTGTTACGGAGCATTCAGAGTAGCAAGTCAAATGCAAACAATCTCAGTTAAAATTTCAGACGATGTGTGTCTACATATAATATGTGTGCACATATATAAAATGTGTGCATATATAATATGTCTAATGTATAATATAATCACATAATATCTAATATATACTATAGTTATATATTATATAACACAGTTATATTATATCTTTATAATTATATAATACTTAATGTGTTCATGTTATTTATCATTATATTTGATAATATAATTATATATGACATAAATATAATTTATTATGTACACACATTTTTTGTATTATATATGTACATGCATTGCATACACACACATGCACAGACATACACAGATCTGAAATTTAAACTGATATCTTTTGCATTTTTAACTTGTGATTTTTTTTCCAGTGATTTAAAACATACTCCATAGGTTTTAAATCATTAAAACCTATTTTGTAACCTATACTTGATGATTGCATCCAACCTTTGTCATGGGGCCTGAGGGACACCGTTTTGAAAGTTGGAGCAGGTCCTTGGGTCCAGTGGTCAAAGTTGGAGTGAAAGAACCAAGTCTTATCCGGGCGGCGTGGCCGGCAGGCTTCCCGCTGCCTGGGAGTCGGCAGGCCCCTGGGTGCGGGGAGCGGAGGGGGTGGCTGGGATGGGGAGGCCACCGCTCTGTGCCCACAGGCGTGCGACCACGCAGGCACACGTGCAGGACGGAGTGGGAGCCCGCGGGAGGGAGACCGGCCGGGATTGGCAAGAATGGGCTGTTTTTCTTTGGGTTGGAAGCTGCTGAAAAGTCGTGTTTTCTCCATGAGAGCGGGCCTACGACGGAGCTGGGCGAGCTTGGTGACACCGCGGGAAGGGGAGGGTGTTTGTTGCCAGAGACCCCGGAGGGGCCGCCTCGCGGAGGAGAGGCCGCCTCGCCTCCGCCTCCGGAAGGCAGGAGGCCCACCGTCGAGTCTGGAAGGCGGCCTGCGGTGTGGAAGGAACACGGAACTGTGGCCACACAGCCCCGTCCCAAGTTCACCAGAATTCATTCTATGAGGCATTCGTTTTTTAGGCACCTGATGGCTTTGCCTCGGTTCCTTCATCTGTCAAGTGGCCTTAAAAAGTCCTTTCTTGACCTATTCTGCTGGGCTGCCTGGAAGAAGAAAAAAGAAGAAGATATTTGAAAAAATGTTTTAAAAATTGTTTTTTAAAAAAGTGACCTCTGCCGCTTCCTGTGTTTCTCTGTGCCTATTTCTACCCCTTGTGTTTGAAGGTCTGTATGGCAGGGGGTCCCCAGGGTGTCCAGGCCAGCGCCAGGCACAGAAGACACGCCCAGGTCAGCACCTGCTAAGCGGCAGGTGAGCAGGACCATCACAAGTCTCCTAGGCGTTCCCGTGCCCGCCTCAAGGTTGCTCCTTAACCTCTTTCAAGTACATAGACGGCCTTCTCCTGAGAAAGTCTGAGGATTCAGGCTTTTTTGGGAAAGAACTTGCAGGAGGGAATGAATGTTACCATTTCAATCCCATGTGTCCTGAATTTGTCATTTCCGAGGCCCCTCACTTCTGGCTTTTGCCAATTTCCAGTAGATGACTGTTGCGTTGCATTTGGGCCGAGCTCAAGACAAAATACTGTTCTAAGCTGACTAAGCTGACTGTTTTAAAAAGTATTTGCAAAACAGGTAGCTGAAGGAAGAATATTGTCATAAAAAGTTAGGAATCTTGTCATGACCCCAAAGAAGACAAATGCAAACGAATTTCCAAACGAGAATTTTCTCCAGCTGTTTTTCTATCCGCATTTGCCTGATACTTAGATGTGATCAGCTGTCTTGGCAGAGCAAGATGTGGAAATTTTAATTCAGTCCAACTTTGCCCACATTTGGGAAGCAATCTGCAAATTTCTTTATCTTTAAAATCCCGAATGTGATTTCCGTGAATCTATGTTATGTACTATCTTCTCCATAAAAACAGGTTTAAGAGCAAGGAACCTCTGTGCATTTGTTTATCCCCTCACAAACATATTTTGCTTCAACTAAAAGAAGCACCTCATCGCGCCCTCTCTTTCCTGCACCCAGGGTACAGCTGTCCTTTCCACAGTGAGGTCAGGAAGCTTAGATGAACTGGGTTCTTGCCTGGGTTCCCGTGGCTCTCTGTAACTGCAATGCCAACAAAAGGGCGGGATGGCCTTTCCGGTTAGTGCTTGGAAATATTAGGCTGTGTTCCTGAATCCAAGGTTTTAAATGAACTCCGGCTCCATCGTGTCCAGATCCAGGCCGGGGTTTGCCAGGTGCCAGGTCCCTGCAGGAGGTGCCAGGGCACAAAGTCCGGTGCCCTGGCTCCTGGGGGAGGCTTTGGTGGGGGTTGGAAGCTCTGATGGTGTCCTGCAGGCTTCACTGGGGCCTCCATGCCTGTCACGGGACGATGGCAGGGAGAGCTGTCTTTTCAGCCCAGCTCTGGAAAGATCTTAAAGCAAATTAAAAAAAAAAAAATCATTAGGGGCTTGTGGTTAAGTGTCGCACTCAGGGACTTCTGGCTGCGAAGGCTGTTTGAGAAGAAATAAGGAATGGTGGTGTTTCCAGGGCCCCTCCCCTCCTGTGGACACAGGCATGCAGCTCAGCTCACAACTTCCTCAAAGGCGTCTCCGTCCAAGACGCGGTATTTTGTTTTTGTTGTTGGAATCTTAATGTCTTTGCTTGGCAGCATTCTCTATCCCCCTCTGACTCCGTTGCATGAATGCCGGAGATTCAACATGTGAGATTTTCTTTCTTTTTCTAAGGAGGGGGCAGATTTGCTTTTATTTCTTATGACTTTACCTAAAAAATCATACTATGCAGAAAACATTATTTTAAGTGTTCTTAACCACACACACTGCAACTTGTAGAAATAGTCTCCCATACCTGCTGACACTGATCTCCTGGGGGAACTGGCCGTTCATCACGTACCTATTAATGAGACACACCAATGCCAGCAAAATACCCAACCTGCAGACTCTGCCCTCAGACCCTCTCGCTGGCACTGCTGCTTCTGGTGTAGTTCATAAAATCATTTGCAGAAGCTTCAGATGCATTCATAACACTCTGCATATGAGATATTCATAGATGCCAAAAATAATCTTACAAGTAGGCAATTGGATACTCCAGAGAGCGCTAGATTCAAATGTTCTCTTTGGAAACGCTTTCGTGCGTGAGTGTCCGAGTGTTCACACCTTCAGTGAAGGAAGCGTCGCCACTCTCTGCGTGTCAGTGAGATTTTCGGAGGGTGATCAGGACAGGTATTCATTTAAACGCCTGACATTCAGGACAACCTCGCGAACACATCTTTGGCTCCTACGTCCTCTAAGATGCTACCGCCTGTCATGCCGGGGGGGGGGGGGACAGCTTGGGACAAGGTGCCCGTCATTAAGGAGTAAACTGCTGGCCTCACCTCTGCTGCCACCGCTTAAAACCAATTTTTAAAATGTCTCATTTAGACTCTGCTGAGGAGTTGAAGTCCAGTAACAAAGTCACGATCTACGTCCGTAATCTCGCCCCTTGCTGCCCAGTCAGATCCGCATGGGGTGCCGCCTGCTATCAGGTACTTATAAAACCAGGACAGCACATAGAATTTCAGAAGTGATTAAACGAATGGCAGTTAATATGAAAGGAGTGTTATTTAAGGGACGCACAGAATGCTTCGTGAGAGGGACTGGATTCCCTCACAGCTTGTATGCCTTTAAAGGAAGGTTCACCTTCAGGACAGCTCGGAAGTAGACCCTGTTCTCCATTCATTCAGCCAGCAAGTACTTTTTAAGCATTTACACATGTTCCCTTCTCTTCTGTGGCTTCTTTATCTTCCCGCTGAAATCGAGGCTCCCGTAGTAACTGGCTCAGTTACGAACTTAAAGGAAATGCTGAGTTCACGGATTCAACTTCCTGATTTTATTAAGAGGAAACTGAGGCCCTGAGAGATCAGTGGCTTTGGAGGTCCTCAACTTAAATTACTGGCAAAACTCGTGCCTTTCCCACCATACCTCTTCCCATTACTCCTTGTCTTGTCCCATCGATACCATCTCTGTGGTGCACCTTTCCCCTGGGGTTTTCTGTCTCTGGAAAGCTTTTGAGTTGTCAAAGATTTCCTCTAGATTCTAGAATATAAAGTAATAAGATAGTAGACAGCAAGCTAAAAAGGAGGACGTTGTCATTTTAGTAATACGCACGGTTCGGCTAGTCTTCCAGAGACAACTGTCTCCAGTTTGTGGCTCAGCCCTGTGAGATGATAACGGTCTGATTTCTAATGCTGTGATCATGGAAGTGTGTGTGCACGCAGCACCGAGGCTGCCGTCGCTACTAGAAAGCTGAGGTAATGACCGTCTCGTAGCAATCATCCAGTCGTATTTGGATATTAGGTAGAACAGGAATGGTGTGCAGCAGAAGGCTTGTGGGCCTTTCCTGTTCGGGGGGCCGGCTGCCCGGGGGTGGCTCTGTGCTGTGCACAAACCCCGAGGGACTCAGGGTGGTTCGTGACCTTGAACCACAGCAAGCGCAACAGTCTGCTCATCTCTGTGTGTCTGGGCGAGTGCGGCTTAGAAGACTTGCCTGGCGCCGGTGTGAAGACACACAGGTGGGGAGGGGGTCATTTTGGTTTAATGTAAGGAAGACTTTTCCAGTGCTTAAAATTTTATAAAAGCAAAATAAGCGTCTGATGAAGCCATGAATTTGGCGTCTTTAATGTTTTCAAAGGCAGGAGGCCTTTGGTTTGGGGATGCTGTAGACGTGCTTTCTGCCCTGAGCGGCAGGTGCTACCTGACAGCTTCTCTGAAGCTGCCTTCTTGGTCTGCCCATAAAACTGTCCCCCGTCCAGAGGCAGAAAGCAAGCCTCAGGCCACCAGGCACAGGTGGCCCACCCGAGGACGATGGGGACAGGAACACCCCTGCCGTCTGCGGTCTCCAGGGGGCCCCAGTAACCAGCACGCAGGGAGGTCCAACCCAGCAGTCCTCCCAGCTCCCGGGCGACAGACGCGAGCAGCGTGTGGAAAAGCGCATGTCTGACCCGGGGGCCAAGGGCGGGCTGAGAACTAAGGTGACTCCCAAGCGCTCACTCCGCGTCCGTGTTCTCCTGGCCGCCACGCGAGCTGACCGTCTACCCCAGGGCATTACAATTCTTCCTGCTGAGCTTGGCATCGTGGGAGAACGGCCATAACACCCGCGGCAACCATCCGAACACCCGCCACACCACCGCCACGACTGCTGGCACATCGAGATCGCAGCTCTGGGCTCCGGCTGAGCTACGGATTATCTGAGGTCCGGGCACACCTTTCTTAGGGACCCACTGTCTTGACAAGACCCACGTGTGCTAACAGAGGGCCTTCTGTCATATGACATAGGATGTTGCACTCACCTCGTATAACAGTGTCCATTACCATGCATGATTGCAGTGTCGCTGTATCATATATTCTCCTGACAACACTATGTGTTAAATTATATTAAGGTATGATCTGAACTACCCAAGGAATGGGGAGATGCCATGCTAAGAAGCTAGCCCTTCTTTCTGTTGGAACTTTCCAGGGTTCAATAGTCTAGGAAAGTCAACCCGTTCCTTCCCACCCAGAAACATCTGCGCATCCACTCACGGGTCAGGAGCCACGCGGACCTGCCCAGAGAGCAGGACCTCTGTGTGAGGCGCTGGGGTCACGCTGGCGACGTGTTGGAGATGGCGGAGAGGACGAGGAACCCGGCCGGTGCACCCTGCAGTGCTGTTTGGAGACCAGCTCACGGAGCCGAGTTCCGGATGGCGCTGGTTGACATTTTCTGACAGGTGGAAGGTTGCGGGTGGGCCTCGGACTTCTGTTCAGCGGTTTGTTTTAGAACTAGAAGACCTGCACCCTTACACATTTAATTTACGGTTTCTTCACATTTTCCTTCTGACTCTTCTTTGCCACCTCCTTCCCCCTCATATTTCTCCTTTCAGTTTTTTTTTTTAAGATTGCATGTTTTCCAGCTGGGTTAGGTTCACAGCAAATTTGGGGGGAAGGTACAGGGATTTCCAGCACAACCCCTGCCCCTATATGAACATCGTCCCCCGTGATCACCATGACTGCACCACCCCCCAGAGCGGGACACCGATGCTCCACTCTGTTCCAGTCAGCGAACCTGGGCAGACGCAGCGTCCCCTCAAGTCGGACCGGCGTGCCCTGCAGGTGCGGTAGGTCCTGTGGGTCTGCATCCGCCCTCTCCCACCTGCCTTCTGTCTCTTCCACTTTTCTCTCTTTCTGGTCCTCGTGGGACCCACCTCAGCCCCTGACCCCTCTGGAGCCTGAGAGAATTAAGTTTCTGCAGAGGCTTTGTGTCTCATTCTGAAAAGGTAGATGTTTTCCAGGAGAATCTGTTTGATCCTAGTGACTCTCACCGATGAGGCTCCACACCATGTGTGTCTCCCTCCTGGACCGTAACCCGATCTCACTAGCACGCCCCCTTGTCGGACCGCGCCTCCTCTGTCCTGCCTACAAGGTGGCCCCTGTCAGAGAGACGGGGACAGAGGAGGACGCTGCTAGTGAGCCCTTAGTCGCCCTGAGTCTGAAGTCTTTGTGAAGCATGACAGGAAATGTGTTCTTACCCCCGGCGCCGTAGGGTCAGGCCTAGCAAACCAGAAGGATCTCTCCAAAATCTCTTTTCGGAGCTGACACAGGAGGCGGCACGTTTCCTCCTGAGACACCAAGCCGGGCTTCGTGCGGCCTGGGGTCCGGTTACTGGGATGCATTGCACTGTAACTTCGACAAAAGCTGTAGTCCTTGGTCGGAGAGTAGGAAAGGGCCTTCCCCTGCTTTGTGAGCACATCCTTCTCCAGGCTGCTTCGTAAGGTGTCAGGACACGGCTCTTTCCCAAACCACAGGTGAGCAGGGGAGGACGGGCACCCCAGGCCGAGCTGAAGCGGCAAGGACGCCGGGATGAATTCTTCCTTGCAGAGGGTGCACGGCTTTGCAGCTCACGTGGCGAGAAGTGAGACCCTGGAGGAGGAGACGGACGGCAGGCCCCTCGGAAGTCTGCAGAGGCCTGCCAGGAGGAGGGGAGAACCGGACAGGGCGGCGGTCCCCGGGCTCCGGGAGGGGGTGGCGGCCCAGGTGGCCGTGCGGCCCCGGTTTCCGCTGGCCCGGCACAGGCCAGCCCGGCAGGAACCCTCAGCCTCCCTCCCTGTCTCCCCCGGGCTGGGTCTCAGATCCCTGCACACCGACGACAGTCCTTACACGTTGCAGCACTTACTACAAACTACCCTTCGTCTCCTCTACTTGCCACAGTCTCTTCTTCCATGACATCTTCCTAAATGGGATTTTGACATAATCTATATCGTGCCCTTTTCTCAAATATATTCCTTCAGTGATGACCTCCGTTATTTCTTTGGACTCTTAATTTAAAAAAAAAAAACACTGTGGGGACATCTTTTCCTTAAGTTCTGCCCCGTTCTTATATTTTTATATTAATGAGCCAGAATATTCTTGGTACATTTTTCCCCAGAGGCTATCGTAAAATTATAGATTTTAAACAAGTCCTCCTCAGTTTGGCCGCACCTGCGACAGCGTGCACTCAGTTCCTTTTCGAAGGGAGCACACCTTTGTATTGTCAGATTGTCAGTTTTTCTTTTTGGTTTGACGATGTGGAACAGAGTCTCTAACAGCAAAGTATACGTCTTTGCTTAACACATACCTCTTTCTGCTCCCCCATCTTTACCTTCTCCTCTCAGAGTACATAAAAGCCGCCCAAAGCTTAGCAGAAGCAAAGCAAAGTGACCTGCAAACTCCAGTCCCGTGCGCGGCAGGCCAGGGTCCTTGCTCCCTTCCAGACCCCAGCCTCGGGGATTTTAGAGTTTGGTCCGTTTGCCCTTGGGGAGGAGGAGCCCTCTGCCCTCCTCCTGGAGCTTTTGGATCCTCCCATTGAATCCTTCGTCAAATGGCACAGGTACCCCCCGTCCCCGTCTGCTGAATAGAGACGCCCCCTCTTGGCACAGTGGAACGCCTCCCGGGCCGACGGCCGGCGGCTCCGAGCGCAGGGGTGCCGTGCCCCGGGTGTCACAGAACACTCTGACTCCGGGTGTAGGGTCCCCTGGCAAATGACGCGTCCCAGCCTGCTGCTTACAGGATGCAGTCTTTCAGAGAGAAACACGCCGTTTCAATGAGCTTATTTTCATGTTTTCTCCAAATTGTGGAGCAAAAGTAGACTTTTTTTTTTTATTTCTCTCTGCTCCGGAGGATGTAGCCCCACTAGCAGTCTTCTCTCAAGAGACATGAGGATGCGAGTCATCTCGTCTCAGAGAAACACCGGTGGTTTTTTTAAGATAATAAAATAAAAACCCAACAGGGAACCCATCATCATGCTGTCATTTCAGGTCTGTGAGCACCTTTTTCTTGGTCTGACTTACTGTCTAATCAGAAATATCTTGTATTCTATCTGGGCATTTGTCTTTCCCATCTGTAACACAGACTAGAGGAGGGAACATCTGAGTTATTTTGGGGGGGCGGTAATTAGGGTTTTTTTTTTGTGGAGGTGCCGGGGATTGAACCCAGGACCTCGTGCACGCTAAGCACACGCTCCACCACTGAGCTAAAACCTCTCCCACAAAATCTAAGTTCTTAAATCATTTTATAGTCTGAAGTGGGATTTGGTCTTTTTAAAGATGTTAACCTTTCTGTTGTCCCGGAGAGGGATGGCGAAGAGCTGAGTCCCGTGCCCTCATGTGGGACTCCCTGGGGGAGGGGGGCCAGGAACCAGAAGCCTCCGCAACAGGTTTCTCTACCATCCCGAGAAGCTGAGGACGCTCACTCATCATGGTCCCTCCAGACGCTGTGTCAGAAAGTCCGTGGAGTTTGCTAGTTTTTCACACTGGTGAGCCAGTAAATTACGTTGGATTGAATCCCAATTAAAAGACTGTAGTTTCCATTTTGGAGACCAGTGTTTTCAGATTTAGGAGAATTTCTGTTTGGTCCTGCCATATAGTTCACATCTACAAAGACAACTAGAAAAATGTAGGCGAGTTAGAGAGGCTTAACTCAACGTGGGGTGGGAAAAAGCGCCTGTCTCCTCCTCAAATAAAATGCTGGAGACGCTCTGATAAGTCCAGCAGAGGGTGCTCAGCACCCCTGAAAGCAGAGGGCGGCGAGGTTCTGAATCACTCGACGGTTAGCAACCCAGTGGAAGACATTGGCCTTAACGAGGAACACCACAATCTTTCTCAAATGCCATCATTTTGGTCACATCAAGAGAATCACATTTTTAATGAGTGTAAATACAACAGCTTGCTCTAAAAAGTGTTGCCTGTGAATACTTAATTTTTCATAGCAATAAAAATAGTAATAGCATCAAATCCATCATGATATCATTTTAGATATGCTTAGATGAGGCTTCGTTAGCTTAAAAAGTTCTAAAAAGTAGAGGAAACTTTTTGCTCAATTGTTTGCTCAAAGCTCAATCTTGAACATCTCTTGTTAGCTATTTTTCCAGAAAAGTCCATCAAATTAACACATGCCAGTGGACAGTACATAATGATCCTGGCTTTGAAAATCTCTTTAATGATAACATTTGGTCATGATTATGAAAGAGAATGCAGTCAAATTTAATGCCGCTCTCAAGCCTGCAGATTCTAAATTTGGAATCATAAAAACATGGTGATTTTCCACAATTTTCATTTATGATGGGAGATTTATATGATACAAAGAAAAATGAATAATCTCCATGACTTGTGGGCTAAGATCACCAGCATATTTGGATGTGAAATGGTCGAAACAGAAGGGCAGTTTTGAAAGCTCATAACTGAGCAGCGTATTTCTCAGTCTCAATATAACTGTCAGTTAGGAAAGTATATATAGTGTTTCCCTGACAGTGAGCATTGTAAAGAGTTAGCATAAATGTCTAACTGCCATTGGGAAAGGATCTAGTCTGCTTGCTGCTCTAAGTCACTAGTTTTCCGGTAAAGACGTGAGCTCGGTGCCGAGTCTTCAGCCCAATTCATGTTCAAGGCGAAATAAGTTAACAGGAAATCTAAGCCTCGGTTCATCAGGATGTCACACAGAACTCAGTGTAGAACGTTTAGAGTTGGACAAAGGAGGTTTATTTTTCAGTTTTAGTGTCCAATGAAACCAAGATGCTGCTTTTAAAAGTGATGAAATAAACATTATAAAAAGCCTAGATAGGTTTTCTATATTTACTTTGTTCTTCTGCTTCTGTGACTTAGACCTGTTACCCCTGGACGCACGACACCACGGCCTGCGATGCTCTTCCTCCTCCCGCCGTGGGCTGAGTGTGTGAGTGTGTGTGTGAGTGAGTGTGTGAGGCCACAAGGAAAAGATCTAATGGCAAAGAAGGGACAGTTGGGCTAATTCTTGGCTTTGGCTTAAAACTGTTTAATCTTCATTTTCCCAATATAAGGGGGTTGGACCAGATGTTTTGTAATATTCCTTCCAAAGCTCAGATTTAATGGATCTGTGAAAATTAGTGTCGGTGTATAATTGCATGACGTCTCCTCTGTTCCCTGAGAAACAATTAGTACTTTATGCCAGTGGTGGTCTAGCTTCTAGCACATAGTCATTGCCTAGTAAATCTACCTGTCTATCTATCTATCAATCATCTGTTATCTATCTATCTATTGTCTATCTATCAACTGCTATTGTTTATTTATCATCTATTATCTGCACGTCTATCTATCCGTCGTCTGTCCATGCATCCGTGTATCCCTCAGCCATCTTTTGTCTTCATCATCATCCTCGTCTGGAGGCTGAATTCCTTCCCCGTGCTTCGTCTGTTCACAGACCTTAAGCCTTGATTTTGTCAGTTCCAGCACCGTAGCGTTCCCCAGACCCCATCCAGGTGTGTCAGAATCAAGTTTTCAGTCCAGCGCTAGAAAGAGGTTAGGACGAGGCAGGCGAGATTTACCCTGTGCGCTGTGTGAGTCGCCGGGGGCCTCGCGCTCCCCAGCGTCGCTCAGTCACCTTGCCGCCCCCTCCACACCCACGCACGGCCATCAGTAGAGACCCAGTCTTTCAGCAGAGATTTGGTGGGGGAACAAAGGCATGAGCCTGGTTGTTTCTTCCTGGCCATTTTCGTTATTTCTCTGAAAGGAATGTGTCTTTAAAAAAAGAGCTACAACCCTCCAGCTGAAACGATCCTTTCAGAATTATGTCTGTGTTGTGCAGAAAATCTCTTGCGGCTGAAAGGCCATATAAACATCAGATGCTAAATGTTAAATTATTCATTTTGTCATTTTGGGGGAGAGCATTTTAGATCATTCAAACTGTAGCACATATACCACACCTAAATGGGGCTTCAGAGCCCACCCAGAGTCATTTCCCGTCTTCTCCATCAAAAAAAGAAGCTTCCTATCAATGTGGTCATTTAAAAAAAAAGTTTATCGTGCTATTTTGTTATCTGTCCACGTAGGGAGACCAGGACCAGCAGAACCGCCTCGCAAAACATACCCACTGGCCTCTCACACATTCCCACAGTTTATACGAAGATCGAACAAAGAAGATGCGTGATCCTGGTTCTTTTGGAACTCGGGCGTCAAAGTAAACCAGCGGATGCTTC